>NC_134197.1:4846775-5168063 GCF_964188355.1 Buteo buteo
GCCTTTGCCAGGGCTTTGATCTTATGGGCTATTGTAACAACAAAAAGGTTTTGCTCCACCTGTAGCAAAAAAAAAAAAAACCAACCCCAAACAAACAAAGAACAAAACCCCCCAAACACTTGCATCCAGCTCCTTTTATTCACCAGGCAAGTCAGGATACAGAGGTCTGTTGCCTACCAGCAGGTTGTTCTCTCCCAAAATTTCCTCCTGCCCATCAGCCAGAGGTAAGTGAGACCTGAGCGCTCGGGCTGCCCAAGGAGGCTGTTGGCTGAGTTACAGCTCAACGGCACTCAAGGGCTCGAGAGAGACTCCCCATCCGGATGCTTTTTACTCGTTTGATTGGCAAAACTGCCAGAAGGTTGGTTTAAATGGCTTTTTTCCCCTAAGATTGTCAGGGGGCTCCATTGTCTACTGGAGCTTTTATTGTAAAAATCCAGATACGATGATAGGAAACTCTTCAAATCTAAAAAGGGGAGAGCGCAAGAGGGAAGGAAGGAATTACAGACACTCCTCCTTCTGCATTGCTCGTCTGGCTGCACCAGACACAGAAGCCAAACAAGCCCATCAACTGTCAGTATTATTTCCAGGTGCCCCACGCTGTACGAAACACCCACCAGAACTGCACAGAATTGGATATTTTGACTGAGCTGGCCTAATTCTAGCACATTTCCCCAAAGGCACGTGCAGTATATTCCTTTTTACAACCAAGAGAGGAACATTCTCGCACCTACCAGAATTACTGCAACCCTTACGGCAGAATGAAGCACCGTTTAACAGTACTGAGACGTAAGTTATCTGAGGCTTTCAGACCGGGGACTGGTCCCCTTCATTCATTTTGTGTTCAGCGCTATGCCTGTGTTGTCAGCACTTGTTGTTTATTGGGAAGGTTTTCTCTATTTTTAACATGGATGCTCCATTGCTGAAGCTAAGCAGACCCATTTTTTCCAGCTTGCTGCTTAACTGCCTTTACCATGGGGAAGAACATCAAGCAAACAATAACAACAAAAACTTGTATTTCCACAGCACACTTTAACTCAAAGGTGTCACAAATCAATTTAAAACTTAAATTGCAATACCAGCTCCAATCACTTTACTCACAGGATAAATCACAGCCAGTTCTGGAGGTGGAAGAGGCAGTTATATAACAAAGCATAATAACTTCACGCAACGAGAGTGAAAATCGGCAGGAAGATCCTACATTCATCATTTCTACCGCATGAACCTGGATTGTCCCTAACCAGAGGTAAATTCAGTATTTCTAAAAAACCATCTGAGTCGCACTATGACTTCAGATATACCAGCCCTGCCTGTGAAAGGAGGTCTCCTGGATATCTCAGTTTCCTCCAAAGTTCAGCTCCTTCCACTGCCCTGTTCCCTGACTGAGTAACGATAAGGAAGACCTGGACCGTGGGATTAAAAGACACGATATAACAGCATTTCCTTGTTTTCCCCAGGTGACTTTCTGTGCCGTGTACATGTGTATAAATGCAAGTGCTGGCTCCATTTGCAGCAGTGAGATATTTAGCTCTGAAACAAAAATGTATTTTGAAGCCAGATACAGTTCGTTCCACTTGGGGCTTTCTTTGCTGCAGTTGCAGAAGTAAGTTGGAGCAGCAGCAAACTAGAAAAAAATGTAAATATTGCCAGCTGTCTCTCCAGAACCATGCTGCTCTGATTAATTTATGATGTTTTCAGAGAAAGATAGTGAATGTTACACCACATTTGAAATGAAAAGGTTAAGTAGAGTTTAAAAAAATGTGCTTTGCTTAGTTTTGAGCAATAGAATAGTTAATGAATATTAATAAAATGAATTAGTGCTGGGTTTGATAGCTTCCACATCCTAGCCTTGAGACAGAAGAACAAAAGCGTAATCAGATTCGTTCACGGCGGCAGACTGAACAACAGGAGGGTGCGTGTTGCCTATTCTTGTTCTAAGCTTCAAAAGACGCTGCTGCAGAAATTGATACCATAACTAACAACTATTTCGAAGCCAGCCTCTCTCCAGCTGGGGTCACCATAAATACGGCACCGCTGCCGTGGCTGTGAGGAAGACATCAGCTATTCCAGTCCTACACTTCTCAGCTAGAGTTACTGAGAAGAACAGACTCAGCTGCTGGTTATCTGGGCTCTGCAAAATCACCTGTTTCGCAAAGCCTTCAAAGAAGTGTCTAGTTAACTGTCTCGTCCTGATTTCTGCCTCTGGCCTTCCAATGGAGGGATTTTAAAATGATCAGCAAGTTACATTTCATAAATACAGCCTGGATTCGTGCACTAGATCCATAATAAGTAAAGGCACGAATAGTGCCACTGACCCTCAGCTGCTGTAGAGGCTGGATGCAGCTATAGAGTCTGTATGTTCCTGAGAGTAATCATCATCTGTGCCTTCAAAGCTAGCATTAAACCAGACACAGTGTCTTCTTTACTTCCAAGAGCGTAAAAATACAGCAAGATGTGGTGCACAGGCAATGTCTCTACACAGAGAGCTATAAAATAAAAGAACCAGCTTTCCAAGTCTCCCTTGTTTTGTAGTTTTGTTTCTTTTCCCTTGTGGCTTTCCTGTGCTCCACTTTTCACTTCTTTAACTTGAGTCAATTTTTCCCTCAAGCTAATTTGGTATGAACAGTCATCCTCCTGCAACTCCAAAAATATTTTCTCTTCTTTCTTTCAAATGCCCTTTCTCCCCTCGTTCATGCAGACCAACTGGCTTTCAAATGGCAAGAAATCATCACTGCCAACCTATTCCAGGAGAGGACGCTACAAAAAACTGTTAGCGATCATGACTGGGGAATTTTTCAAATCTTCCCTTTCCTGGACAAATATTAAATATTATCTGGACAATATTAAAACATGTCAGTACTTTAAAAAAAAAACCAAAACACAACTCATTTTCCTTTTACCTACCTGCTTCGCCCACAAACACTTCCACTGGTGTGCTGGTAGGACTCTCACCAATTACATTATAAGCTGTCATTAGTACTTCATATCTCTTGTATTTCTTCAACTCTGAAAAGGTAAAATATTATATGTAATTATTTATACTGTATTACAGGTACTTTTTAGACTCCCTCACCTCTTTATCACCAGACTTCTCTCTTGTGAAATACAGCATTAAGCAGTACAATTAGTGCAATCTCTACTGCCATCTTCCCTTAATTCACACATCATAGCAGGATTTGCATAATTATGAAGGATCTTTGCAATGAAATGGCAAGATTTTCTAGTGTTCCCTCATGGTGTTGCTCCAGTAAGAGGAATCATTCCTGATGGGTAACTAGCTAGAGGAACATCTCTAGGTTGTTCTTAATGACAGAAAAAGGCAGGACTTTGCTTTGAATGTTCAACATATGGGCCTTTTGCTTTCTACTGGTAGGAAGGAGCATGGTTTCAAGTCTTTGCCTAATCCTAGGGACTTCATTTAGCAATTGCACTGCTCAAGAACGTCACTGCTGAAAGAGGGTGCAGAAGATGATCTGCAGTGGGGAATCTGGTGTCCCATTCCAAGTACTCCATGGGTATCTTTTCCTTCAAAGGGACTGCAGCCTGAACATCAATCACAAAGAGAAAGGAGATTTTGAAGTCCGGAGTCCATTTGGCCACCAGGCAACCAATTCCTTTGCTCACATATAGAAACTACTCTGATAGATGAGGTAGGAGAGCGAGAGAGAGCAGTGTGAAAAAATCTAGAAAAACCCAACTGTATGAAGATAATTAGCAGATGCAAACGAGGGTGGAGGAGAATCATGTCAACGTCATTAGGGGAGGCAATGCCTGAGCAGTTTCAGATTTTGCATTTTCAGGATGAAAGAATCAATCCTAACAGAAATATTTATCATCTACAATATTTAACAGTGAAATTAGAGTAAGAGAGCAATCAATAACATAAATTGCCCTATTGAAATGAGCATTGAATTAAGACACGCATGGCCAGGTGTCCAAATTTCTTCCTTTGCCGATAATTTTCTCTGCTATCTATGAATCACATAGTACCCTTAACTCTGTGGCTGACAGTATGCCATCAGTTTGGTAAGGTTAAATAAGCCTAATCATACCGATGCGTCTAATTTCAGTTTCACAGAAGCATTTACAAGTGTTGTGCTCCTGTATCTGACTCAAGAGTCCAGCATGATTCCCAAGTCTCAGGCATACTGTAAATGATATCCTATACATCACTAATTTTTCGATGTGATACCACTAAACTCAGATGGACTGCAAAACATGTAGCAAGCAAATTGGCAATAATGATGCTAAGTTCGTAAACAAACAAACAAAAAATGGTAAGATATATAGGATATAGTACTGGGCAGCTTGTACAGGGAAAGTTTAATTGCTGCCATGAAAAGCCACAAGGGAGATTTTAGTGTTAACTGGATGTGGAAGAAAATGGAACACGTGAGAGTTCATGCATGCAAGTTTCTGTGGGGATAGGGCTTCATTTTTTTTTTTTAGCCCATCACAATCTGTGACTCAAAAGCCTTGGGCAAAACCTATCTAGTGAACCATCACCACCACAAAGCAACTTGCCTTTGAACTCTGTCGAATGCTATTTTATTCATTTCCAATTGAAAACACCTCTGGAGATGCACATAAATTCATTGGGCCCTCTCTAAAGTGGCCTCCTACTCCATGGAATGCCTGAGCATTGCAATGCTTGAATCATAGGACTAATGATGTGATACAGCTAAACTCAGATGGACTGCAAAATATGTAGCAAGCGAATGAAAATTCATTTAGCATCAGCAATACTGGGTTGTTACAGTCAATAATGTTTTACCTTCCCAGCAGCCACATTTTTACAACAGCTACCTACTTGCATCATCAATGTCTCTTGATGTAGGGAAAGCAGAGACTTAAAGAAAAAGAAACTCAAGAAAGCAGAATCATTAATCTGTGTTGATTTCTGCTAGATCTGCTGAGGAGAACCATAGAGGTTTGCCTATAGTGTATTTTGAACCATTACAAAGAGTCTCATCTAAAGGCAATGTGCACTTACGTGTTAATTCATACGTCGTTAATGCAGAGCTGCTGTTCACTGTCTTGTAGCTGCTTTGGGCTATTCAGGGTAAGCAAAGCAGAAAGCTTGTTACAGTGCAAGGAAATAGTTATTGCAAATGATGTACAGCAGAGACAGAGGCAAATGATGCAGCACACACATACACAGTTTGAGCTTTAGGACTATACCTTGAAGGGCAATAAAATCACATCACACTCTCGTAACACATCAAAAGCATCTCGCTCACACAGGGCTGTTTCATTTCCTCCTCAAACAGAGACTCTCACAAATATACAACACAGAAACGTTCTGACTTCTAGATTAAATAGAACAAATGAGTAAAAATGAAACAATTTCTAGGGGGGAACCTCTCAACGCTGTATTACATCCTTATTTCTCAACATGCAAAAATTCAAAACCTGAAGAGCTGCAGGATAAAGACCTGGTACACGGGCCACAAAGAGCGAACACTTACAATAGGACAGGACCCGTTTCTTTAAATGCGTGTTAGATTTCCCACAGTTTCACTTATAGAATTCAATATTCCTGCTGTGAGCGAATTCTAATAATATGCTAAGCTGTGCAAAACCGCAGGTCAGTGAGGAATAGAGGTGTTCTAAGGCGAGAATTGTCATATTATGAGGAGAAAGAGGGAAATTTTTCTTAAAATACACTTGTCTCCACCCCTTTCTCTCTCTCTTGACTCCCTGGAGAGGTACAGCACATTTTTTTCCTACTCTACAGCTATCAGGAACGTAGCTGCAGGGCCAGCCAAGAAGAGGGAAAAAGAAGAAACGGGTGAGACGAGAGAACATCCAAAGTCATTATTTCATGATAATATACACAGTCAGTCATTCAGCTTTTGTCTGGAAACAACCTTTATGCAAACCTACACCTATAGGAGCTTTACATCTCTACTCCATCCTAGCTAAAACTCTATAGAGTCTGGGAAATCTCATTCAGCGCTGACCATGTAAGTGAGGTCAGAGTTAGGTCTTTACGTTATATTTAAAGCATCCACTTTTTCCACACCCTCGCAAAGATCACTCTTGCTTTTGTAGAAACCACTTTTATGGGTTCTGGAAAACACGGAAGATGATGTAAGATACTAAAATAGTCTCACTCAACCCTATTCTGCTGCTCTTCAAGTGAGTATTATGTTATTCTGACTATTCCGCTGACATCAAACAGGACAAAAGCTGGTCCCTCCATGAGCACGTCTCATTGCTGGACCATATCGGTCAGGCTACCGAGTGCTTACATCTTTGCCTCCCATTATCTTATTCTGCCTATTCTTCCCTCTGATCTCCTTTCTAGCCTTTGTCTAAAAATCCTTTTCATTTTTCTATTATTCCTCTCCCTTTCCACCTTCTTTCCATGTGAGCCAAAAACCCCAGTGACTAACATGGCAAGCATGCACCTTAAAATTCTTGCTCATTTTTGCACTTTTCTTCCAAAATACGGACAAGCACTTTGAAATTGTAAAGATTCTATTTAAAATGTCTCCTCGGCTGTTTTCTTATACTGCAAAAAGAAAAACAAAATGTCAATTATAAAAACTATTAAAAAATAGCAAGGAAGAAAAAGGTTCCCAGCTGAGGAAAATGAAGTCTCTCTCTTCTTTGTCTGATGGCAGAACAAAGTATACCAGGGTAATAATGAAATGGAGGTAGCAGAAAGCAGGAAATCAGAGGATACATGGGGGACAGAACATCAATTCAAGCATGCTGGCATAGATTAACATGTACCATTACAAGCGATGCTGACCAGACAGAAGCTATTAGCATTTTCCAGCACCTTCACCCTGATTGTGTAAAAGCTAAATTATCCCCAGCACTCTTAAACACAATTGTGTGTTATTTTCATGGGGCAAGAGGTCATATAGTGTCTGGTGTAATGATGTATTACCATTCTGGGATCTTATAGGGTCCAAAACACAGGCTTACGTGTGAGCTCTGCTCTTAAAGCTGAAGGGTTCTGGATGGTTTTGGATTCTGTTCCAGCTCCAGTGTCATAATCCAGCTCCCGATAGTAGATCCGGTATCCCAACAGCAAACCGTTTAGACTCTCGACTTTGGGTGGCTGAAAAACATTCACATTAAGAAAGTTAATTTGGAAGATATTTGTTAAGACGTGCATTGCAACAAACGTCCCTTGCAACGGGCAGTAGCTGACACCAGCCCTGTGCGAAGGGACACAGTGCTCTCTGGTGAAAATAGCCATTAATAATATACGGGGTCAAAGGTTGTGTAATTTGAAAAACACAAGTTAAAGGCAACTTTGATGATTTCACTCAGCTGTGGTGATTACAAAAGGTTCCTTACGTAAAAACTGACACCTGATGCACTACACCAAGAGCTAAGCTCCCTTCCTTCTTGCTCCACGGAAACTCGTGTGTGATAAAGAATATAAATAAGCATGTCCCTGAAAATGCATGGTGCTGGCCACCAACAGTGGAACAGCAAAACAGTATTTCATGTCTTCTGAGATGAAAAGAAACAAATTATTTTGTCAAAGACAGAATTTCTTTAGTGGCTATTTTCCTTGGGGACTGTTTATAGAACATTCTTCGTTTGGCATTATTTTACTGAAAGACTGATGAGAAAATAACAAAGAATTGGTGTATTCTGGCTTTAATTAGGAAGATGAAAATAGGTCCAATAGCCTCAGAGAGGCATTTAGAGAGGAGTCATGGTATGACGGACTCTGGTGTGTTGCTTAAGTCCAGTCCCACAGGCAAACCCAGGTCTCCGTACCAGCTTAGAGCAGTACCGTACGTATGGCCATTGGGCTGGCTCAGATACACGTTTTTTTTTTTCTTCTGCAACGCCTTGGAAGACACTCAAAGACATAGCACCTCAGCAAGGATTCTTCAGCAGCCCCTCACATCTTCCTTCAGATACAGATATACAGCCAGTACGCTGAAAAGGAGAATTTTGTCTGAATGGCTCGCTTAAACCGAGACAAGCAAAGGGATTCTTCATGTTTGGGAAAAAAATTACTTTCATGAGTCTAATACAGGCTAAGAACTACAGAGAAGAAAAGATGCCCTGAGCCATTTGTCTTCTAAAGATTCTTGTACTGAAATTTAAGGGGCTGAAAGTACAAATGAAAAGGATTTTAATGATGATCTCACCTTTAATCCAAAAAGATCCCTAGCAGTCTTGAGAACTTTACTAAGAAAAACCTTCTGTCCATTGTGGAAAAATTAAGTGCTGGTGTGAAATGCTGTCACAATAGAAGGTAATACCACATGTAATTTTAATGAAGAAAGTAAGAATATTTTTACAGGAAAGGAGGAAGATATTTGGTAATAACTGAGCATTCTGCCTCCAGAAATGACAAGAATTTTCCATTACTTCATTAAGATGGCAGGAGGAGAGAGAGGGCTGTCCTGTCTCAGCGCAAAGGACTTTGCTTTGGGTGAGAGCTGAAGGAATTAAGTAGAAAGATTGCAGTTTATGGAAACCAGAAAAGAAAATTACGTGAACCAGAGTGTAAGAAAGCTACACAGCTGCCAGGAGCAGAAACTGCTCCTGCACGAAGCCGCCTTCTTTTGCAGTGGTCCTGCCCAGAGCCTGCCGAAAGCAATCCAAATAATCCCAAGATCTTGCTGTACTTACTCTGCATGGCTGGAGAACCTCATTCATCATTGTGTCATGGTCATTATTGTGCTCCATCCTTTGGAGAAGTTCTGACCAGCTTTCACTATTATTTAGCATCTGCATTCCAGAATGGTCTAGGAATGCAGGATTGTGAGGGACCTCAAGAAGCACCAGGATGAGGCCCTCCAGACTGCAGAAAGTCAGCTGCTTCGAGTCCTTTTCACAAACGGAGCAACCTCCGCCAGAAAACAAGCTGATTTTTCTGCTTTCCGGTATTCCTGTTGGAAAGCCGGTCCAAGCCTCACTACTTGGGCAGTGAGAAACCTTCATTTAGTTTCTAATCTAAATAATTCATAGCAGGTTTATAACCATTTGTTCCTGTGCTAACGTTGCTTTTTGGGTTAAATAGTTCTTCTCCCTATGGGCTGTTTACTCCCATGGTGTATTTTAAAAAGGGCAATCATATTCCCTCTCAGACTCCATTTTACAAGGCAAATAAATCAACCTCTTGTACAACAGCCTTTCCTGGTCTCGGATTGAGCCCTTTGTCCAAGGGACCGAGCAAATAGACTGAACAAAGCGACAGCCTTCTCCAGGGCTGCCTGATGATGTGATCGCTCACGGACCAGCTGAAACGTTCTCCTCCGCGAGGTGGAGAAGATGAAATATGGTTTACCGGCAATTACTAGTATATCTGCCGCGATTTTTTTTTTTTCCTTTTCCAATCTTCTGACTTTCCTCTTGTTTTCTATATTACACTGAAGTTGCTTTAGCCCTGATGGTTCGCTAGCAGAGAAGGGCTCCACAGCAAGGCAGTGTCCTTGTCTCCTGTCCTGGCAGGGGGGAGTCGCAACGCAAAACGTGAAGACAATCTTCTCCAGAGACAGGGTAAAGGGGGGCACTGTCCCACCAGGACACATCTTGAGTGCATCACCACAAAGGAGGAGAGAGGCTGCAAGAAAACAAAGCCTATCCAGCGTGGAAATAAACTTCACACAACGAAAAAAATCCTGTGAACATTACATGGATTTGTATTTCTGTTAATTATTACCTAGAGGGAAGGTGCTCTTGGAAAGATTCGATGTCTTTTCCTGTTTTACCTATTAATATATGGGTTTTTTCAATTTAAAAAAAGAAGTTGAGGTGGAATTCCTACAGAATCTTAAAAGGAAAACACTGCTGAAGCTGGGAAAGAGACTGTTATTCCCTGCTCTGCCATATAACTGCCTAACAGATAAAGCTTCATTCCTTATTGTGGTACAAGACTGATGTGTTGATAGCAAGCATTGTTTTCTTATGCTTTCACGTGATTCTCCATTTTTTCCTTCCTTTAAATTTAGGACAGGAAAGCTCAGAAAATAAATGGCTTGAAAACTGTCTTTCCCCTTGCCATGGAAATGATGATTCTTTCCTGAAAAGGGTACTCCGCTAAAAGGTCAGGTCTTCCCCTTCCTGTCTGTCTTTCATGGACAAAACTCTGCTTTTGATGTAATGGATTATTTAGGATTTTGTAGGAAGGCCTCAGGGATCTGCTGAAATAGGTAAAATGATTATGAGTGGCAGTCTGTAATGTTGTGCAGAAGTAAGAAACATTTTTGTGCTGTTTAAAAATAATTTAAAAAACGACTAAAATGCAAGTTTGAATAATTGTTATCTCTAAGGTAGAAGCAGAACAGTACACGGTCCTGATGTTAACTGTAACATCCTCCAGAACATTTGAAATAACCTTGCATTATTGATACAAGAGACCTCAATGGAAATTACTTATTTTCTTCCTACTTTAAATTTAAAAATAACGGACTGATTGGACCAAGCAGCTGAAAGCACAGATAGTGCATCTAGAGTTTGTTTTGTGAATTATTAACACAGCTCAAAGTTAAAAATTTAGCTTTGCTTGGAAATCTACTCTCCCATTTAGCTTGACTGCTGTTTTCAGTTTACATTATTTCTTAGACACTGCTGTGAAACTTCCTCTTAATTGGAGGCTATTGTAGGAGTTGAAGATTTTTGTTTATTTGAAAAATATAGTACGGCTGAATTACCAGGACCTATTAATATACATGTAGTAATGACATATAATCGCCCACAACTCCCTTGAGATGGCTCTGGCACAACAACCCCATTTCATTTTCATGAAATAAAAAGCATCCAATTACCTAAACAACTACCTATTTCACATTAACTACACACCAATAATCAGTCAATTGGGGGAATGTTTATTTCTGCAGTACATCATGCCTCACATCCTCTTTTTCCTCTCCTTGTATACCTTTTTTCTTTACTGTGGGCTTTAGTTGTAGGTGGGGTGGTAGATTTACATCTCTCCGTAATTCCTTTGGCAAAACAGTTCAACATGTCTTCTATTTGTTCAACACGCTGTAAGCAATGTTGTTGCTTAGTATTATGCTGTGTGAACTTGGGCCAGCAACCCAGCAGTACAGCCAGGCATATTTTTAAAGTGCTGCTGCATAGCAATAAACAGACCCTCATACATATATTTTTTTTTTTCCAAAAACGCAAGGAGCCCCATCTGTACTGTAAACACGTATGTACATTTTTCACTCTAATGCAATCTGTCCAAAGCTATCCTTATTATGTTCGTGGGACGCTGTCCCAGGAGCAGGGTGGGCAGAGGCTTTCCAGGATAGGTTATGGATAACGCGCAGTACCCCACTGGGTTCCCTCTATTAATGCTCACTCTGCAAAAAGAAGCCTCAGGCACTGGGTCACAAAATGTTCCAGCATCTCCCAGGAGGCCAGTAGTGAAAGATAAAGGAAGGCAGAGGAAATGCCTATATAAAACGCAGACTTGGCACGAATACTTTCACATCCAACTCAAGAGATATTATGGAGAGCTCAAACTTCATTTCTCTCCTCTGAAAAAAATTTCGATTTTAAGCCCTCAAAGAGCCAAAAGGGCATGTGGAGTTCCTCAAAGGTATGAACAGGATCTCAGGCACAGCATGCGCTTCTGATTATTTCAGCAGCTGAAGGAGGCGGTATGCAATGCGAACGAAAGTTGAGCTTTTGATTACCTGATCTTTACCAATGCCGCACTCTATTGAATGTTTTCCATGTAAAGATGCACATCTATTGATATCAATGAAAGGACAGGAAAATCTGTACAAGTAATGATCTTGGGCATCACTACAAATTCCTTTACCCCCCAAGCTTTCCCTCATGGGGCACAAAGTAAAAGCAACTGTCAGAAATTTCCATCCATCACTAAAATATATGCCTAGATCAGGAAAATAAGAAAGGAGCTGCAGTCCTTCAACTCTACTACAATACTTCCAGCTTAGGAAAAACGTCCCTTGCAATGTACCATTAAGGTCAACAAGTCAAAGCAACCAAAAAATTGTTCCAGAAACATCAAAATTTTTCATTTTACCTACCTGCCACTGCACAAGGACAGATGAAGTCGTGTGGGGAGTTACTAACACAGAACTGGGTGGTTCACCTGGAACTAAACAAGAAAAAAAGGTAACCAAAGCAGTTATAGCAACAGGGTGGAAAACGAGCAGCTTTTGTTCATCAGGTTCTCCTTCACTGCTGAAGAAAATCTTCTATCCCAGCTACTACGCGGTGGGTCTCAAAAGCAATGTGGTGGATATGAATATTGCAATCTAGGCAGAAGCCAGCCACTTCTCGTACATCCCTTGCTCTACCTGTGGCCTTGGCAACTTGAGCAGGAATAAGAGGACAGCTGAGGGCATAAATCTGGAGGAAGCTGCAGCGTGCCAGCTGCTCACAAACAACTGGATACACATTCAAAAAGAACTTAAACCAGCTGCGTGCGTGCTTGAAAGCATGAGCAAACCGCTCCCGTATTTTCCACGATATTTTTGCCATAGCTGGGGCAAGCCCACCTTGTTTTTAGGAGGCTGTGTCGCATAGTCACAGATTATTTTAGTCAGGACGGCTTGATTTACCACAGGTTAACCCATTCCTGTGCCCACGGCCTATAGCACATACACACACACACTATAGCAGCTCCCAGCTCAAATACGAAGAAGGGAAGGCTTATCAGGAGCTGACAGCCCTCCACAGTGCAATGCTCTAGTGGCAGCACCAGGTTTGCTCAGCAGAATAAATGTTCCGTTTGTTAAGGAGGTGAGAGGCTTTCACAGTGTTTCCCCATTGTATTGTGAGGAGGCCAAGCACAACTCCGGATTCACTGTAGCTAAATTCAAAGAGGACTGAAAATAAAATTTTAAATTCCGAAACAGTGAACCAGTGCTGCCTCATTAGTACCAGTTATAGCCTGCGCTGATACAGCAGCCGTTGTTCAGGAAGGTGGAGAGTCAGGATGGCTTTAAAAGGCTACTAAGCACATTATTCAAGTATTACATGGGTTCTTGTTCAACTTAGGATCCTCCTGAGCTCTGTCTTCTGTTTTTCTGATTTCAAGATCACATACTTTAAACATTCCTTTGCAAAATTGTTTCCTATTTTTATATCTCAATGTCGTATTTAACTAGTCATTCCTTGAGCTGTATGAAATACTGGCTAATTCCTAGCACCACGTGTGTATATATATATCCCAGTATTACCCCATTTCCCAGGCTAACGGTAAATACTGATGCTTTTTCACACTTTGCAGAGTTCCCTTCTCCATTCAAGACATCAGAGCTACTTCTGCATTCAGGCACTGACTTTATACAATCAAGGAATTAGAAGCTGATCTCTAAGGCTAAAAATAAAAGCCTTGTCAATGTCATTCACAGTTTACTAGCCCTGATCTGCAGGATTAAATGCTCATGTTTCCAGGAGGTTCATACTCTTTCTTACTTACACCTCAGCAATTTTGCCATAGTGCAGACTGATGTGGATGGTGAGTGAAAACAATTGAAGAAACTTCTTCAAATGTATGCATGGTTCTACATTTATTTTTAATGATCTCTTGTAAATTATTCAATTTCTGCAAAGATAATGGTTAGTGCAGGGTTTGGAAGCCAATCAAACGGAGTTTAATTCCATTTTGAGACTCCTGAAAGTATGATTCATTATCAGAGGGCACAGCAGGACACTTAAGGCTGCTGTTACTAATTCAGCCACATCTCATTACTACCTGTATCAATCTCCTATGAACAAAAGCGCAGTAGATGTCGAATTTTCACTCCACGGTCCCAGTGGAGAACACATCGTGGCGGGTCCAGCACTGGGGAGCACTGGGGAGCGCCCACCCCACGGCGATGCCCCCAGCGCCCCGCTCCTCCTCGCTTACCATCCTGCAGGGTCGTGACCGCCTCAGTCTCCGCGCTGAAGTCGCTGTCTCCGATGTCGTTGGTTGCTCTCACTCGCAGTTTGTAAGAGGTGAACGGGTTCAAGCTGTGGAACATAAAAAATAAGGCCGAGGGATGAAATCTCCCCGCACCGTTGCAACTTGCCTCCGAACAAGCCTCTGCAGATAACCTGCCCGCTGGTGACTAAAGTTATTGAGCAGTTTTGCCTCTTCTCCACATCGCCTTTTCTTTGCAGCCTCCCCCCAGCCTCCTCATGACACCGGGGTGTTCGCACCTTTGCTACCACCAGCATCCTCTCAGATCTCCATCGGCCTGAGTTCCTAAAAACACGCAGGGATTCAGAGCTGAACTGGGCTCCAGAAAACAGCCGTGAAGTTCCAGTTCATGGAGCAGCCTACAACTGGGGCTTGTTGGAAAAGACAAGATGTGCTGTTATTCGAGTTTTGCGTGGCTGTGCAAAACCTGGCTTTGCCTGAGATAGCCTCCAACCAGATCTGTGGGTCAGCTCATCCTCAGAGCACGGATGGAGCTGACAGGTAGAGAGGAGGCAGGTAATCTGCCCAGGGTCGGCCAGCGCGCAGCAGGCGCTGGAATTCAGAGCGCCGGAATTCAGAGCACCAGCCTTCTGACTAATCCTCTAGACCATACCGTTTGATCAGATCAGTGCGTTTTTTTCCTACTGAATTTCAAATTAATGGTATTACCTGGATTATTTAATAAAGACAGTAACAACAGGTTCCCCGCAGCTCTTTTATCTACGCAGTTCTTTAAGATATGCAAAGAGTGATTTCCAGCTGACACAACCTTCGCAGAGATTCTTCTGTCTTGGCTTGGCAGGGGAAGATGTGGGGGAGGCTGCCTTTTGAGTCACATGCAAAGGCTAGAAAGGCAGAGCTCTAAGTTACAGGGGATTTAGCTAATTAATTGGTAGTGTCTAGCCATCAGCTGGCAGATGTAACACTGACTACAAACCCAAGTTACTTGTAAGGAATGATTAAACATCAAGGGATAATGCATTCTGATGGGCAGCACTCTCACATCATACATGTACTATTCTTCGGGACTTTCACAGGAAAATGCTTTTAGCAAGGCCGAGAAGAAATCTTTTTCAGTAGTGCCACCCTATTAGGACACTGTTACGTACAGCAACTTACCTACAGCAACTTGAATAATTTGAATAATCTTTCTTGATCTTTTGTTTTCAGTAATGCCAATGTCAAGTCTAAATTACACGGGTTGGTTTCCCTGATTTTACAGGTTTTGACTAGGAAGATACTGGGTGTAATTCAGGGTGGGTGTAACACCTCCAAGATCAATGAATCAGGTCTGTATTTGTACCTATAATCGTCAAGTTTTCTTTTTCTCCACAGTTAGACGAAAGCATAGCAATGTATCTCTATCTTCTGGCACATGATCAGTGAGCTGCCATACACCATAGCCACTGATGCTTTTATAACAGACCTGAAAAATCTGTATCTGAATGCTTTGAATACTTGATTCTCCAAAAGCCCACAGCCTTTTAGAAATAATCTGATTTGTACTAGCTCGTCAACAGAGGAAATGGACAGCAAAACAAGTGCCTTCTCACAGACATTCAATTGCTTTCGCAGATGTTACAAGGACTTTAATTACAACAGCATCACTGAGGATATAATGAAGCCTGAATAACAAAGTTTAAACATTCTGATGCTATCTATAAACTTTGGTATGGAAAATACAGATAAAAACGGTTCTCATTTCATCTGGAAAAGCTTATATAGAGATAATTGCAATGCAGCATCGAGAGTGGATTTTAACATCAGTCACTACTGAAAGGATTTTTCACTAGTTGTATTTTACACAGCATTGTGTATCTACAAATGGTTTAGCCTGGGTAGTGTTATCTACGGTGCTGAGCTTTCAGGAAGGGCTTCAGAAAGATGCACTGCAATCCAACTTTAATTAGATTTATTGCATGACCTTCAGCAAATGTCTCAACTGCTGTTCATAACACCACCTCTAAAATGGGAGCAGTGACCTCACTTAAACTCTCTCTCCCCAAAAGATTGTGAAGCTGAGCAAGGCTTGCTTTGCTTTTCTAACCGTTGGGATTGGAAAGTGTGGGAATTTCTGTGCTAGCCTGGGATCATATGGTACCTTTCAATAATGCAGGATGTTGCCTCGTGGCTGATGGAAGAGGAGTAGGTTTGCCAGTCTCCGTTTGGCAGTTCTCGCACTTGTACTGTAAAATATCGTATCGGTGAAGATCCATCACTTCCAGGGACCCACTTCAACAGCAGACTCCGTGACGACACATCGCTCTGGGGGGTCATCACCTGCCTGGGCGGTGCTGGTCGTTCTGCAATTAAACCATAATTTGGTACTGCTTTGAGAGGAAATTCAAGCTAATATAAAATGTGAAAGCCTGACCAGATTTTCATAGAGGTAATGCCACAGGAGATTGAACTTTTGGATTTGCCCCCTGAAGTATACAAGCCGTCCCATTCCTTAACCTTTTACTGCAAAGAGTAGCGGTAAAACTGATTCTTATCTCCATGCTTAAGAGGTCACCACTGAATATACACCTTCCTAGCAGCAGACCTCAAACTTGGGGGGTTCTAGGCCTGGCAGGTTAAGGAACAATCATTAGGACCAGCAACCAAGCAAACCAAGGAAATCTTTACTGACGCCCAGCTATGCTTCTAGCTGCAGTTGCTCTTTTGACAGAATTTGCCTGTGAACTCCTTTGCTTTTTAACCTGTGCTTACTACTTGGTACCACGGGACTCCGTTCTCTCTGCGCTATCCTCTTCCACCAGCTGCTCCCCAGCCGAGGGATGACGAAGAGGAAGGGATGAGCTGGAACAGGCTGTTGTGCAGCAGAGTCCAAGCGCGTGACGTACAGCCAGTACCGAATTCCTGCACCAGCCCTCTCTGGCAAGGAACTGGGAGCCGTCAGCAGCTCCTGCTGCTGCTTCCAAACCCCAGCTTGGAGCCAGTGCAGAGCTGGGGCTTCGCTACCTGCTGCAGCTCGCTTCCAGACCTCCCCAATTCTTCCCTTCGCACCCACTAACCTTGAACCTGCAAAGTCAAAGCAGCCAGTGCCAATGCTGAGGGAGATCTCTCCAGAGTAATTAACCGTACACCTTTTAGATGAGGCAGGGAATGGTAATGCCGGTGTAAGCATGCCAGTCCCCAACAGTTTCAATATAGATCTCCTTTCCCGTCACTGTGTCTCCGCACTCCATCGATTTCAATAGAGAAACTCTATAGAGTGAGGAATAATTGTTTAATTGTTTATCATGAAGATTATTGATTCTGATTAAAATGTGTGGCATGTAATAAAGCAGAAATTGATTGGAGACACCGCAGTGACTTGCTTTTGAGATGCAATTCAATTCAACTTCATCAGCACTTGTTTCCATAAACACACCTCCGCCTGCCCAATTCCTCACAGTTCCGTACGGCGAGCACGTATTTCCCCGCCATCCCCTAAAACCATTTCCTATATGTTTTGGCATTTCTCTGCAGCGTGCTCTTGCTGACATCAGTGCCCAAAGATTTGTAAGCTATTAGCTGGAGGAAGCCCTCAGTGCCAGCAGCCTGCAAGCCGGAGTACAATGCAAAAGGTCAATGCCTTACACTGACAGGCTGAGACAGGTATTCAGGGTTATTCTATCAGAGGCAGCGAGTGTCGTGCAGGGATTTAATACTCTCTGCTGATAAGCTTTAACCAGCTTGCAGTTTTGGGCAGGTCAGATCTTGCAGTCAGTCTCCCAGGATTGGGTTTCCTTCTGCTGCTAATGGGAGATCTTAAAACCTCCTGTATTGCAAGATATATATACTTCCTGACTGTTTGTACAAAAACATTAGTATAAAGAGTTTATTTATGGGAGTTTAGCCACAAGCAAATGCTGAAGTGAGCTGTTTGTGCAGGAATATAAGGCCAGGCCATATGGCTCGATGGACTACTTTTGATTTTTTGCTACATTTACATCTTCCGACTCAGTTCTGCCCTGATCACTGGTGTTGACTATTCTGAAAGGTATCACACCACTGTGGAGCTCTGTAAATCACAGGCATCATTGTAAAATGTAAAGCTTTATATTATCCAAGGAACTTAATGGACAAGAGTGACCAATTTTGTTAATTTTCAAAGGAATTTTTGTGCCTGCCTACATTAGTATCAAGGACATCTAATGCATTTTTATTAATGGAAATTCAGTATCTTTTTACTCTACCATATTTACTGTCATGTATACAAGTTTCAGGTTTGTTTATTTACTTGTTAGCAGAATAGCTGCACTGGATAAATTTCTTTATCATCTCCTCATATCAATCTTGGTGATGGGAGATTATACATTTTTCTCTCTACACTTTACATATGGGATCACTTCAGCTAAATCTCAGTGCCTTGGGACTCAGTTCCATAGCATGCATAGAGACACAGCAGAGCCATCCATTATAAAGAGAAAAGGTTCGTTTTATACTGTGACTTGCCTATTCAAGATAACCCTACAGCATTGATAGCACCGAGGGATCATTGTTCCCGCAGCGGAGCTGGGAGTTCTGCCTTGAGCTATTGTGTATCCAGCAACAGCCTGTGCACTGTCTGGGAAATGTGAGCACATTTTTTTGAAAAGGAGAGGCTCTGAGCTTTGAGTATTCACTTTATTGGCCATGGTGGGTTTTTTTTGAAACTTCCACATGTTGGACTTTAAACTTCCACTTTGACAGCAATCAGACAGGGGTGGAAGAAACCTTAAGCTGATAAATCTCTTTGATGGACAGTATCTTTAGTAGAGGCACTTCAAGTTTCCTACTACAGCTCTAGAGGTTCTTTCTCTGAGAACTGCACCGTTATGCACCGGGAAGGCTGCGCATGACCTGGAGAGCTATGCCAGTGGGAATTTTAACACCAACCAGACGGGCCAGAAGTAGTTGAAATGCAACCCACAGGCCCTCACTGCTGGTGGTTGAACATCAGGCCAATGTCCCCTCTTCTAAGAAGTGTTATAGGAAAATAATAAGGAAGACATTGTGAGCAAATAGCACGGGAAATCCTTACTCTTGCAGTAAAAGATCTGCAAGGTGTAGAAAGGACTTAAAACAAGAGATTGCTTAGTAGGCACATTTTGAGAACTAACAGTAAATATAATTGGTTGTATTATAGTGCAAGACTTGGGCAAGAGCCAAGGCCAGGCACACAAGCACAAGCAAAAGTGCTAACAATAGTTGAAAGACATCTATAGAAGTCTGCCCTAGTTACCTCCTGAAGCGTGCTTCTCTCTGAACTGTGATTTTTATAAATCGCAGAAGTTGCATGGTTCTAATTTTTGAGGGAGGAGGTTTCTTAAAGATCAATATCCAGACAGCACAATGGGTCAGAGCGGCATGTGGCACAAAATCCAGTGATGCACAAGGGAATGATGCTGGTAAAGTTACGCTGGCTGGTTTTGACTTTGCCAGCTCAAGAGACCAGACACATGCTTTGCAATGGAACATGACATATGGTACAAGACCAGCAGAAAACCCACACTCCTGTTCTCTACCAATATATCCTCTTTTAGCTCTGGATTAAAAAAAAAAATTAAAAAAAAAATCTTCATGCACAAGTAGAAAATATAATTTTTCTAACTGGCAGCTCTAGAGATCTGTTCTAAGACTGGAGAATCAAGCAGTTACTTAAGCCAAAGCATTAGAAACAAGCAATGATGCAGAGCAGATTCTGTAATACCTTATATGTCTTTCACGTTTTGATATATTTGGTATCTAAGCATCTGGTTCCATTTATACACATGTAACTCCTGCTTTCTTCAAGTAGGTTCCCTACGGAACAGAATTTGACTGGAAATTCAGAATGTGAATAACCATTTTATGGCTGATGCAAGAAGCAGGAAAATTCTAGGCAATCCAGATGCAAACACTCTGCTTGAATGTGTGGCAGTGAAAGGCCAGAGTAATTACTAACACGTTAGGTCAGGACTCAGGTACAATGGAGGAGCTGTAGAGAAATCCTGCAACATCACCGCCTCTCATTTTGCCTTCCCTAATCAATATAATTCATCCATCACTTACTTTCTTAAGATTGCAATCTTTCTAGAAAATGAGAGAGCTGAAAAAAAGATCTGACTGCAGAAGGAGGCTGCATCTGGCCAATATAGCAGCTGATGGAAAAATCAATCTCCAACAGCCCGGCAGGTTAGAAGAACTGTGTCTCATAAAAGTCTATCTTGCTCACCAGGTTTCTCAAATCATGATGTTGCTATGGTTTGGGGCAGGTTTATGGGGTGAGAAGGAGGAGGTGTGCAGGCTGTAGCCTGTTATTAAAATTCCCCTAAGTGCAGCACAGGCTCCAAGGCATGCAACAGAAAGTACCTCAACCTGTGGCTGCAAGCATTACCTCTTTTTTCTGTTGTGATCACTGTGGCTTCCAGAGGCTCCCCCCAGCCCTGCCTGGTCTTGGCAGATGTCCGAAAGATGTATGCTGACTCAGGGGTGAGATCCGTAGCAGTAAACTGCCTGACTGTCGAGCCAACCTCCACCGTCGTGAACTTGTTAGGGCTGCTGCTGGCCAGACGGTAGGCAATCTGGTACCCTGGAATCACAGCACCAACGAGAGAGAGAAAAAGGGTTAGGATTTTTTTTCTAGCAGGGACAAAATATTACCAAAACTATTAATTTAGCATAATTACTTGTTTATATGGGACCAGAACAAAGTAATGAATTTCCTTTAGTGTTATAAAACTCTGCTATATGGCATCCCTCCCTCAGTCAGGTGCTGTACCTTACGATGGAAATCACACACAGTGGCGCACACGAGGGGCTACTGAATATTATCTGCCATGACGCTGGTTTCACTTTCCGTCCTTTATACCAACAAGATACAAAACCAGTTTAATCTTTTCTGAGCATACCGGTACCTTTCTGGAAAGGCAAAGGAACAGAGTCCGTGCAATTAATGTCACCTGGTTGAGCCAGTTCAAGACAACGCTCTCTCTTTCAGCTTTCCACCCAAGCACACACGTGCATGTGTATGCACACACGCTCACACGCTGTTCTGCCCTCTCACATTTTCAGCATTGCCTCAAACTAAAGGTTCTTCAGCTGCAGAGCAGCTGGATTGCCCAAACTGCACAGGCTTCGTACCGCTCAAGTAAAGGCTTGCTCCTGCTTTTTGCACTTGCCTTTTTCTCAGCTCTCCCACTCCCCGATAACCGTACAGCGAGTGCCAGAACTGGCAATAAAAGCATCCTTCTTCGGTCATTCAACATTGCTGCCCTTGCCCACAGCCCGAGGAAGAAGCCTGCAAGCTGTGAGGTCCTGCTTCAACCACACAGCACTTAATAATCAATTTTGTTGATGCCTGTAAGTGATAACCCCCCGTTCCATCCTGCCTAGCAATTAGGAGTTCACAGTTTAGCCTGTATTATTAATGATCCAGCTGTGCAAAGAAGGGCTTCCAGAGTTCTCACGCACCACTAGCAACAACTGTCCCCCAAAGAGGATCTGCCAAATGTTCAAATCCATTCTGTAAACCCGGCAATTGAATCAGGCTCTCACTTCTGGAGCTCGATGGTAACTTTCAGTCCAGCTGCTGACTTCCAAAATCAATTAATACCAGAACTGGTGTGGGGCTTTATTGCCCAAGCTGAATACAGTTGTATGATTAAACGCTTCATGGAGTTACACAGGGCAGAGGGCAGCCAACAAATCCAAATCAATCCAGCTGAAAACAAAACAGTCATGACATTGTTCTGCCAACCCTCTGCTCATCTTCCGAATGACAAAGGGGTCTGCAGCACCTGAGACCATCTCTTTCTCTTGGAATTAATATCCCAGCTAGAGTTTGAACTCCCACCATGTTTTGGCTGTAAGAAGAACAAGGGGAGCCAAACCTGGCGAGCTTCATTCATGAAGGTCAGTGCATGAAAACTGAGGGTTTTATCTTACCTGTGGCTATTAGACAAAATCAATGACATTTATTTCCCACTGTGAATACGCAACAATTGCCACATGCCCACTCACAGAAAAAGCACAGACAGAGTTCCTGCACTCTCTTGAACGAATGCCATACTTGTGTGTGGTGCATGCTGTCACCAACAGTGGAATTTAATTGGGATACAGATGGTATTAATTTTGGTATGCTGACTCTCATAGTGCTATTGACGATGCACCAGCGTTCCTCGTCCTTTTTTCTTCAGCAGCTGCTAGGGGATGCGGGGCAGCAGCCATAGCTGTCTCACAAGGAATAAATTCGATTGCAGCAGCACCTCGAAGAGTGACTTGCCTTTTCCGAGCCACCTGTGGCTTCAGCCCGAGCTCCCGCAGCCTGCCATTACACACAGGTTTGGGTCCAGAGCTTTAACGCGCTCTGGACACCTGCATTTGAAAACGGGCATCAGCCGGGGAAGGGTCCGAGTGCCCGAGGGGGCTCCCCTCGTGCTGCCTGGGGCACCCTCCCACCCCGCAGCCCTCGGTGTGTCAGGCGTATTCCGACAGCGACGTTTTCACAGCTGGGTGGATAGCATTAGACTCCTAGATAAAAAGTGGCCTGATTTTTCAGAGCTCCTGAGCGTGCTTAGATCCCAGCAAAGCCTTAGGGTCTTACACTTTGAACATTTCATTTTTCCACCTGCAAACTACCTCCTTTTATCCACGGCACCAGCTCTCCCATTACTGGTCCAATATATTTCACCAAAGTATTTCTGTATCGTTAGTACTATAGTATTTTGATCTTTTTTAAAGTCCACAGAAAGACAGCTAGCAATGGGGAGAAGGAATGGATACACTACGATCTTCTTTTGTTTATACAGATGTGAAGAATGTGGGAGTGAAAACCCCGGTGCAGGATCTCAATGAGGGTGAAAAATAGCCAAAGAAAAGCACTGGGGAAATTTTTACAGCAGCAGGAAAGATGAAGGAAGAAGCAACTAAGATGGCTAAAGAAGTTTGATAAAGGGACATAAGACATAAAGAATAAGACCTGGAGGGAAACAGAGAATATTAAAAGAATAGAAAAGTTGATTTATCTAGTTATTAAAAGATAAGTATGATATCTGGGACATATCTTTGTCGAGCAATTTCCTCTCTTTTCTAAACCTTTGTAAAGTATAAAGTGTAGTTAAAATGTAAGGAGGGAATAGAAAGATAAGTATTTACTGCTAAATGGTGCTACTCGTGCTGGAAAGCCAATTACAAACATGCTCAGATTAGGCAAAGGAACACATACATATCTAGGCCATTATAATAACTTACACAAGAGTGGATCCCTGGCTAGTGTAAAAACTAATTTAGCCATGAGAAAGAAAAAAATCACTTGTCACAGCCTGTCTCTCTGACAGGGTCCACAAACTCCCTTTCAATGCATCCCTGTGAAAACCAGGATCAGCCCTCACTGTCCTCTCCTATGTCTGCCGTGTTGGCTGACAGGCTGGGTAAATATCTATTTTCCCGGATATCTCAGGCAGAGTTTACACAACCAAAGGTGTCACCTTTAGAGATTTCCTCAGAAACTCAACACTTCCCTCGATCTGATTCGAAGGTACATATCCAACCTCTGCTCCCGAACTCAGCTCACTTATTGCTACCTACAAACCACCTGAGAGATACCCAGTATCTTAATTTTGATCCCCTCTCCTGGTAGATGGTTTGGAACAGCCAGGATACATACTGGCATAAAAAGCATCACTTTTCTTTTCTCTGAGTGACACAGAAGGCACAGTATTTAAACTACAGCTTCCATAATAATTAGGGCTAATGCAAGATCAAAAAGATAAAATTTTTACGTTGATGAACTTCAGCAACAAGGGATGGGAGAAGACAGGAAATGTTAAGTGAAATCAAACGAGGCAAATCAATAGAGGTAAATGGAAAGTGTTAAAAGAGAAATTAATGTATGCTTGAGGGCTATAAGAGGCAATAACTGCAGTTGCCGCAGTAGAGGAATAAGGAGGCTTCCTTCCCTTATTAGATTACAACAATAAGATGTTGCAGATATCTTAGAAAAAAAAAAATTAAAAACTCAAAGTTTATGAATGAAAGTAAAATCTTTAAAAGGTGACCAGAGCAAACTTTTTGGGGAAAGGAGTATCTTGCAGATTGTGAAGTATCTGGATGGTCAACAAGAAGAATTCATATTGTTTTCTTACCGCCCCCCCCCCCCCCCAGCATTAGATCCTAAATTTCTCCTGCTTTTAGGAGTTCTGCCATTCACCAGGCCAAAACAGCATAAAAAAAAAAAAAAAAAAGCCCTGACAGACCAACTCTTCAGGAGTTTACTTATTCATTGAAACTAGGCTTATTTTTTGCATTAGCATCTTAAGTATTTTTTGCACAACTGCAAGCAGTTTCATGAGCTATACTTTCTGAACTCAATAAATGGCAACAGTCTGAACTGCCTGTTAAATGTTAGGTCATTGTAACACAACCAGTGGATTCCCCAAAGCAAACAGGCAGGGAGATGACAACACATCATGAATATAAAAAAGCTTTCAAGCTCATCACCATACAAAGCCCTTCAGAACTGACAGCACCCGTTCATGCAGGCCATGGTGCAGCAGAGATACAAACACTTATTAATTTGTCACAGAACTTCGGGAAAGCCAAATGATATTGGGAGGTTACGGTCTGCCTGGCGGAGCAGCAATCCAGTTTGTTGATTTTACTGCTTATCTGTTTAAGGGCCAGCGGGTGTGCAAATGCGGTCTAGGATCAAAATATGAATTTGCAAACATGGATTACATCCAATTTTGGTTCTAATTCTCAGTGGAGTTCTTACACTCTTTTGCAATAAGCTTCAGGTAAACGCTAAATACGAGGATACCATGAGGAATACTAACCAGGGCCTGAAAGGATGCCGGTTGAGCTCTTGTTTTCAGGGGAAGCTCATAGCTAGAAGTGCACATCTGCACATTAATGCATCATTTTTCTTTAATGGTATTTGAAGGAACTATGTTGGGTGCTAGCTGAACTGAGTGCAGACAAGAAGACAGAGTGAAGCCCCAGATGGTTAGCATAACATTCCCAAAAGGAGAAATGGAAATATCTAACAGTCTTCCACAGTAAAATATTTAAACAAACAAACAAGTGGTTTTCCCTCTTGGTGCCTGCCAGTATTTCATCCTGCTAATCTCTCTCTGAAATGCTAGAACATGTTTTGATATAGATTACAAAAATGTTAGCTGCGAAGGTGCTTGTATACTCAGAGGACAAAGCTAGCAGAGCAGGAACATGAGTTCAAAGGCTCTGAATATAAGTTGCTCTTGCAAAGCAAGTTTTTTTTCTTTCCAACCTCACTAGTGAATAGATAGGCACCGTGCAAAATTATGTTAACTTATTTTTTCCAACAACTCTACCACAGTGCACTTGACCGTGGAGGTTACAGTAGTGTTTTGAAAGTTCATTACAGTAATAGGATTTAAAAGGTGTACAGAAATAAAAAATAAACTTGCAACCTTTACTTAGAATGCTATACATTGGTTTTTACCTGTTTTTGAAGCAGACCTCACTTCTTAGGAAAGATCACAGAAGTACCCAGCATGAGTAATTTTTACTTTTTCCCTCTGACATTAGCAGCTAACTACTTCCTCCATGAACCTCAATATTTCTACTATTGAAAAAATAAAAGAGTGAGAACTGTGGAATAAAGACAATGGACTTCAAAGAGGTAGACTGGGGGAACTGGCAGGTGACATCCCCCTGGGAAGGAATTCTAAAGGAAAAAGGAATTCAGGTTAGCTGACAGTTTTAAAAGAGACAAAGAAAAGGTACAACTACCCCAATGCAGACAAAAGATGTTAAGAAGCCAATATGTTTGCGTTCAGAGCTCACTAATGACCTGAAAATCAAAACTGAATTGGACAAAAAGTTGAAACAGGACACATGTCTAAGGGAGCATATAAATAGACAGCACAAGCATGTAGGGGCAAAATCAGAACTGCTACAGTGCAAAGTGAGTTATAACTTAAAGGGCATCAAAGGCAGTGAGAACAATTTTATAAATACATTAGAAATCTGAGAGACAGAAGGAGGACGTCAACTAGTGGGAAGAAAAGATAAGCACAAGACAGGTGAGACAGAAAAAGAACGGGAGGCAGATACCTCTGTTACTTCATTTTCACACACACAAAAAAGTTGATGTTGACTAGATACTTAACACAAATTAAAACTGACAACAATATAAGTAGGGATGTAGGCTAGAATAGAGGACAGGTTAATGAATATTTGGTTAAGCTGCATGTAATCAAATCAGAAAGGCCCGATGAAATTTGCCCCACAGTGCTTATATAACTAGCTGGAGCCATCTCCGAATAATTAGTGGTTATCTTCAAGGGCTTGTGGAGGATAGGTGACATCCCAGAATATTACAGAAGGCCAGAGTACCCTATCTTTTAAACTGGGGAAAGACTGACCAGAGGTATTATGGACAAATCAAGCTGAAGTTCAATACCCACAAAGATCCTGGAAAAAAATATGAGTTGACATATAAGCATCCATGAGGATAATAAAGTGCCAAGGACAGCCAATATGTATTTGTCTGGAGCTACTAATAAATATCAAATAATCTATTTTCCATTTTGACAGTGTAATTGGCCAGGTGGGAAGAGTAGATATGATCCACATTGACTTTAAGTAAGGCTTTGACGTGGTTGCACATAGCACCATCAAAAGCAAACATGAGAAACAGAATCTAAGAAAAATACTACATATTTTGACTTGAACATTTAAAAAAAACCCAACAAAACGTCAAGATGTTATCAATAGTTTGCTAACAAACTGGGAGGACATATTAAGTAAGCTCTCATGAGACCTCATGAATGAGTCTGGTTCCGTTCAATATTTTCATTAATGACCTGGCCGATAGAATTGCCAGTCTACTTGCAAACTCCAAAAATGAAACCAAATTGTGAGTGGCTGTGCTCATTTTAGAGGACAAGAGTGTCATTTAAAGTGATCTTGATAATCAGGAGAGATGGTCTGTAATCAGTAAGATGAAATTCAATACAGGCACCTGCAAATCCTTGCAATTACAAAGAAAAAGCTTAATGTACATATAGATAAAAGAGGGACTGACTGACCTGAAGTGTACCACAGAAAAAGGGTAAGAATTAACAGTGGGTCATAAGCCTCCTTGGTTACACTATCAGTGTTGCAAAACAGTCAGGTCAGGACAGTATCTAGTATCCTGGGATGTGTTACTGGGAATGGACTGGGCAAGACATCAGAAACAACAGTCTACCTGCTGAGCATGCCAAGCATTCTTTAAAGGGACACCTTCCCCTCTCCTTCCAACCCTGCATTTGCATGATTTTATCATCAGTGTAGTGGCAATGAGTAAGAACCGATTGCAATGGGAATGCACTGCACCAAGTGCTCTGCAAAGACAAAATAAAAGAGAGTTCCTACTCCACCAAGCCTGCAACTTCAGCAAATACAGCTGACAAAGTGCAGCAACGTGAGACATTGGAACACAGCTGGGAGAGAAAAATCTTGTTTGTACTTTCTCATCATTTCTATCGAATGATTTTTTTTTTCTCCTTAACCACATCCTGTGATTCAAATCCCAATCTCTACTGAGAGCAAGTTCTAGGACACACAGTTCCTTAAAAAAAAGCAACAAATCAAACCTAGGAGACGACCTGGAAGCCAAGCTTCCTTGAGCTGCAGAGAAACCCTGCGTGGATCCGTCTCTGACAGCGAACCGCTGCCAAGCTTCACACAGACTCTTTCTCGTGCTCAGAAAATCCCTGCAGCATCTGCCTTTGGATCCCATTTGATGATTTCCTTGCATCTTCAGGCGTTAGCGTCACTTTGGGAAAGTACACACCTGAGCAAACACTTTGAATTCTTGAGTCAAGATTTAAACACAACGCAAGACCGGTTCTTTATTTAAAGGGATGCCACCAACGCAGCAGCATTTGAAGTAGGCGTCCTCCACTCAACAATGAAAGCTTTAGGAAATACTGCTGAAAGACTACCCGTAAGCCTCAAGGATGGCAGTGAAATTAGAAGCAGAAAGGCCTGGCAGACTGCAAACTAAACAAAAACCGAAAGCTTTTGCCTCTATTTTCAGAACTGAGACACACATCTTTACCCACCAGCTAGAACTACTGTAAAATGTGTTTAACATCAGGAGACAACACAAAATTGCTGGGTAACTTCAGCTACTTTAGAGGCAAGAGTGGATTCTTACATTGTAAAACTCTTCACGTTTTAAGTACAAGTAGCGGCTGGTGTACATATTGCAAAGGCAACCCAGCAGTTATGAAAGCAGGAAGGTAAGGTTTTTCACAAATTCCTGTCGTGCCTTGCTGCCTCTGTTTCCCTTGATGAAAAGCCAAATATGAGTTAACTACTTGCGACCTGTCAGACAGTATCAGCCAAATAGCAATAAAGCAATAAAATGGAAGCACACCTGAAACCAAAATATTGGGCATGCCCGGCAAAGGCGAGTAGGGGGAAGGAGGGGAAAATCCAGCTCTCCCCTGCTGCAGCTCCACAGGCAGTTTGCCCAACAGCCAGCCAAACAGGTTACAAACCCAAATGCAGATGGGAAGAGAGATGACAATTCAAACACAGTGCCATGAATGACATGTCATTCTGGCTCAGGAAAACACACACCATGGAGCCAGGCAGACTTCTCCTCCTCACCACAGGGTACCACGTCTCTCAGCTGACACTGACATATTTTCTTTTCTTTAGCCACAGATTTGCTTATTTGTGGTTTCTAATCTGACATCCAAGTGGAAGGAAAACCCAACAGCCTGTGCTTGCTCTGGTCTCCAGCCCTCTCCTCCCAGCCCCGGGTTTGCTGCTCCCTCTTACCCAGAATAATTCCATTGGGCTCCTCCGGTGGCTGCCAAACAATCCGTACGGATGTCAGCCTCACCTCAGGGAACACCAGCCTCACGGGCGGCCCAGGAGCTGGAAAGAAAACCGGAGATTGTGCTAGCAAGCATTGCATGTGAAAGGAATTACAAATTTTCTGCTCACCTTGCATAGAAGGCAGCCCAAGCCGTATGTCACCAATAATAAGTAGATGGTCAGGAGCGCCTACGTACGTATACAATGTACATTTATTCTGAGGAACCCTGCCCATGGCCAAATGCCTCCAGCACCTATGGACACCAAACAGGACACAGAACGAGTGCAACCTACGGTGTTTTACCGCACCTGTGAAATGCATTTGGCAGGATGCTCTGACAAAGGAGCCCCGACCTCTGCGAGAGTTATCTCCCAGCAGCGTAGCGGGGGGTCCCCGCGAGCCGGCCGCACTGCTGCTCGGTAACTGGTTCCATACGACAAAGCGAGCCGCCGAGCTGCCTTTACAGTGAGTTATGTGTCGGCTTAATCCACTTCATACCTGTTGGAATTGAATAATAACTCCTCTCTGTGTCACCAGTGCCAGCTTTGAACTGCCTTCTGATTTTACATGTGCATTTTAAACACTCAGGTCTGAGCAGGAGAACCTGAGGCAGGTGAGATGCACATTAATACAGACGGCTGGTGGCTGCACTGACCACCCCAGGTTCACGAGGTGAGGAGATGCTAATTCATACATTAGCATCCGCGAAATTTCCCCTTCAGCACAAATTCCACCTGCATTACCCCTGATGATACTTTTAATTAAGTTGAGCCCAGAGGAGACACAACATATTTATGTCGGGGGCATGGAGATGGAAGAACAATTTGTATCATTTGCCAACATGCACTTAAGGAGGGAACTGCTATAATGGGGTTATCTAAAACAAACAGTTTTAAATATTTCTCATTATAGTCCGATATGTACAGTTCAGGGAGTGCTTTTTCTCTCCCTGTAGAGTTCTGCTAACAGTAATTTCTTTTTGTTTCCTTTCAAAGAAAAGCCAAGTCCCCACGCAGGCAGTACGCTGAGAAAATGGCTAAAAATATGTCAGGGAGCTGCTGTCCCTGTTCCCATCCCCATTCCTGTCCCTGCATGCTCTTACTCCTTCCCTGCACTCCATAGAAGACGTCTTCTTAAAGCCAGAAGTCTGAATGTGTTTTCAGCCCAACCAAATTACCTTAATGAAGTTGCCTGTAGAAACCAATGATTATTCCACTACTATTATGAAAAACATTTTGATGAAAAAAGAGATTTTTTTTGGTTCATCTTCAGTGGGAGCAATGAACAGAAGTCTCTCACACTGATACTAACCTTCATTTAACACTGAGAAAGGAATGAAACTGAAAGTAACTTTAGCATCTGCAAAGCCAAAAATATTTTAAGGGTTGAACTAAATTTCTGTAAAATCCGTCAGCAGGAATGCTCCCACGACACAGACGTGTTCAGACAGCACCGGGGCGAGGGGCTCCCTTGGGTTCCTTCAACACATCAAACTGCACTCGGGAGTCCCTGAGCTCATGGCAAGTGCTGGAAGCAGTGCCAAAAGGAAGGTGGTATGATCATCTTCCAGGCTCGATACCTTATTCTTTTTGGAAAAAAATGAATATGGATTACTGAAGTTACAAATTCCGTATCTCTCCTTCAGTCCAATCAGACCCAGATTTGTTTATTGCTTTCAATTGCAGCACTCTACTTTTTTCTTTTTAAGAGCACGATTGAAATTCAATAGGAATTTATAATTGGGCTCTAAAAATTGTCTTCAATAGAAATCATCTACACTGAGCTTCAGAGTACAATTTTAGAAGTTTTTTTTTTCTCTTCATCAGCTGCAGGGAAGAGGAAACAGGGGACTTTGGTTTTCTGTGGTTTTGCCAGATCCTCAGCCCATGACCAATGGAATAGAGCTGAGTTATACTAGGTAGGGACCAAGTCCTTTAGGTTCAAAGTTGAAGAAAAAAATTTTTAAAAAATCCACATAGGCTTAGTTTGGGCTGTCATCTACACTTGCACCACTAAAAGAAAGCAGCGTTAAAAGGTTGGATCAAACAAGATACTTATTTTGGTAACCTTTAAACTTACCATCATCCTTGGTTCTTTCTATAACTGCAGGAGAGCTGGGGACTCCATCTCCAATACGAGTGAATGCCAATACCTGGATCTCATAGAGCACGTATTTCCGCAAGCCAGACAGCAGGAAAGACTGAGTGTGGTTACCTCTTACTATTTGGCTCTTTGGTTCGGAGTCTAAATCTTTTGCTTTGAACAGTATCTGCAGAATAAATGTATGTGAAATACAGAAGGAAAAAGATTGTTACATGAGGACTGAAAAGAGGGGTACGCATTTTAGATTCCTCCTTTTCACAAAATATAAAATGAGAGTATATCCACCAATCACCCCTTTCAAAACCAGCACACTTCCTACATCTTCTCGAGCTGACTTAGGAATTATATAAATATCCAGCAGGTGAATAATAAATAACAAGTGCAAAAACATATCCAGGTAATACATTAAAAATGAAATAAGGATGAAACTCCAGTTGCATACCTTGTAACCCAGGATGAGACCATTCTGCTCGGACTCAGGGACTGCGGTCCATGTCAGAAGGATCTGGGTTGAACTCACGGCTTCAGCAGAGACATTCTCAGGAGGAGCAGAGGGAACTGGAATCACACGGCATTACCAAAAAAGCAGAAATAAGTAAGACATACCAAATCATTTTGCTCTTATAGCAATCCCCTATTTGCTTGGGATTGTTCCAGGATCCCACAGAAGAGTATTCAAATCCAAAAGCACTGGAATAGGTTCTAGACAATCCCTTCTTGTCTTGTATTCATTCTACATCTTCTTTATATTTCAGCCTGCTTCACAATTTCTTACCAGTTCATCTCAGAAATCACGACGTTTGTAAAGAGCTAAATATTTAATACTAATCAGTGTCTACAGACAGAGAGTAAATACAGGCAGATATGAATAAATTTCAAGTTCTCTATATTTGCAGTAATTAGAATCAAGTTTAAGTTGCTGAACTTTTACAGAAGTCTATCTCCTAGTATTTCTTTCCCATACATTTTATTTCTCTATGCCAAAAGCCAGAAATCTTTATGAATGGGAGTTTATCTTACGGTACAATCTGTTCTAACACGAAGTTTTACGCCACCCTGGCTTCCTATATTATCTGAAAGGAAATTATAGCATCTTGTCTAGAGTTAGCAATAATTTCAACCACTGGATTGCACTCCCAGTTCAGTAAGAAGTTTTTTAACCTCTAAGCCTTTTGATTATGTGATAGTGCTCAACATTTGCAATACATCAATTATAGATGGACACGTTAACACAAGGTGTATTTTCAGGGACTGATACGGTGTAAATGAAAGATATGCCTATTTCATTTATGTTGCAAAATCGGCTCTTATGAAACTAGAAACATCATTACAACCGATGGCACAGGAACACTGTAATTTTCTCTGACTCGAGAGAAGAGCAAACTTGCATTTTCTAATGCCATTAAAACCCTAACTGCTGCAGAACAACCACACAACTGCAAGCTTTTGTAGGCAAGCTTAATAGCATGCCATGTTATGCAAGCAGAATTTGAGGCTATTTTTAAGAGTTCACATTTTATGCTGCCCTTTTGCATTTTTTTTTCCTGTGGCATTTCCAACATCTGAAGGGTACAATCTTTTCTAAAGCACAATACACCTGTCAGACCTCAAGAGAACATTTCACCAAGTTATGTTACACAAGCACTTATGGACAGTAAGGCTTGTTTAGGTCCTGAATATATCACAAAAAGGAGCACAAATCTCTGCCAAAAGTAATGCTTTCCTGGATGTCCAAATGAAAGAACAGATCTGCTGTTTTGAAGGCGAGCTCCTGAAGCTCCTAGCAACATGAACGAGATAATGAGTATGACACCAGAATTAATATAAATTGAAAAAAAACCCAAAAACAATGCACCGCCCCCCACCCTTGTGCACTCAAGGTTAACTGCAGAGATAGTAATTTCTGAAACAATTTCCCCGTTGCCAATTATTTGGGACATGAGAAACAGAGCACCATCTCACAGCACTGCAGCAGACTAAAATCCATTTTTTTCCCACTCCAACGCTGAAGTGCTTTTTCTTTTTTTTTTTTTTTTTTAAATCTTCTAGATTTATCCCCCACAAGAATATAATTATGTTAAAGGAAAATAGATTGCCAGGAGCCATGAACGTCTTTGGATAGCTGCCATAACTTTATCTGTAGATCTTCACAAAGACCTACTCCCACATGAATCACTTCTGGAGAGAGAAAGGGTGGAGGTGGGTCACAGGAAACCAGGATGCGTAGAGGAAAGAAGCCCTTTCCAGCTACATTTATTTTTATTTTATCTGGTTTGAAGTCTTTCAAGAGAGAAAAAGTTTCTTTATTTTACAAATATTTCTTTTCCTCTTTGATCAGCAGCCACGAGATTTCCCAAATTCACAAAAGGTGGAGGCTGTGCCTGGGCTGGCCCTGCGTGCATGATTGCTTTGAGGTGTGTGTACGATCATGCTGCTGGCAGGGGAACTTGAAAGCTAACAAAGGAGAGAATGGTCTATCTGAAGATTTATTAGCCCAGACTCCTCTTAATTCCCAGTGACAGCCAGAGCAGCTAAATGTCCCCTCTCGCTAGAAAGGAATCTAAGTGCAACGCCTAAATGGCAAAAATACTTGTGTTCACTGAGTGCGCTTTAATTCTCCAGTTCTCATGCTAGTGTTGAGAATTTTATTCTAACATGGATGTATGCATTCAGGACCTGCAGGAGATATTATGGATCTTATTGTTGCCAGTCTTTTATCAAGTAACAGACATTGATCGACCCTTTAAGAATGAATTGAAACGTAACCTTCATTTCTTTCAACGCTTCTCCTCTCTCAGGATATCACGATTCAAAGAAATTATAATTTGCTAAGACTAATTAGTGGCTGGAGTGAGGCATATAGATCCCTCGTTCCTCTGCGAGTTCCCTTCTCTAATGCTGGTTTCCTTAACTGTTGCACTGAAGACTTTGTTACAGGCTCCAAAGCTGGGTTCTCATTAGTAACCTGCAAAAACAGCACAGAAGCCAAGCAACAGTGTCCAAAAAAATCTCAGAGCTTTAACAAAATGAACCGGAAACACTGAAACGAAATGATGAGCTAAGATCAAATGTAGGAAATTACAGACTTACTGGCACTTTGCACTGGAACTTCAATAAGAACTCAAGTTTTTAAGGTTATCCATGTTGGCATCTAAGATCACGCATCTTCTTTCTACATCTGACATAGCCAGATTTGATATATAGCGAATGATACTGTTTTATGTCTCTAACTGGGCCAAAAGCAGCTTTTAATAAGCTAGCCTGTATTCTGGCTTTCTAAGAAAGCTAGACAGTGGGATGCAGTGTTCTCTCCATTTTTGCAGCTCATTTTAGCTGAACATCCAGCACTGTTTATTGAAAGTAAAAATTAAAGTGGCATATTGTACATCTGACGTCAATTAAGAAGTGCAAATTTAGAGCAACCTTTGTGGCAAAAGTAGCGTAGCTGCAGTACACAACCATTTTGCCTATAAAATTAGATACCGGAGGCCAAATTCTCAGCTTGTATAAACTGACAAATCCCCACAGTGACATTGGACCACATTTGAATTATCAAGCGATGCTTTATCACACCACAGTAACTGCTTCATGAAGGTCAGTCTCTGAAATATCAAGAGACTGATCCATGCCGTAAATATGTGACCATGCTTGTAGAGTAGCTGATTTTGTAATACAAATATACACATTCATGCAGCTGAATATTAGGAGCCCCCAAAATATGAAGGCACTGGGTTAGGTGTATTTGAGATTGTTTGAAAATAAGAAGGTTTGTATCTAAAAGGAAGCAGCCCTGTCAAGGTTGTTTTAATACATCAAAGGTCTTTGCATTTTCTTACCTTTTCTGTATTGTACCTACTATCATTGTCAATTTATTGAGCGGTAACTGAGCTTGTTACTCGGCAGTTATTTTACTGTAAAATTTAATGAGTTATTTAATTTCTAACATTATAAAACCATTTTGGATTGATAAAACCTGTCCCATTTTAAAATCCTAATTCATCCCCCTCCATCTTCAGCTCCCTCCAACCCTATCCCAGAGTTTCATTTTAGGGTTTCCTAACTGTTTTTCAAGCCTGGGTTACCAAACCCCACGGCATTGTTTATTCTCTCATAGTTTCTTTGGTTTCAATATGGTTTATATTCAAGAGCTTCAGAAACCGGAGAGTACCTGTAACAGCACGTTCCTTTATTGTTAGCATGTGTGCTCGGTTATTAGGGATACGATTTCACATCCTATAATGAACAGAATTGCTCATGCACAGCTTTATTTTCAATAAAGATCTTGGACTCCAGTGGCCGCACTGTCATCAGGTACCACAAGCTGATTTAGTGCCCAGACTAACTTCTTAGGCTCCTTGGACAGCATAAAACACAGAACCGTGAGTTCTGCCAATGAACCACCACACGATCCTGGCCAAGGCACCTCTGGCCAGCTGTGAGGGATGTTTACAACCTGCAGCACCAGGCAAAACCAACTTCCCTAAGACCTTGTGTCTACAAAATAGAAAAAGAAATATTTAGGACACTTGCTTTTAAAGTACTTTGAAAACAGAAGCAATAAATAGAATTTTTCGTATAGTTCAGAAGACAGACCTAAAAATACTTTGACCTTTCTCTCTGGCTCCAGATATCTTTTATTTGCCTTTTAACCCCATCTGACTGTGCATACAGGTTAACTGCAGATTCCCTGCAGTTCTCTCATGCAGCTTGCTGCTATGCCAGCGCTTCTTGTATATTCTAAATCTAAGAAGATACAGCCAAAAGTCTGAGCCCTGACTTGCTCTATTCAAGAAATCAGATGTTAATATCAAAGAAAACACATGGAAAAAAACAAATGAGTCCTTATGGCCTAGATCACAGCTTTGTGTTATTTTGATCCTGGTTTCTGTGTGCCTCCTACAATCAGTTTCAAGTCAACCTTCTTTTAATATTGCAAGAGAAAATGCCAAATACGCACGTAACCTCTGATCTTTAGATGCTGAGCAAGAGCACTATAATCCTAAGGTTTTATGAAATCACTTAATCTTAGTATTTACTACATTTCAAAAGAAGTGTTTGAAGAGCAGCGGAAAGGAGAAAGTGGAGAACGCGGTATCTTTTTTATTACGATACAGAACACTTCAAAACTATTTTGCCTGGGTCCTGCTATCTCTAAGTCCAGCACAAGCACACCTTGTTTAAAATACCTCTGGCAATACCTTTCCAATTACTACTTCTCAAAAAGCAAGACTTTAATGGCGGGGGATGACTTTGTTTAGCCTTCTCCTCGGCTAGTTCAAAGGACAGTTATCTGAAGCAGCAGACCAAATCCTGCCATGTACAGCACGTTCACACTTCCCAGCAAGTAATGCTGCGTGCGTGGTACAGAGTGCACAGACATGCGTATGAGTGCCTATAACCGTAGGGCATGCATAGGATTAAATTCCAAAACGTTTTTAATGAAGAAATATAGGAAAAAATAATACAAAAAAACCCCAGCGTTGAACCTTGCATAGGTACAGGTCACAAAGAGCTTCTATTATTAAACTTCTAAACCATATACATCACCCATTTCGTTATTTACTTGCAATATAAATTTTAATTTATCAGGTGCATGTAGGGTAAGTTTGGAAACAGGTTTTATGGAAGTTAACAGCTAGAGAGCAGATTTTCAAGATCTGTCTTTACTGTTGCTACTAAGGTAACGATTTATTGTTGCCTGACATTGAGAGTTTGCTTCTGATATTTGATGTCTCTATGCCAGTATGGACAATTCAGCTAGACAATACAGTACTTGTGCTCTAGGTCTATACGCAGGTTATGTCTATATGCAGGTTATGTCTATATAGCCTTGTACACAGCATTTTAGCAGGCAGTTTTGAAAAAGTGTCATCAAAAGCTCAGATAATTATTTTATTTCTGTGTGGCTAATCAGCTCTCTAAAATAACTTCTGCCCTTTTAGAAATATTTGGTGCTTGAAATTAAATTTCAGATAACCACAACTGTGAGAAAAATCTGCTTGAGCCCAGCAGCGGACAGGGAGAGGGGGAGAATGAGGGGCAATGGGGTACTGGGGAGGGAGAGGAAACATGAGAAACCTGCTCAGCCAGAGAAGGCTGTATGCAAGCTTCTTGCTCTGTCGTCCGTACTGCTGCCAAACGAGGGCAGGAATGGGGAGAGGTTGTTTTGTTTGCTTTAAATAAATAACCTGCAGGTTTATGCACGAAAGCAGGGTAGGAATAAAATAAATAACTCCCTCAAGTATCTATACGTCTTTTTTCCTTCAGTGCATCTAGAGATTGGGGTTTTTTTTTTGTTTCATTTTAGATTTATGGATCAACAAGCAAAAAAAAACCAACCCAACCCACAAACCAAAAAAAACCCCAAAGAAACAAACAAAATGAGCAAAAGGGCAGAAAAATGCTGACATTCTCAGATGTGTCCTTCACAGCAGACATGGAGCTTTGACTTACCGGACTCCCGTGTACGACCTCTCACTACTTCGCTCCATGGTCCTGCCCCGATGGCATTGAAAGCCTGGATCTGCAGTTCATACTCTGTCCACTCCTCCAGATCTTCAACTGTGTACTCTCTTTCCAATCGGTCATTAATAACCTTCGTCAGGGTGGGAGACTGCAGATCCACACGCCAGAATTTTATCCTGTACCCCACTGACTCGGGATTGCCATTATACTGTGTGTCGGGGAGCGGCTGGCAAACGACAAAGAAAAGCGCAATATTCCCATACAGAACACATTGCCAGGGCTCTCCAAACTCTATACCAAGGCAGTCTGAACTCCTATAAGGCCACAGGAAGGCAAAAAAGATCAAGAGGTTGATCTTCTGTTTTGTTTCACGACCTCTAAATTTCTGTGTTGCTTGAAATTTTCTTTTAATTTTTACCTTATTTTTGAACCAAATAGATATGCTCACAGAACTATGCCATTTGCTGTGGGTGTATCAACAGAGATGATATGAATACAATATATTTCAGAGCTTTGTGATTAATTATGGAAATGAATGATAAATTGCTGAAGCATGTGACAAATTCATTTATCGTACATTTTTTACTTTTTTTACTGACTCTCTGCCTACTCATTTATCAGCAGAGATTTATTCTAGTATTCTAACTCCCCAAGCAATTTCAGAGATTAAAATATGAAATAATTAGCCTACTTCATGAAGTTTAGAGTTTTTCTCCATAAAACTAACTACATGACGCCACGGATGACTGAGATTCAGTTCTGAATCACTGGGAAAGTTTGACACACATTAACATTTCACAGCTTAGAAGACTGTATCCTGCAGGCAAGCAGGGCTAGAAATGTGACCCTTATTCTGTAGGAAGGAAGGAATTCCCAGCTCCCAGGGGGACAGAGATTCACCTGCGGGTCTTGAAAAAAGAGATTAAACACTTTCAAATACTGATGTTATTAAGCATGAAAAAGGTGTATCGGGTCATTTTTAGCTGTGGCTGTTGCTCCTCCTGAACCCTGCACAGTTTGACTCATGAAAAACAGGCTTCCAGGTAGCACAGCAAGGAAACACAATCTTACAAATGTTTTAAAGTCTCTTAAAACAACCTGGAGTTAATTTTTATGCAAGATATGTGGGTCAGGATATAGAACCAAAGGTTTAACAATGAGGGCATGTTATTCATACGGTAAAGCCATGAGTGAGTTATGCGGGTCCTATCAAATCAACAGCAATGGCTTTTCCATGGATAGTGAGGTGACACCTTCCAAGTCTGATGTTTTGGTCTTTCAAGGTACAAAATTACGTGCAGTGTCCCATTGAGAAACTGAAATTATTCCTTTCTGGTGGGAGAAAAACCCTTTTGTTTCTAGCCTGATTTTGACTTTCAGCCATAATGAGTTTATGCATGGAAAAGCTAACATTTGGGCAAAAGGAAACCTGTGCTTCATCAACTTCACACCACAGTAACCCCAGTGGAAAATTCTGCCTAACAGGGGAGAAGAAAAACCATTCTGGAGCAGGTTAATTGCCAAGTAAATCCCAACGTGGCAACTCTGCAGGTAACTGAGACAGTCAAAGGGGCACAACAATGTCATCAATCACTGCATCTTTGCAATTAATCATTTCTTTCTACGTTTTATCACATAACTCCACGCCCTTGCACATAAATATAATCTTCCTACAGGAGTGTAATGTGCAAACTTTGCTGCCTTTGATCCACAGCTGTTCGGTACCTGCAGGATGATTGCCAATGGCCAGCGTGCACCTTCTGGGGACTGTTTTGTACAAAGCAAACAGCTGAGCCCTAGGAAACTGCAAATTAGCTCAAGTATTATATTCCTGTCCCACGTGTTGACCCAGACTGTGGGACTAGAGAGTCTCAAAATCCAAGGTTTTACACACAGGCATATATTCCCCTGATGAAGTGGCAGAAATGGTGGCAGTAGGCAATTTATGTGATTAATAAGGCACTTAAGGCAAGTCTCAGATTTTGGACTATTCTGAAAAAGGAGATAACGTTGCTGTTATTCCCCAACGCTGAACGCAAGGAAAAGGCACTCTGGAGCGCTGGCCTGACCCCCTGGGGAAGCAGCCGCGTCCCAAGCACCAGCACCCCGGCTCCCCTCGGCCCCCCGTTCCTCCTGGCCGGCTCACCACCCATCGCAGCCACAGGCTGGTCTCGCTGGCCGTCCGCACGGTCACGCTCCCGGGGGCAACATCTGGTGGAGCCTGCAACGTCTGGATGATGCGGGAGGGTTGGCTGAGCGGGCTGGAGCCCACCACGTTCACCTGCCGCATCCGGAACCTGGAGCGGAGGGAAAGACGCAGCGCACGCTGTAACAGCTCAGAGAATGACACCTCTCTTTCCAGAACAGGAAAAAAGATAGCAAAATACAAATTAGGTCTTTCTACATGTTCCAACAAAGGTCGGTGTGTGCAGGTCCCCTTTGTATTCACTGCTGAATGCTTTATGGTAACTGCTTTCAGATCCTCTCAGGTATTAAAAAAAATGAAAATGAGATTAGCTTAGGGTCTATTAGAAACTTAGGTATTTGTGTGAGAAATTTATGTTAATTATACCAAGCCTGATGAGCTTATGCGAGCAATAAGTGATTTTCTCTGGCGATGCTTGTACAATACATTCAGAAAGGTATTAAAATATCAAACTTTGGATATTCTCATTCCCTGTCAATATAAAAAATATACTAGTGATAACATTTCCCCTCAATTACTGGTTGAAAGAAGATGATTTATCCCTGTGCTGCATTTTCAGCCTTCCTGCACAAGACAGATTAAGTTATTTAATATGGATATGTGTCTTTAAAAAATACCCTGTCTGCTTGAAACCACCTCTACTACAATAGAAATCCCTACTGGGTCACGAAAGATTTAGAGAAATCTTTTTTTCAGGAAGCACAAAATAATTAAGACGTGCTGTACATTTCAGATACTCTCACCCGTCACAAGCAATTAGAGGAATCCAGCACTTGCACATAAACACATGACCTGTTCATACTAAACACTTAATTTTTGGACCTAATGACTGAGCTTAGGAAAAGGGTGAGCTAGTCTTCATAGCAGTGTTTATTTATCTGCTCTGATTTCCCTGGAAAATGCATTAAAGGAAACGCATTAAACAAATACTGTCCTTGATTTCACTCGCAAACATTGGCACAAAATATAGAAAAGAAGCTGGCTGATAAAGATGTGGTCTGATAATTAGCTCTCATGATGTATTTCCTCACTGGGTAATGACTAAAGCCGACCAGAGGACAACAAATCCATTTGGCAACAACTTTCTAGGTTTCAAAAAATTGTATAAAATTGCTCTACACTGAAACAAACCCAAAAGAGCTTGTATCTGTGCATGCAAGACAGAAAAAACCTGGCAAAATTCAAGGAGCTGCTTTATGATGAAAAAAAATCAGAGAAGAACTGGACACGTGAAAGATCCCAGCATAACTGGGATCATTCCAGAATTCAATGGATAGAAGAGAGAAATGAGATGTAGCAATAAAATGAACCAAAAAGTTTAAGAATAGGAAAAAAAAAGCCCACGCCAAATTCCTCATATACTTCCTCATTATTTTTTACCTCAAAGACAAGACAATTCTCCATACGCCTGCTAGGTGTGCAAGTCTTTCTTATTTTGCATGGACACGGAACATTGAACTCTGGTACGACCTGCGCTTTACTATTCACCTCTGCCTTTTCAGCTTTAAGGATCCACCTTTATGAGGAGAGCAAAATCTTCTCAACCTGAAGATAATTTTCCTAAACCTCTGCACCAGAAATCTCTGCTCAAGCTCAAAAATTTTCAAACAGCTTTTAGTAAATGTACAGCTCTTGAGGATGAGATGTAAAACACTGCAGTGGGGAGTTTGTGAGAAATTCAATATGTTCTGAGGCTTCTAAGGGAAGAAAATTAGTGTACCAGCACTGAATTAGTTGTAAACTATACGAGCTCTACTCGATTGCACCTACTACTAGTTCGCAACAGCACATGGGCTAGCTAATAGGCCCTTCAGCCAGCGCAAAATGGACAAGTTTCTAGTAAGCTCATTTAACATTTGCCACTATATCTCCTTGCAACCAGCCTTTACATTAGCAAGCTATTTCATGAAAGTATTTTTCATTAGGATTGAGTACCTCAAATTCTCAAATCTTGTCTATACTAAAGCAACACATCACTTGAATTGAATTGATTTAGAAATCAATCTTGTTTAACTGGGGTGCACCCATAATGTAGATTCACTTCAATCAGTTTAAGCACTGCATATATCTATTAAGCTTAACATGGTAAATTCTTATAAACAAAGGTTTCATTTAACTGATGTTACCAAATTAAGCTAAATCAATAAAACGATGTTTAAACTGATGTAAATATGTAATTACAAGTTTGCACCAGTTTAACTACAATTGATTTGTCACTGACTGATGTTACACTGGTGCACCCTTTAGATGAGGGAAGTCACAGGATATCAGGTACTCGTAAAAGCATTTCACTGTGCACTTGCATTTCTTTTTTAATATTACGAACTGTATTGTATGTAAATTACAATTAACAATATCAGACGAGTAATTTTAAGTATAAACTGTGAAAACAGCAAACCTGTTCCCTTTTGTTCAGATTATAAAACACAACCAGCTGTTTCTGATTAGGAAAGCTGTTCCATGCTGCTATTTACTCATTTTTTTCACATTGCAGCTAATTACCTGCTGTTCTTACCTGTAATGAGTGTAAGGAGTAAGGTTCGGTACCTCCAGCATCTGAGCATCAGGTTCATTCTCCACCTCACGAAGACTCACCCACTCCTCTTCATCACCCAGTACACCAACCTGTATGTGGGAAAGGTAAGAAGGAATACAAAGCAGACTATATATAGATATATATAAAGAATTATATATATAACCTCTTTTGCAATGTGTGTCATCACAACAGTGGAAGGACAAATGCTTTTAAATACATATTATGCAGTTAATGTTAATTTAATATTAATTTTTATATGACGAGGCACTGGTTATTTGTAAAGCAATAACACAGCCAAGTTAGCCAAGTTTCCTTGTATCTGTTGGGACTTCATTGGGATCCTCTAATAAGATCTATTCCAGAAAAACACCGTGAGAGCGCTAATACCCTGTTCAATCTCGCTGCCACAATACAGAAGTATCAAGTAGTAATGTAACAAAATGAAAAATAGCTTTGATAATAACTCACAGGAACTGATGCATACTAAGTAAGTCTCGATGGAGGCAAAATGCCACAGAAATGAAGACAGAGAAACAAGAACAAAGTCAAAGGACAAAAGTGTTTTGACCTCGTCTGCTGTTCTGCACTTAGGCCAGACTTTTCCACGTGCAATCCTTTGTATTAATTAATCACAACGTGTTGCCCAACACAGCTACGGCAGTGTTAGAAGGGACAAAACGGTGATGAGAATTGAGGGCGTTACTTTCCGTATAGCTTTCTGGAGATAAAACGAAGATGAATCGGGACTTAAAAGGAAGTCAACAAGGCATGACAGAATGGTCAGAGTCTGGCCGGGGACCCTCCCAGAGGGCAGCGGCCGTAGGCAGGGTTGTGTGTGTAAAAGCCACGGTAGGAGCGTGCAGAAGGCGACAAGAGAGGTGGGAGACGGTTGGGCTTCACTTTGGAGATTCACAAGTGCTGAAACACAGGGGATCTTGGACGAGACTCCCTGATGTAACTCCCTAGCACTGTGCATATTTAATCTGGTGTTTCGACCCTACCACAGAGGGCAGTACCTGCCGTCCGATTCCCTCACCCTGCTCTGGTATCCGCAGTCCCGGGCTGCAGGATACCGGAGGGTACACAGGCAGCTATTCCCTTTAGTGTCTATTTGCAGACTTAATATCCACGAAGATGCCTAATCCTTTTTTAACCTGCTGACACTATCTCCTCCTACAGACTGCTGTGGCAACAAATTCCAGAAGCTCACAACCCACTGTGTAAAGAACTATTTCCTTTAATCTTTGTTAAACAGATCCCTTACGAGTTCTGTATACTAGTTACAGCCATAGACACTGTCAAAGCACTTGATAGGGAATGTAGCCCAAAGTATCTAGCATACCCAAGTACTTCAAATAGAAAATTAGGTTTCATTCAGTCTTTCTTTTTTTTTTTCCCCTTCAGGAGAAGCAGCCTGATTTATTTATAGATGTTTTAGTTCTTCGCTCACCCAGGACTTAATGTGCTGCATATTTATGTTTGTGCATGAAGAAATGACACAAGGAAAATTAGGCCAAAGAAATAAGTTCTGCATTGCACTGTGAAAAGAAGCCTCTGTGATCTTCCTAGCAGAGGACCTCTTTCATGGAGGGATGTGGTTGCACAGGTCTTGACGGGTCTTTCAGTCTTGCTGGTTATCAAGGACACTGCCACACACCAAACAACATAGAAAATAGATGTCAGTGAAGATTATGGGCCTTTTAAAATTCCCAGTCCCAGCTGAGCTCCATAAATTTTAGTAAAGTCCATGGATGAAGAAGCTTCAATGAAGCAAGTTGAGACAGGTCTGCATGGTAAAACAGAACAGCCCCGAACTGAACCCAAAGAACAAAGAGATGATAAAGAGAATTTAAAAAAACAACAACAAACCTACATGAACAAAGAAAGGAAGAGAGGGTTGATTTCAGTCAAGGAAACAGAGAACACTCTTGATTAAAAGAGGTTTTGATTAATACTGTAGAAAGTCTATAGTAAATGCTTATTTTTGCAAAACTCCTTGCTCTTAACAGCAGCACCTCAAAGTGCTGCAGTAATTGTATAGCAACAGTCCGCAGTGCTTTGCAGGCTGCAAATAATTTCCAGTAGTGAAGTTGTCGTCTTCTTGTATTCTAAGAACAGTAAGAGCTTTTAAAAATATTTCTTGCATAGTGGAAAAAAAAAAAAAGACCCCAGGTTTCAGTTGTTATGCAGCAGCAGGCAGGTCATTAATACACATTAAGGACCACATGGTTCAGACCCAGAGGCCCACAGGGCTGTGAACAATTGACATTGACTCAAGCTTGAGAGGTGTCCAAAACCCCCCACCTGTTTTGCAGCTACACATTTACCGGCTGGCTGCAAAGGTAGAAATATTAAGGATCTTTTACTGATGGAGAAGCAGCGAAAGCTTCTATGTGCCCAGGACTACGGCAAACCCCTCCAAAGCTCTTCCAGGAGACAACTTTCTGTTGTGAATGCTCTCCCTGGTAGGAACGACGGAGGCAGCGTAGGAAGAAATGGCAGACACCATCCAAGCCTGGCATGTTGGTTGTTCCCAAGTTCAGGAGCCAGCTGGTAAACGGGTGACCGCTACCTATACTGGGAGGTGGGGGACCCTGGGCAAAGCGGGAGCACAGACAGTCCCAATTAACTGCTTTTAGACTGATATTCTGCTGAAAGGTAGTGACAGAGAGGCAGCAAAAAAATCAACCACAGGCATAGTTCTGTGGTTCAGCAAAAATTTTCAAGAAAAATAGATCGGGAACTTGCTTTAGTCAGAATAATACCTTGTAATGTTCCCAGGATCTGGTGTCAGCATTTGAGAAACTAACTCCAAGTGTTAGATCTTCTATTGAAATCAGTAGTATATTTTAAGAGAGTGCTGCTTGTCTGGGGAGTTTTTCCAAAGTAAGAGGACTGAAGGGTGCCCAGCTGTAGGGTAGCTTGGTGAACAGCCTGGGGACTTCTGCATGACCTCTGACTTGTGTGGCCAAGCAATTCAAGGCCAATGTTACTCAAAACAAGTTTCATTTATTTAGCAATAAACTCAGAAATGAGTCTCGGAAGAGACCCTTCAGCGATGGACTTTGGTACTTTTAACTTCCACAAGATCTACAGTAGATTCCAAGTTTCAGGCTCTTGAAGGAAAAGGAAATTATTTTTGCTGAAACACTCTGATGTCAGATCAGAGGAAACATATCAGTTTCAAGAATCAGAGTACAAAGGGATTCCCACAGGGCAAAAAGAACTACGGGCAGTGGTAAGGATAAAAGAATCCTTTGAGGGGCAAAAGAGTCCACCATGAGCCGCTCTGCATAAAATAAATGTAGAGGCTTCTTTCTTGTAGCTGTTTTTTTGGATAACAGTGTATGCAAACTTCAGAAAAGGATTATGTTTGTTGACAGATGCACACATATTCATGTGTGCATTGTTTCAGGAGGCAGATGAGAACACCAACTGCTTTTCTGTTACCGTCGGCATAAAAACTCCTTAAGAAATGCACTCTGCATCTTAACAGTTCTCTGTACAATTGGGCCACAATCCCCAGGAGGCCCCAGGACTGCCACAGTAAACACACCTACGTCCAAGGAGACCTTTTGTATAACTCTTAGTAACGATCAGCCATCGCAAGTTAGCACATATTCATTCCCATCTCTCAGCTGTTCCCAAGGCATTACATTCAATAAAAGGGCATATTCATTTATTATTACAGAAATGAGACAGTATAAAACAATATTGGAAGTGATGTCAGAACCCTTTACTTCTCTATGCATTAGTTTCTCCATTTCTAAAAAGGAAAATGTTACATATTTTATAAAGTGATTTAACATTTTCTGGTGGAATGCACTATATAAGCAAAGTTGCAGAATTCTGACATAAAAGAAACAAAAAATAATTAAAATTTGGAATGAAAAAATCATTTGCTGCGATATTTTGTATAAGACAGTAATGCTTCCAAAATTTTGAACAGTTACGAAATACTAACTGCAGGAAGGGAAAACACAATGTTTCTGTACATTATAGAGGTACGCTGTGTTCTACTATAGTTCAAGATATGTCAGAGTTTTCATTATAGAGGTCCATAACTCACACATTTGAAATCGCTTTGGGAGAAATTTGGTTCACAGGATGTCAGCCTGGGTGCAATTTTTTTTCTTACAAAATCCTTAAATTGATTCAGCCATTTTTGATTTAAAGATTGGCAACAGCATAAAATTGTCAAGAGTTTCAGACACTTATTTACCAGCTCTGAAGTAAAAACGACACCAAGAGAATCACCTCATACAATGGATGAATCCTATCTGGGTCACTGACTTAACCCACAAAACCAGATAAAGTCACGGTTAAAGTTACAACATCTTTCCCAACTCACAGCTTTACAAGCGAATACAGTGGTAATGCTTTAAAGATTTTACTACTTTGAAACTCTGCTACTGCTCACCATGCTATTCACACAAAATCTCTCTAAAAACAGCAGAAAGGCTTTAAGCAAAAACTCACTATATTAGCCCATATACTCATGGCTCCATGGCTTGCAATACCTCTTCATAAGTGGCCTTCAGCCGTTCCACAGGTCTTCTGCTGGCTGCACAGTAACATTAATCACCAGAAAAACACACCAAACTTGGCAGAAGTTAGCCCAGCTTTTCTAGTCAGCCACTGGAAAGCTTGATGCTGTGGACCGAGCACCCACCAAGGCACAGTCTTGATGATATCATTCATGTACTTCTCCTGACAAACTCCCAGGAAAAATTCAGCATGAGAAAAACAAGCTGAAACTGGATTGCAGCAGATAGAGGGTGCAAACATGAAACCACGTGAACAACAGCAGGGATTCAAAGTCATTCTTGGTTATGAATTGCCAGAAAAAATGTCTACAATATATATTCTAAATGCATCTCAGAGTACAGGATGATTGGAAGGATTTACTGAAATTCTTTGGGGATGAACATGTTACCTGTGAATGTCAATACCACAAGACATTTACTGCTGGTCCCTCTGAACAAGTGTCAGCAGAACCTTTATATTACATTAGACTCTCTTCTCTTTAGGTTATGTTGTATGCAATGGAAAAACAACATTAAATATTTTTTTAAATAGCATTGGTACTTTTTTGTAGTCTGTTTGGAAATTCAGTTTCCTCCAGTCCTCTGAGTCTAGATGGAGAAGAAACAGCCTAGTGATTTTTAAGAAATCCCTTCAGAAGTACAGAATGTAGCTTCACTAGAAACACAGAAATGGGATTTTTAATGCTTGATATTTCAGTATCTACCAGCACTAAAATCTTAGACCTGATTCTCCTCTCACGTTCATTGACATAATTGAGAATTAGTTCCACAGTGGCTCCCGTGAATTTACACTCCAGAACAAAAAGCAGAAGCCAAGGCCAGATGTACAAAATTTCACGTCAACTGGAATTCCCAGCTGTGTCTTTCATCCAAATTGTTCATGAAGTATCAGACTTCAAAAATGGCACTTGTCCAAAACGGAATACTTGGAACATTTTCTAGACCTGCCCTTATTCAGGAAGCTTTCTGCCACATAAAGGAACAAAGAAGAAAAACATGTTGGTGGCAGGTTGTTTGCATGTGTGAATATAAAATAGCTGAAGTTTGTCTGTAAGGACTCAGGCATTCAGACTAAAGGGTATATTCCCAGTAGAGATGGAAGAGAAGACACAATATATAAGGGATGTCCAATGCAAAGCTATCACCCAGCTGTACAGAAGGGGACACAGATGAAGTGCACGACAGTACCAAGTATTTGTTGGTCATGTTTTGTCACGAACCCACCACCAGCAGAAGTACCAGCAGAGGGAACGGACCTCTGGGGGAGATCGACCCAGTTCTCCTTCCAGGAGGGATCATGCTATACAAGGTCTTAGTACACTGCAACATATTTTTTTCCCAAGCTATTAGCTGTTTTCAGCTACTCTGCACCTTATTGCAAATTTTCAGAAAGGCTAATGGTCAAAAAATTTGCGAATGGATGGCGATACAGTCCCTGTACCAACTTGGACAGCATCTTTATTCTCCAATTCAACTGATCAATTGCAAAGTACACTAGAACATACAGATACGTGTTTTATAGTTAAATGTGATCCTATCACTCAGCAATACCACCTATTTTAAAATCAGTGTGCAAACCCACACCTTAAGTGGCTTTTAATTTAATGCTAAGGCATGAAACGCTTAACAGTGCGATTAAAAGCTGCACAAGGCCCAGCGAATGAAAGATCCAGAAGGAAAAGAATCCTCCCTATATTTCTGTTTAGAAAATACTGTTGTAGGTTGGGTATAACCACTGCCCTTCAATCTAACATAATCCTAAGGAACAATTATGGTAGCCTGTGCTAAAATACAAATGTTGCAACAGTAGTCTGCATCCCAGCGCAGACATACCACTGCTTAGAACAGACTACATGAAAGGCAAAAATGAACACGGGGGTGTCACTGGAAGCCGTTTTGTGAAAGCTTGTGTGTCTTTGATCACTGCTCCCGCTACCATGTTCTCATCCCCACCCCTTGCAATGGTGCTCTTCTGATCACACACACAGCCTGCGCAAAGAGTTGATCTCTACAAAAACTCATTTGTTCTTGGCTGGATCAAGTCTCGTAGCAGCACCGGGGATGATCACGCCAGAATCAGTGCATGCAGAAGGCAGGAGCGAGAAAGTCTTGGTAAGAGTGATGGGGATGAGGAGAGGGAACGGGACCAGGACAATGAGAGCTCTGGTTTAGATTGGCTAAAGGTGCTGTGAAATTGCACTTTAAGAGAGAAAGAGTTTGAGGGGACTGCTGGCAGAAAGGGGCTGTGAACAAAGGATTATATGCAGCTGTCATCCTGGAAACAGGATTTGCTATACCCTTAAGGAGTCACCAACTTCTCTGCATACCTGAAAAGATTTTTGTTAATCATGTGAGCAAGAATCTTCTTTTTTTTCTTTTTGTTAATCATGTGAGCAAGAATCTTTTTTTTTTTTTTTTTTTTTTTTTTTAAAATTATATCCACTCGGAACAACATTCCAAAGCTAAACAGTGAGGTACGGTGCAGAAGAAACTTGCAGGGTAGCTGTGGTGAAAAGAACTGCCCCAACTCCAAGAAGAATTTGACTGTCCTCCTTCCCCAAATGGAACAAATATTCCTGGATCCAGGATCTATCAGAACCACTAACCCCTTGACTTTTCTAGCAACACATGAGATGTTGATGAGGGTTTGTGAACAAGATTCTCCCTTCTCTCCCTGCACACCAAGAACCTTTCAACCACTATTTGTACCCAGAGCTCTTCAGGGATGCAGGTAAACTTCATGGTAATTATTATTGCAGTTTTAAAACATTCAAATTTATTTCACTTCAGTGGCGTTCTGCAACTCACAGAATTAACAAATTCCTAGCAATATCAATGCAGTGCTCCAACATAAAAATGCTCCTCAGAATGTGCCAAGCCACCATATTACAGGATTTCAGTGTTTAATTGCATAATATGCAATAATGTGTATGTAAACGGTACAAAATGTACCGACATGTTCACAACAATCTCATTACCAAGTGAAGTGATTGTATCAACATGTCTCAGTGGTGACGGTGATTTAAGAAGTCCAACATTTGGTCTTAAAAACAGATTATATTATTTATAAAGATCTGTGGGTGGAAAGGAAGAAGCAAAGCTCATCTGTCAGGAGAACAAATGAGGAATATATAACTCCTCCAAGGCATAATGACAGCAGAAAGAGGGATATTGTTTAAAGCTGATGAAGAAGAGAATTCATCCTATTCATATCTAGAGGCCTGGATAGAAAACCTCGGTATATTCCATTACAAGATAGAAAAATACACTCAGTCTCTCGAATAATGGTATCTTTACTGTTCAGTGCAATTCTTTCTATAATTCTAACTCCACGAGATAATAATTCCAGGTTTCCATCTGGTTTGAAAATACACCTAAACAGAACCTAAAGGTTTCAAATCTTTTTTTAAATAAATGGATGGACTTAAGCTCTGCTGTATGTGTTGCTTATGATGCATCTGGTGCTCTTTTGAACATAAGCAAAGTTGCTTTACAAAAAACATGTGAATTATTTAAAGGATAAGCATTCTTACATATATATTATATATCATATTTTTCTTTTGTTCTTTTGAACAGAAGTTACAGCATTCATATGACCCTTTTCTCACTGGCTACCACAGACATTTCTCAGCTAAGCCTCTCGAGCTCCCCTGCATTCCAACCTTTCCAGGACCCCCTGAACAGCTACCACCAGGCCATTTACTGAAAAGCTTTGATCCAAAGTTGGACTACAGTTTTTAACTCCTCAGAAACTTTCTTAAGGGTTTTTTTGTCAGGAACATACCTGGCCTTCGACTATCCACTTGGAGATGGAGGTTTTGCCGTCATACCCTGGCCGGAACTGAAGCGTGGCAGAGCGAGGGCTGATGTTGGAAATCACCAGGTTGGATGGAGCACCTGGAAGCTCTGAAGAAACAGAAATGTAAATGAGAGGTGGAAATGCTCTCCGTCTAGGGCCCAGTAACACAGGTTGACATTCGGTGTTTCAGTATATAAAATGCCTTGGTAACAATTATAATAGAGCAAATAGATTTGGTATTTTTTTTTTCTTTGTGGCAGAGTACTACACACAGCGTTACTGTTTTTCTGCTCTGAGCACGCACCACATTTTTAAGATCAAACGAGAAAAGAAAGAGCCCATCTACAGAATTACAGCTACTATTTTAGACAAGTTGCACAACCGACAAAGCGTGGTTGCTCGGAGGAAAGGTACTTCCCAGCTCCAGATCTGCCAGTCACTTGCCAAGTCACCTAATTCCACTGTACTGTTTTTGCAGAATTAAGTGACAATAATTTTTACTAACTTCTCAGGGTGCGTACAACTTTAATATACTAACAACAGAAAAAGACTCTAATTTTGGGGTAGCATATGGGGAAGATTTTGTGACTCTTATATTGGCCTATAATAGATGGGGTTTAGAGGACATTTCTGATGCCTGAATAAAGTAGATGATTTTTTTTTTTTAAATTTCTGTTCCACATAAAGAGGGTGACCTTCTACAAGGAAAAATCTGCAGCCCCAATCAGATCTTTGCCTCACATCAGTCAAGCTTACAGCAGCATTTACATTTTTAATATTATCTGAATTATCAACAAAAGCAAGCCCAGGAAAGAGATTAAATATAGATTGTTTAGAATAAATTCCCAATAGCACCTGCATTCATAAGGAATGGAAATTACTGTTAGAATCAGTAATCATTCACAATGTTGTACTATGTGCAAATGCAACAGGCAAAAAATGGGCAGCTTTTTAGCATATTTCAAGTATGCATGAATACACAATATTTCTTGATTCTTACTTCACGTTTGTGGGAACTATGATCGATAAACTAACCCTGACCAAGTAGGATAATGCTGTTATCTGGCTAACAACAGGGAGCATGGCATCGATCCAGTCTACAACTTGTCACAATTACCTATGATTAGGGAAGAAAAAGACAAACATAATTCAAGACATACAGAAAAGTTCAAAAATACCGGAAAAGGGAAAAACTGGATTACCATCAGTGATGTACAGTAACTACTCCACTTTGGAAAATTCTACTTCTATAGCCTATAAATTAACTGAAACTGCTCGTTTGAGGTATGAATTGCCTTTTTAAGTTTGCTTTCTATACTGGGTGAGGGAAAGTAGAGAATTTTAAAAACAAAATGCAAAAAGGCTAAATTTACAGGTACTCAGTTACATGGTAACTCAGACAATGCAATACAGCGCTAACTCCTCCCAAATCTTTCTCAGGCCACGACTCTCAAACCCTATAAATAAGATTTCAGTTTCATTATACAAGTGTCCTTTCATAGGTGACATAAGCTATACTACTTAAAAATGGAAAAACCTTTCCCTTTTAACATCATCCAAACTTTATTCTTCCCCTAAAGCAACACTTCTTGAATTGATTCAGGTTTCATTCTTATGTTACTTTGTAAATGTCAAGAGATTCTGTGTTGTATCCACTTTATTACCTTGTTGGTTCCTTCTGCCATCCCTACAACTTTTCTTGTATTTGTATTAAACAGCCTCAACTTTCTGGTAATTTCAAACTGCAATTGTGGTCACGTTAACTTTTTAATCTGTCCTCAAATTTGATTTTAAATTATGTTGTAAAGAATTCCAATGTTTTAGAAATAAAACCATTTTTATTATTACCGAACCGAAGTAATTTGTGATCTTCGGAACATAGCAACATGAAGAATCAGCCCATTTTGATTTGTTTCGTGCAGTTTCACCAACCTGGGGGCACACCAGAAGAGATGGTGGAGGACGTGACCCATCCGCTCCCTTTTGCGGTCACAGCTGCCACCTCGATTGTGTAGGTGGTGAGAGACGACAGCCCCGTGATCTTGTACTCCAGCGTCGTGTTGGGCAGCGTGCGGGCAAGACGAGATTCATTCCTGCCATACACCTCCCAGGAGATCTGATACCCTGGAAAATAATTACATGGAAGTCAGGGGGCCATAGCAGTGGTGGGAGCTACTTTTTCTTCTATAGCATGGTTATACAACCACCCAGAGACTGGTGAATTCCTGCATCTGCAAGATTTGCTGGTGGTCAATGGTGGTATGACTTGTTTATTACTCTGCTCCACTGTGGTCACCATTTATAAGCAGAAAAAAAAAAAAAGTTGAAGTAAACACTGGCTAAAATACCCAAGTATTTTTCTAATATTGTTATTTCCAATAAGCAGCTGATGTAGGTACTCCATGGGGTATCGTCTGCCCACCAGGTTACAGACGGGGGAGGACATGGAGTCTCAACAGACTCTGTCTTTTTTCTATGACGATACAGTGCTTGCTATGAAATGGCTAGGAAACCTGGGGATAATCTCACAGAAGGGTGGACTTACATTCTGTGAACTTGGCGAAGCAAATAGGAAGAAACACCGGAAAATATAACATCATCTCACCAGCTGGAATATCTAATTAAAAATCTATATGTGCTTAGCAGGGCTACTCCCTTTCCAGGCTGAAGTAACCTTCACTGCTGTATATCCAGAAATACTTACAAATCTGACAATAACAATCAGGCAGGAACATTGTGGGAATCTTCCAGGAACTGAAAAACCTCTACTCCCCACTGCTTGTTCCTTGCACAAATCCTTTAGCAGGGTGAATCATTATCCTTCCTTTCAAAACCATAATGTAGCCAATGTATTGTCCAAAACTGCACTCACCCTGACCTCCATATTATTCTTCTATCATAACCAGGCTTTCCTTTTTATCACTTTTATAACCATTTGCCTTCCAAGAATTTTTGAAACTTTCTACTGTCTGATTTGCTCAATTTTACCTCCAAACCTGCTTGTCCTCCCCCTGCCCAGTCCCACTTTATTCTCGTTCGAACCCATTTGAACCTCACTGTGCCAGTCTCCGGAGAGTGTCTCTGAAAAGTTTGCTTGATTGCAGCTTTCTTTGTGATTTGACTCGGGGGGGGGGTGGGTGGGGGAAAATATACATAGCTCCTGAATGCCTGTGAAATGGAAGTGAGTGAAAAGGACTAGCAGAAAGGAACCCCACGGAGCGAACCATGCACGAGGCAAGCTGGCTAGAGAAACTCCCTACTGGGCTCCTGTTCCCATCATCTAAGATGAGGAATTTAGACCAGCTGGGGGGCTTGAGGTTTCCCCCTGCTGGTTTTGAGTTGTTTTTGTTTTTTTTTAAACATGATAAGCTGATTAACACATACAAATTGACACAGCAAAATACTTTATGGTATTGATCAACAGGGATACATCATCTTATGAGCCAAAAGCACGGCAAGACAAATATTTCTGTGAGAGTTTGAGAGGTGTGAGATGTTATCCTTCCTCCGGTGTTAGCTGCCGTCACTGACAGATTCCTGTTAACCTATTTTTGCATGAAAATGGGCTCAGAGTACTCACATAGTCGCTAATTATGTTTCAGGTGAGGGGGCAGTGATAAAGAGCAGTGATACTTCAACCATTTCAGCTACACCAAAACCACTTGTTGGAGTATGCACTACCTAGGGGTAAGGGAAAAACTCCAGAATGCTCATCCGAAGCCAGTTTTAAGTAAATGTCTGCATGGGAATTAAGTAAGTCAGTAAATTACCAGTATCTCAGAGACACTGTGGTGGTTTTACGCTCTCTGAAAAGGCTCAAGAATTATTTACCAGCGATCAGTTTATGTAGCACAGGCAATATTACAATCTGTATGAAGATTTGACAAAACTTAAGGACTCTATTGCCTTTATTAATAGTGGACGAACAGAAAGATGGGGGATGGCTGTCCACTCTATCAGATGCTCAGTGAAGAGGCATGAAGGAGTTGCAAACAGAACGACCATCACAACCAGCGCTTTCTTCCCAAAGCCATGGATGCTACATTCGCTCTGGACAGGGCAATGTGGAAGAGTGAGAACGAGTCCAGGGAAGGTGCAGTTGTCCTTCTCTCTGCTTCCTAAGAGAGGACACAAAACTAGGAGCCAGCAGAACGTCTGTACGCAGCCGTGGATGGAGCAGAGGCTGGGCAAGGGCCACGCTACGGCTCATCTGTCTGCCCGGGAGCTGCGGACGACCCTGCTATGTCTGCTTGGAATCCTGCACATGGGCTGGCAGAGGAATCAAGAATCGTCTCAGAATAAAACAAAACGGGTTGCTCAAAGCAATAAATAACCAGAAGATAAGCAGGGGACTTTTAATGCTCTCCCTATCCATTTGTTGCTTACAAACAATAGAAAGTTTCATCCACCGTGCACTAGGCAATCTTAAGTGACTGATATACCTTCTCTCCCATCGAGAGAAGCTTTGGATATACATCAAATGTTGGTGATTATTCTTTGAACATGTTATGTTTTCTCCCTTGTGACTATAGTGATGAGACTCAGCTTTTCCACCCATTAGGCACATAGTCTCTATGTATTTATTCACTGAAAAAATGTTCACCAGGAAAAATATCATGAGTTCACATGCAAATTGAAGAAAAGGCAGAGAGGCAGCAGTTACTGTTGGATATTTCACTCCCAAAAGTATACTTAAATTCTAGTCATATAAAAAAAACACAAACAGAAAATACATACATACATACCGAGCAGACACAAAGGCAAATGTAATCATGCATAACAGAAATAGATGAAAAAATGCTGAAGGAAAAGAACAACATCCACCGTACCCTCAAGTAGCACTTAAGCCACAATGACTGACAGATGGGCAGAACTTTAGGACATGTGGTTGGTAAAAACACGCTTTCTGTTTTACAGACACGATCACTGCCAGAAATGTGCACTGGGGAGTCCAGCCGGCCTGGGCTGAGTGTTTCCTCTGGCTTCGGTGTAAGTGAGAATAGGAAAGGTGCCACAGAGCCTTCCCGTCCACTTTGGCACTACACCCCCTCCACAAAATGCTGCCTAACAGAAACTAATGACCAGAGGAGTTTCAGAAATAATTTTCGGTTGATCTGGAGTAAATTCTCTACAAGAGAGCAGTATACCCAATCACAAACTGTCCGTCTACATCCAGGTCCTCATAAATCAATGTTTACTGAGAGAACGAGGAAGATACTGAAATTTACAGCAAGAGTAATGGGCAATTTCCCAGAGCAGGCTGGCTGCTGGGCACCTCCCTCCGCGCTTTCCTCCTCCGAGCTCTGGTGCATGGAACAAGAAGGTCTAGTAAAGATAACCATGAGCAAAAATGATGAATAATTGCCTCCCTAAGCACTCAGATCTCCAAGCAGCCCTCTATAAACCTTTGAGGCACTCGGGGCATGAACAATTTTGCTGTTCTTTTCTTCCATCCCGAATGCAATTTGCATCATTAAGGACATTTTTTTTCCTTATAAACTTTGCTGGGCATATTTACACTGGTGTTTCTTCACGAACAATAGAGCTTCTTGAGTTAATTCTTTCTGAAACAATTTACCCCAAACATAACACAGTCCATGATTGTGCTCCACCAGGTTTCAACCCATTCTGGGAGGCAGCAGCTTGTTTCTGGCAAAGCAATTCTGCAACACCAGAGCACAGCGCTGCTAACTTGTGCGCAACAAGGATGAGTATTACATCATCTTAGATAGCTAGACTTGGATTTAGGTACCTAAATTTAAGCACTCGGGCTTGAAGGCTTTGGCCATCTTCACTGAATCAATACTGCTTTGCTTTCAGAAGTCATTAGTTTCTGTTCTCGAACCACTTAAATCAATGCATATTTCAGGAAGGTTACTATGGTGTAAAGGCATAAGATGATCTGCGTAAGGACTCCAAATATACTATAAAGAGCACAGAAAACACATGTACAAATGGTGCATGTTACAGATACACAGAGAAAACATTGACAAGTGCAACTGCTATCAAAACAGTTAGACCTGTCAAAGTTAAAATGCTTCAGAAAACTAGACTGATAGAACACTTCCATGTTCAGGAGCCAGAAAGTCTGATTTTTTTTTTTTTTTTTTTTGGACTCCTAAAAGGTATTTCTTTTTTACTAATTAAATTAAACATTTCAGTGTCAATGCTCCCAAACCAAAATATTTTGATCCATGTGAAATTATATGCTCCCTTCCCAGCTATGATTTTTAGCTCCGGTAATTTAAAATCTGGGAGTTTTCTTGCACTTCAAAACCTTGAAAGCCTTTGTTAAATGGAATGTCCATCCTGTGCAGCTGTAATAGTTTCCCATCTGAAAACAATATTGCCTCTGTTGATAAGAACTAGAGTTTTTCTCAACTATTTATAGCTTCCCTTATGAAAAATAATGAAGTTGCTGATGTTGTATCTACACTGGCATACAGTAAATAGATAAATAGCTTGTCAAATGGCAAGCCCATCAAAGAGAAACAAGAGAGTTCTGAACCCTTGTGATGGTTTATACAAAATTAAGTAACGACATGCAAATTCTGTCACGCAGACCACAGCCAGATCACTTGATCACAGATAAAGGGTACCACTGATTTCAGGCTTGGTCTTGATTGCGAATCTTAGCCACGCCAATCCAGATTTTGCAGCTGTAAACTCCATGTAGGAACCCCCCACCTTTGGGGCAAAGGCCAAACGCTGTCTCACAAAGTTTCAGAAATTTAGTAACACAGGTGGAGGTCACAGAAGATTTAACAACACCAGCAACTCCATGGGGAGCTGATTTCTAATACAGACTGCCTTTTCAGTGACCACAATCATGAGCTGCCAGTAATTGGACCCATACTTTCTCTTATGTGCCTTAGCTGACATTTCAATTACCCAAAAGAGGGACCAGGAAACCAGCGCTTGCAGTAGCCAGTTCTCCCTAAATGCTCTATTACGCAAACATTTTTTCACTGCAATGATACATACCACCACACACACTTAAAAAAAAATAAAGGAGATAGCAGCTGATACTTGCCTGTAATGATGCCATTTTTCTCTACAGGTTCTTGCCAGCTGACCTTGAGAGACGTGTCCAGAATCTCAGTGAAACTCAGGTGTCCAACTGCTCCTGGCTCTGGCAATCAGAAAAGGAAATCTGTTAACAGGAGAACCCCACTTACTTTTGATCTGATTCATGCGGCAAGGTTAGGGCTGAAGAAATAAAACACTGAGCCGGGGCCAAGGGAAGCCTGCTGGAAACGTCAGTGAGAGCTGCAGGGGAGAGGGGAGAACACAAGGTGTTAAGAAGCACTCTGGCTATCATCACATAAATTATTTTATCCAGTCATCATCCTAACTGTGCAGAGAACTAAAGAGAGTGGCAGCAGGAGACTTGCACGCAACTTGTTCTCTGCCTCTTTTCTTGATCTAATCTAATTAGAACAATCAAGCTGGCAATCCTGGAAGAGATTGCGTTTGCTGTTTTCCCTCAATGACAGCATGCGGCATTTACCTTGTGCTGCTCTGTGGAGCTTATCTGGCCTTAGGTGTGTAGCAACACCACCGGCATCCCCCTCACCTGGAAAGAACGTTTGGCCTATGCAAGGTCAAACCATGGACAGAGTCACCGAGCCACTGCTTGGGGAGGTTCTCTCCAAACAACTCTAAAAACGTCCAACATAATGGCAACTGTCTTCTGTAAAATGAATACAAGTGTGTGAAACTTTTAAAGGATTTTTATGATGTAGCTCAAGAGCTCTTAAAAATTTCAGCTCCCTAGTGTGCAATGAAAGAGCATAAAATGGAATGACTGTCAAGAATATGCCATCCTCCCTCAATTTTGATCTTCAAGGAAGACATCCTGACTGATTTTTGATCCAACTGCTGTTCTGTCTTCAATCGATGTACTGGAAAAAGGAGTTTTTGTTCACTTTATATTCACTGTGCTTCTGTCATTGGATCCCTGCCCGAGTATCCTCCAGCTCCACTGACATCAGTTGGCAATTTCTCGTCTGCAATTTCATATTTTGTTTCCTCTTCACTTTAGTCCAGTTTCTCATTCCCCTCCAGCTATGATAAAAAACCCCCAAAGCCTGCCAGTAGGTCGGCTACAACCACATTTGCAATTCTGCAATCCTAGTGAGGAAAGTTTCCAAATCCATTCTGCGGTATCTAGTAGTGAAAGCGTTACAGAAAGAACTGCTGATCTGGTAGCGACCTCAGGAATACCCAACAAGAGCACAGCAATTATGCACTATTCAGGACCATGTATCTGCAGACATGCAAACCGCATACTCACAAAGCTTTACTCCAATTAGCTCCTGCAGTTGCAGTCCAATTTTAATGTCATAATGAAAAACAGGTGCAGGTTACTCCAAGCCAGGACACAATGCTTCTGACTGGATGTCAGATTTTATTTGACCTACAGTTCATCAGCAAACAGATCTGTTTGCACTATTTTTTTTCTAAAAGATTGCCTAACTTTGCTATACAGACAGAAAATTATCACCTGAGAACATGAATGACAGTCCTTTCGAATCTTTTTTCCCACCACATAAATCCTGAAGCAACTTAGATTCAACAAGTTCTCTGCAAAGATGCATTACACCATCCTGCACTTAATTTCTCAGTCACCATGAAAACTGAGGAAAGCAATTCTGAAGGATAAAAAAAAAAAGAAAAAAAAAAAAATCCTGCTCCTCACTACTTCTGAGGCTCCTTGCAGCATACAGCTGCATATACCAAGAAATGTTTTAAATGTTTTACAAAATACAAGGGTGGCTTTCTCTCGTTTTATGTTCCATGATGGAATTTTCTTGTGCTTAAAATGGCACGTGATCTCAACATTTCCCTGAGACACTCTCAATGTCTTGACTGTGCACCTTCTCCCACTTTGTGCAAAGTCTTTAAGGCTCATTTCTGCAGCCAGAAATATTAATAGTCTCTTTCCTCTTCCCAGTTGATAAATTTTCATGAAATCTTAGGAGTCTCTTATCTTTGGTTTCCTACTCTTCTGTACTCAGTGAAATTAGCCACAAGGTTCAAATGTCGTTGGAGGGAGAAAGACAGATGGACCTAAGACAGACAGTCAATTACATTTACAAACCATGGTTGTCAAAAGCTTCATTTCCTTACAAAAACAGGCATAAAAGTTAATACTACACACAGGAACCTAATGCATGTTTCTTTTTCCTCCACGCCTTTTGATTTAACCCCAGATAAACAAGTATGAGTTCATATTAATGGTTCACATAGATTCCTGGTAGTTAAATTGCCATCTCTGAGATCTTCTAAAGAGCAAAGGTTTAAGTTTACAATCTGCTCTTGAGGCACAGGTCTAGCATATGGAGGAGACTAACCACAAAAGAAAAATCCATGAGAAAGTGTTTAATTTTCTTCATGTTCCTTCAAGAGTATCTCATGAAAAATTGGATTAGCACTTTGAGCCTCACTTCTGTGAAGGTTAATGACAATCAGATTTTTCTTGATGGGAACATTGACTAACCTAAAAGATCCCTATTAAGGCAAATTAGTATTTCTAAAAACAATACCTTAATGGATGTATTAGACATTTTTTAATTTTGATTTGGATTTGTAAACGTGCAGCAGTGTTTATGATGGTCTGTGACAGGAAGATACTGAAGCACCGGCCAGAGCCACGATCGCTGTGGGGACACAGTTAGCTGTGAGAGGCACTGCAATTTAGTTGTTATCTGCATCAGACACACGTGAGACTTCTTAGTCCCAAATATGTCTTGAGCAAACACTTCCAAGGGGCCACAGAGGCCAAAGCATTTTCTGATGCAGGAAATAATTTATATGCTAAACTATCCAGCTCATTATACTTCATCCTGACTCCAGTTTTGCAGAATAAAAGTTACTGCATTGTTATGATCCTGGTGCTTTTATAGAAACACTTGCAATATAATAGAGATACAGACATTTTCAATATATTGAGTAACAGAATGAAAAAATTGTAAATTAATCATTGACCTCCACAGGAAATTCCAGTGCTCAGTTCCTCAGAAGATCAATTCACATTTATTTGGATGCCTGAACATGAATTAAGAGCATAAGGGTTCACAGACATAAACAACGTGTTGTATGTTAGCTGAACCAGACTATGAAGGTTTCAGCTTCTGACCAATGTAAAAAAATTCATCCACGTTTAGTCCATAATGAAAAAAATATCAAATATTATTCATTTGCCACAGGCTAAAAGAACACACACGGACAACTGGCTGGGGTCATCGTCTGATGCAAAGTAACTTGACAAGAGATTGCAAACCGACTGTGAACCTGAGGTCAAATTTTAAGCCCCCAGATTTGAAAATTCTGTCTTTTATATCCAACCAAACAAAATCCGAGCACTGACATTCTCTACCAGTGCTGACTACTCACTGTCTTCAAGGGTGCGCAGGAGCTGGGGTGGGCTTCGTGGTCCATCGCCAGGCGTGGTGAAACACAGAACCGACGTATAGTAAGTAGTGTATTTCTTCAGGTTGGTGATGCAGCCGCTATGAACACCGTGAAAATCTGGAGCAATGGTGACCATAGCCACAGCCTCCGGAGCATCCACCGGCCAGGCTAGAAGCTAGAAAATTTAAACACAGATGAGCTCTCATTACAAGTTGTGTCTATTTGGCGTCAAAGTATGCTTGGCTGCCAAAACCATCTTAATCTGATTGTAAAAAAACCAAGCAATGCTGTTCAACTACTGTCAGCTCTGACGCTGAACAGATGGATGTAATGCTGTTACTGTGATAACTGGAGGGATGTGTATAATACTCACGGGTGACGGGGGACATACTGATACCGTGGAGGTATTGCAGTTCTCACTGTCTGCTACTGAACAATGCCAAGATTATTGCGAATTATTATTTGTATGACACAAGTCTTTTGTCTCTCTTGGGGCTGCTCCAACCAGCCTGGACGGTCTCTGCTGCTGAAAGGAAGCCGATGGAAGAAAAGTACTTTCGGTGCTACTCTGAGATAAATGTTTTATCTTATTTGGGGGTTCCTTTAACGATCCCACTGGCTGCCTGGGGAGGGCAGTGGGATAAAGGGGGGTGGGGGGTGACGACATGTCGTCTTCCCCTCCCGCAGCCCCCCGAGCCCCCATTGACCAGCCTAGTCTAACACGCTACCGGTATCGCACCGTTCAGCGGTTTGGGGATATCCACGCTGTGAATGATTCAAGCGGTTCTGGAACTACAGAAAGAATAGAAAATGATTGTAAAGATGATTACTACAATTTTCAACACCTGGGTCCCAAAAGTTAGACTCCTGAAGACATTTTCAAGGATTTAAAATAGCATGCTTGTCAGATGTGCTTAGTTCTTCCAGGTTTCATTCATCTCAGTGGATCTTCTGGGTGATCAATAGTTTTTAGAGTGGAGTACCTTATGTGTAGGTACCTAAATGAGGACTTAAAAAATTCATTTTTGGCAAATACTTTGAAACTTTAAAACAATTTTTGAAATCGCCTTAACGGCTGAGCGGTCTAAAGCTTTAAAGTGCTTATGAAATTTTTATTTTGTCCAAAAATCCTTATCGTGTGGCTTATATAAGCATGCTAAAATTCTAGGCCTTAGTCAGTATCTGTGTAAATCGAGCTACTTATATTGATTTCAGGCTCATAAACATGAATAGATGCCTGAAATTAATGAGCCATATTTGACACATTTAGCCAATGTCTATAGTTTCTGATAATCAGAAAGCACAGTTAGAGGACTATAAGGAGTAAATTTGTTAGGAATATTTCATATTTGAAAAGGTGCACTTTACAACTTCTTGAAATGCAAATAAATTTCAAAGAAAAGATAAAAATTGAAAATGAGTGATGGGATAGTAAGTTTTATTTTCTTTTCTAAATCACCTTTGTGGATTACAATTGGCATTTATAACTTCGGAGGACTGAAATTCTCTTTTTTTAGTACATTTTACTGCATGTTCTTCAGGAAACGTGCAGAAAATACAGGTGAACAATTCTGCCAGTTAAAGGAAAAATGGGTTTAATTCTTAAGAAAAACAAAGGCCTAGCTTTGACTGCTAGTAATATATAAATCATACAAAAAACTATGCTGTGGAAGTAACTGACAGAAATACTCTCACACAGTCTTCAATATTGCAATTCGCAATACCTATGAGAAACAGGAACAGTAAAGCTGTTGCAATCTACTGCAATCAAAGAAATCCAAAGAAAGAGAAATTTGGATCATTTCAAAAGTTTTCACTGACCGCTGACAGACACGAATTATGATTTTAGTTATTTTATACCATTGCTAAAGAAACTGAAACATAAATTAGAGGTAGCTATGAGGCGAGACTAAGCATCTTCAGACTGAAACTCTGAATAAAACAAAGAATAAAAATCTGAAATATGACTTTTGCAAATCTGACTGAGCTCACCTTGCTTGGACTTGCACCAGAAAATTACAGTGCATTGCAGTCCACTGAGCCCCAAAAGTGCTTTTATTCTCCAAAGTCTGAAGAGAAGCCAAGTACTACTTCCCAAGGTTTCAGGATATACTCCTGCAGCCCTGTCAGTCACCTAGTCTTGAGAGCTGATTCTATCTCTGGGAAAAACAGACATACACATCTACATGTATATAGTAGTTCAGCAGTGGGATTCTGAAACCACCACTGTTCTTTATGAGAAATATATAAATCTGGGCAAAAATACCAAAACTCCCATGCAGATCTCACAGTTTCTCCATCACTTTGAAACCTTCTTAGAGAAGGACCAAGTCTTCTGAAACTTCTTAAATCCACCTACAACCCCTCAATTCTCAGCTTGTCTTCTGAACTACACATCCTTCTCAGCCCATTCAACATTCCTTCACCCAACACCTAAATCAACCTTCCTCCTCCCTGCTCATAAAACACATCCATCTTCCCTTTTCCTGTGCTGTGATTCCTACAAGATTTCTCTTTGTTCTTCCCATGAATGTTTTTAAACTGTTCATTTATTATGCCCCTGCTGCTGAACCATTGAAGGAGTTTCTATTAAGCAGTCCTTCCTGAGAGACAGAAATAAACCACTCCAGCTACCTTCTTAGCATACACTCCACTGGTCAAAGTACCAACAAGTGCTCTGTTAAGCACTCTCTGCTCTGCGTACTGTAATAGATATTGCCAGTTGCCCCATCAACAGGGACTTATCATGCTAACTCTGTGCCATCAAGCATGATTAATGAATTTTACATTCTTCTATCTCCCAAATCATCACAGTGGGAAAGTTAAGACAAATGTTTAGTGCGGTGTCTTGGCTTCTAATGAAATGAATGGGAATTTTGCATTAGAGTAAATAGAAATCTCAAGGTTGATTTTCAGTGGCACAATGACATATCTCCTGTGCTGACTTTCCAAACTGTTTGACGTTGAACTGGTTTTGTGGCTTTGGAAACTCTCCAGGTAAATGACAAAGGTATTAGGACTTCTAGCCTCTGACACAATCCCTTTTCAGAACTTCCATAAGTTGCAAATGTTAAGAGCAACAACTGCTCACTTCTCTCCATGTTACCCATGTAAGATACCCCTGAAAATATACAGTCACTTTGGAGATTCAGAGCTTATTAGCTTCAACGTCTGCTATATACCAGGACTGTTAAGGCAAACATTAATTTAAGTCACAGAAATCTTGTTTCTATTTACCTTGTACCCTTGGTTAATGCCATTGATGAACTGTTGGGGTGGAGGGTTCCAGAGGAACTGGATGGTTGTGGAGTTCACGGCTTCGACTTGCACGTTCTGCGGCGGAGCTGTAGGCACTGCTCCCAGTCAGCAGAGAGGGAAACAGAATAAAACAGAGCGGAGGATGGATGAGGGGACGAAAGAGAAAGATGAACACAGAACCCACTGACTGCCACTCGTGAGTCACAAAGTAATAACAACCTTGAGAGAAAGATGTACTTCTTGTGAAACAGTAACCAGCAATGATTTGGAAAGAAGGGTAATTGGGTTAATTTCTCATTCTGTATTGGAGATTCTTTCAAGGGGAGGGGATGAAATGATTTCTGAAGCTTATTACTCCACAGATGAGTTTCTCATAAAGACTTGAGACAGAAGCTAGGTAATGATAGGTGAACACATCTCTTTCAATTATCCGTGACTGCACAGAGAATGAACAGTTTCAGAAAGAAATTTCTCGAGTCTTTTGAAACTGCAGAATTCCCCAGATCAGCCAAGCAAACATGGAGTCCACACAATTAAAGTTCTAATTGTGAATTATACTCTGGCAACAGCATCTGTTTATTATTTACTGCTGCTTAAAGAATTAGGACCAGTCATATCACATGCAATAAGGATTTTTCTTAGGAACTGGAGATGTTCTCATTTTATCTTGATATGATATGCATTCATGTATATTGAATTGATTATATACATTCTGAGTCAATACACCCTCTAACCTACTAAAAGTTGCATAAACATTTTATGCCAAGTATTTAATTAGACAGATGTTTTCTCAATACAAAAGAAAGCATAGAACATAAAAGCATACTGCCTTCAAACAACAAAAAATAACACCTAAACACTTTGTCATTTAATATAATGTCTCTTTAAATACCTTCCAGGCAATTTCTTCAACTTATTGCTTTAGGATGTCATTTCTATAGCTCTCAGAGGAAAGAATACTAATAGGTCTTCTTTTCTGAAATTACCAAGCTTATAGTAAGTTTAAGAAGAAAACTGCTATTTGAGTATAAAAAATGGACTAATGCCCTTTGAATCCTATAAAATAAGTTTAATAAAGCTTCACAATTATTCCTATTGACAGCCATGTGCATTTATATTCTATGAAAGAGGAACTATCCACAAGTGGAAAGCTTTAGTTCCTTCTGCTTCCAGGAGAACATTTCTACCAAAGCCCAAAGACCTCTGCTTCTAAAAAGTATCCACAATTCCCACTGAGAAATGGTGGTTTGCTCCATACTTTTCAAAAAAAAGGTCACAAACTTTTAAAGCTTCAAAGTACTTTTGGAAGATGAGTCTTTGTATGGAGAAGAAATCCAAGACACTGAGCTCAAAAATGTAAAAATTCCCCTTTTTCCACCAAAAGCTATGTTTGTTTGAAAGAGACATAAAGGGGTGTTATTCTTAACTGGTGTACAAGCTACAGTAAGAGTGCAGCCAACAGAGCTAGGACAGTGTACACTTATCAAAGACATCCACAACCTAGAAATATCAACACAAAAAAATGGAGAAATCCTCAAAGATGTCAAGTTTGAAATGACAAGAACATCCACTTTCATGCCCTGTGTCACTAAAACTCCCTGACGACTACACTGTGGCTTGACAATTTAGCTCTGTGCATTTTTTTTAACCTCAGAAACTGCATATTATTCAGAATTTTCTTGCCCTAATTTAAAACCTGATGTCACAATTTATGAACTATGCATAATTATTGAGTTCTAAAACCAGAATTTATCTGATACTGCTCTAAATTTTCATTAGAATCTGGGCCCTACTTCCTGACATGTATCGTAATTCCCTACATGCTTTCGGAAGGTTATAATACTATCTTAATGACCTGTAGACATCATAAAGTTTTTTTTTAGTTAAGAGATTCACCAAATCATCCTGATATACAGTCAAAAATATTAAAAACTCTCTACAGTCATAACAAACAGCTTTGGCTACTACTAAACGTATTTTTTCTTATTCATGTTCTTTGATGAAACTGTTCCAGAGCCACAAGATATATTTCAATTTGCTTTTGTGTGCAATACTTTGTATAATTAATGGTTAAAGTGAATAAGATTTTTTTTAAATCAAAATTCTTACTTTCCTGCATATTTTCATATTCAGATATTGTAGCTGCCAGAGATTTTGTTATTGCAGAAGAAAATTGTATTAGAAGCCTTCAAGTTAGTTTGTTATCAGAAAGTCTCTGGGATATCACTGATAGATTACTCTCCTGTCAGGAAGGCTAAATCACCTGAGCATCATCCTCGCCACTCATTCCTCTTCCTTCTGTTGAACTGCTACTTTACAACTCCATTTATATGTGCTAGGTTGATTTTGTAACACAATTATTGTACAGAAAATCTCCACGTAACCCATGTGTCGCCACTGACAGCCACGCTTGAAGAAATGCAGAACCTGGGCAGTGGGAGGAAGAGTCTGTTTTTCCCAGAGCATAAGAAACACGTCCAGGTGACTCGAGAGTTAACAGTAAATCAATCCCAGCAGGACACTCCCACTGCCTTTATCGTTTTCCTGAAACACAGATTAGCATGCACATTGCTGCTTCATTTCTGTGGGCATTATTTTCTTTAGTGGAGGATCCGATGGATGCTGTACAATGAATAGCAAATTTCCAGCGATTTCAATATCACAAGGATTTTATTCTAAGGGTCTGATGAGTCTTTTAGATACAATTCAAAATACTGCAAATTTTTTGAGAAGAAAAAACCTGCATCAGCAAGCTCCAAGTTTTCATTTGCAGCCCTTACTGTCCTCAAAATAGCTCAGGCAAGCACTTGAAGATAGGTTTATCCACATTTATAAATCTATAGTAACCAAATGCATTAGTTATTTCTTTTTAAAAGGGAAGTATTTTTCTTTCATTAGGAAATAATTTCCTGAAACAAGAATAAACCATCATAGCAGAAAAAGTTCCTGATACAAGAAGAAAAATGGTAAGAATTATGAACAGAAAACATAAAACCTTCAGAATGTTGGAAATCATGATTTATATTACAATTCCTCTTTGGACACCTTTATTGAAAAATCAACATCTGCATCTCAATGAATGCATTCAAAAGATGGAAAGAATGTGGTCCATCTGATATCCATAAGCTTAATTACACTGCAGAAGACATAATATAATACATTTTTATATTTTTAAATCAGTAAAATATTGGCATTATAATCTCAAATTTACTTCAAAGTGCCAGTATAAAGTTCTCCTTTTATGTCCTGATATTAAAGACTTCCTTGGGTATCTGAACAGTTTTGCATTTAAAAAAAGAAAAGAAGTTTGACAGAAGCTAAATCAGAATTGACCTTCTGGCCACTCCAAAACTCAAATACTTTTCCAAGATCATGGTTAGTAACTTACTGAAACTGCGACTGTCCACATAAAAGATTTTCTAATTTAGTGGTAGATATCTATCCGCTTCCTACAATTTCTTGTTGTCAAGCAGTACAGAAGCTACCAATGTCAAATAGGTGTTTCAAGAGTAATCTCCAAGTATTTACATGCTTAGTTTTTAAACCTGTACTTCACCATGTTTGCAAGTGTTCTTAAACCATCTCACAGTGGAGACCCATCTGGGACCCATCTTGGAATTGCAGATCAAATTGGTCAGAAAAAACCAACTGTTACTTTCTTCCCGATAAAGTTCACGTGGTTGGAAATCTGTTAAGAGCCCAGCCCCCGGGACTGCAAGTAAATGCACAGCATTCTAAGTAGAAAAGGTCATGGAAGCACTCTAGATAAAAGCCATTAAAAGGGTTTCGCTGATGAGAGAATTGAGAGGAGAGAAAGCATTAAGGTTAAGCATGTGTACATGTAATTATTCTGTCTCTAGCTATGTGCAGATAGCATGTAAACCCCGCAGAGATTCTGACAGCCAGACTACTGGTCTTAAATATAGATCTTCAACAGAGGCTTGTAGAAAAGTCTCCTGCTCCTCCGGAGCTCCTGACCTTTGAGGTGGCAGCTTCCACGTCTCAATAAGGCAGGCTCGGGGAGCTGCAGGTTTTCCTCTAGGTGAAGATTTGGTTGTTCCTTTGATGCTCTGGCTTGAGGTGCTAAGCTGCAGCGGTGGGGAGAGTCCGCCGCGGAGACACGCAATTCCTTCTGTGAAGCCCATTCCCCATCGTTCCCGGCTGACATCCTTTGCTGTGCTCTGAACTGCAGCAGATGCACAGAAAAAGTGGTCTCTGCAATTCTATGCATGCCGATATTTGAAATTTGGTAGTGTGAGATTTGGCACTAACTGATGAGTTTTGCTTCTTGCGGCTGGGAAATGCCTTCTTCCTTTCTTGTGTGCCTCTCACAAGGACAAGATTTTACTTCTTTATTAAGAGCTGGGGGCCAGGGGCCTCAGTGTGACAACTGCTAATTTCACCATGTTTGAAATCATTTACAAAAAAAAAAAAAAAAAAAAAGTAGGTGGCAAATGACACCCAACAGTGATAAAACCCAAAATCCAGCCACAACTCCAACCTGCTTCTGCACAGGAGCAGCTGCGTCCAAAATGCCATAGATGCTCCAAGGCTGTTGGTAGCTTCCCCAAAGGAAGTGAATGAGGATCTTTTAAGATGTTTTTGCCAGGAAAGCCTAAGGGAGAACTAAGGGAAATCTCTTTTCATTGAGATAAAATTGAATGGTTGCAGGGGACACTCCTTCCTACGTAAAGTAGGAAGCCTTCAGCTAACCAGGTTTTCTCTAGCTCTTCTGTCTCAGTCTTATAAATTTCTCTGATTCACCTCCTACTGCCTGAGGAAGCAACTACTTTGGACCTGGCTGAACAGACTCACCTTGCTTTTATCCTTCTCTCCACATCATCAAGACTCACTAGTCTGGTGATTCTCCCACTCTTTTATTCAGGAAGGGCCTTTTGCTTAGACTTTCCTGGCCTTTCAAGGTGTCCATGCACAGCACAGAAGGGAAAATAAACCAATATTGAACTACATGTTAAGACCTATGAACTTTAGGACATAAGACTGGCTTCTGGGATATGCATCAAAAGAAAGACAGCACTTGAAGTTGAAACAAAAGAGGGTTAACGTCAATGCAAAGAGCCTAATGAAAGCTATGTCTCTACTCATAAACCTTGCCTTGTCTAAATCTGAGAAGTGGTGGAAGTTTTTCAAAGAGAGAGAAGTTCAGAAGTATTCATGCTAGTGAGATAAAATGGACAGACCCACAGTAAAGGATGGAAGCTTCTGGTTTCTCAAATCAAGCTGCAGGAAAAGGTAAACATGTCTAATAGTACAGAGACAACATCATCACCATCCAGAAAGTTGTTTATACATCTCACAAAGCTATTCTTATATGAAAAGGTATTGGGAAACTTCAGTTTTTCATATGGCAATGAAAAGTCCTGCAGGACACTGTTTAAATAAGTAAAAATTGCCCTATGCAGAAGGGTGGCACAAATCCCTGTGAAAAGTAACATCAAAGTAAGGAATAGCTGGAGAAACTCTGATGAATAAAGACCTATATATACAGAGCATCAAAGGATTAGGCTGAATATCACTCTGAAGATACTTTCAAGATTTAGAGACAGTCAAACTGTCTGACCCTAGTGCTAGGATGTTCAGTGCTTTGCCAGTAAGTCTTTCTGACATTTTATCTAACTGACATTATGTGCCAGTTTCTCTACAAGTTTAGATCTTTCAGCATCTTGTGAGTTTGGCTACATTCTAGAAGTTAGTGATTTCTGAAGAGCTTTGAGTAGCTGATTAGTTACCAGTGGCTAAAGCAATGCCAGAGGACTAATAAAGGGTGAATAGACTAGGTTCTAGTGCAAATGCACAGCTTATATGGCCAGACAACATTCCCTGTGACAAAGATGCCAATGTGCTGATCTGCCTCTGCGAATGGGTTGATCTGCTCCCAGTGTTCATTTCCTGCCAGGCTTTGACTGCATAGGACGCTTGATTAATATGAGGTGTTTCAGGTATTTTTCATCTGCAGACAGACAGGTTCTTGCCAGCATAGCTCACATCATTTAATACACGTCAGAATAGAGGCAGCGGTGGTGGTAGTAGGAGAGGGGGATGGATGGGAGTGTGTGTCTTTGACATTTATCTCCACTCATATTAAAATCAGAATATGATTTACAAGCCAGTTTTACACATGGCTTTTTCTTACTCCTGCTGGTTTGGTTTAGGAAGGACATTCTGGAGCAAGACACAGCCACTGGCTTTTTCTGTCATTTCCCAACTACAACAAAGATAAAGGAGTAGAGTTTCGGACACTAGCGCATTACGTGTGGAGACTTGATATTAATCCAGTTTCAGATGATACCGATACCAACCAGCCTCCCTTTTCAACTCTAAATGTAAAAAGGCTTCAAACTCTTTTTAGAACAGACCGTATGCTTCGGGTGATTTGCACAGAAACCCAGCAAGGCATTCATTAGGAGATGGCAGCATCCATGAAGTAGTTATTTACTGCTATTATTAAATACTGATACAAAGCAAATAAGAAATATCCAGTTTTCCTTCTATGTCTACCCACCATTGAGCATTCAGGAACTACACAAAGACAAACAGGCCATTGCAGGTTGTCCTGCAGTCTAAACACTCTTGCTGATTAATATGAATGCAGGACTGACTACACTTAATTTATAACAGAGGATTTATATCCTTATAAATGACAACAGACAGCCAATCAATAAAGGATGATAATAACAGCACATAATATCAAGGGAAATTAGAGTCAATTGCAGGGTTTAAGAAAAAGAGTGTGAAGTCCAAACCTGAGTCTTAATAGATGGAAGGTTAAGGTGCTATGATAGCTTAAAACGTGCAAATAAACCAAGTAATGAATTACAAGCATAGTCACAGAAGAGATTCAAATTCTGTGTGCAAACCAATTCTCAGCAGAGATCTGGTCTTTAGTTTGATACAAAACATTAATCCTGGCTGCAAGGAGAAGACTTTAAGAAAAACATTTCAAGGTCTGCTATAAATACTTCTAGAAAGAGGTTGAGTGTGTCTAGACTCCTCTAAACCGTGAGACTTTACATGCCCTAAGACAAAATATAGATAGCTTCCTTCTTTAATTGTTGTGGTTAATTAGTGTTGCATATGAATAATCTTTTCTTAAAGATCTCCCTACACCTCAAACTGTATCTAATCATGTTATAATGTACTCCTACTAACAATTAACAAACAACTACATATTCTTCACTGATTGTAAATTAACTGATGTACTGTAAATCTGCAAGTTTTTAAAATAGTTTAATTGTTTTACGACCAATAAAGTAGAGACCATGTACTGTCCAGTGCTCAGAATCCAGCACAGCCCTGCAATTATGGGAATATATGAAAGCTTTAAGGGCCTGGTACTTAATTATCCTACAGATTTTTATACCAATCTAGAGGTGTAAACATGCCTTACACTGGTTGTAAAAAGTAATTACATATCCTTTTGTTGATGTAATTTATACTCTTCTTAAAGCACTTACCAGAAAGGCGTGGAGGAGCTGTAGCATAAAAATCAGGGCTTTAAAGATCATTTTATCTTCCTCTTTGCAAATGTCTGCACCATTCCTGAAATGCTACAAAACACTCTTCCTCCACAGACTGTATTTCTCTCCCTACAGTTCCCTTTCAATTTATTCCATATTTCTAAAACAAGGTATTCTCTGATTATCAGAACTAATGCAGCCGGTTTACTCAGCTTTTGTCTCCTATATTGCATACGTGGCATACTGCATATCTTGACCGCGATAAACCCAATTCCCTGCCATATTCGCTCTGACTCTCCCGGCAGAGTAACCTCAGCCCCTGCCTGTCACACGACCTATAAATCCCTTCCATGGGACCCCAGCCCTCTTCAGCATTTCTATTTATTACTTATGCTGCGGCCAACTCTGACCTGCAAGTATGGTAACACGCCATCACGAGGGGCAACAAAAAGAGATAATTTTTGAATTCACTCACAGCTTTTTCTACAACAGAGATAGTAGCAGGGTCTCGTCTTGTCTCTACTTAGGCATTGGAAATTTGTAGGTGTTTCTTATCCCAAGCTGTCTATCAAATTTGACTGAAACGACCGTTCGTTTTACAAGTTGTTAGGTGGGACTATCAGAGAGTGCATCTCTTCAGGAAATTGTGCTATAAACTGTAGCTATAAAGGATACATTGGTCAGATTTGCTCACCTCCCTGTAAAGTGTACTCTGTCACAGGTCTGCTGAACGCTCCCAGCCCAGCTCCATTGTAAGATGCCACCTGGATTTCATACTGGGTCCAAATGATCAGGTCTTTCACTAAGCAGTAGTTAATTTCTGCACTGGTGATGTTCTTATACTGGTATTCTCCAGGGAGGCCGGCCAGGCGATACCTACCATATGGGAAGAAAAATTTGCTAGTTAATTAGATGGTATCAATTATAGCAAATATCCTGACTAGCAAAATAGCTTCCTTTGTGAAGAGGCAATATGCAAACTTTTACAGCAGAATTATACAAAGTATAATGAAAAATAATCAGAAAGAACACACTAACTCCTGATAAGACCGTATCATGTTTGACTGCTATAGTATTTATAATCTGATCTCACTGAGATTACATGCTCAGGGCTAAACAAAACGGGTATTTTATTCTGTTTTACGGTTGCAGAAAAATTACAGCTTTTTAAATGTGGCTTGTCTAGTAAAAGCTGTGATTTAGTAGAAAAAATAGCCCAGATGTGATTTTTATCAGGGTGCTGCTGTAAATCAGCTTGAGAAATGTATTTTTCCTTCTCATCTGAAATCTGAAAAGGAAGAGCTCAGAGGGTTCTGACCTTCTAGAGTCTCAGGCATTGCTGTCTTTGGCTTCCACCAGGATTTACTTCACAGAATGATTAAAATAAGGATGGAATATAGTTGAGACTGAAGGATTGGTTAAGCATTGGAATGTCAGGAGAAGGGCTGTACCAAATACAGAGGAGCGGTAAACATCCTGACAAACTTTCTGCTGAGACATGGGAAGCTGAAACACTGAATATATTTTCCCAGGTAAAAACTGTATTGCAGAAAACAGACGTCCTTTGATGTGTCTCTTTAGGCCAAGAAACCATGGAGAAGAACTAAATTATAGAAAACAAACCTTGCAAATCTGTGAATGTGAATAATACTGTTTGTTTTCCTTCCCTTAGGAAAATGGTACAATGGATGATAACAATATGCTAATTCACAAAAAAATCAGAAAAACAGAGGCCAAGTAAGGGGCACAAGGCATTACTATTCCATGAAAAAGACAAATATGGAAACATTTGTATTTTTATTCACCACACAGCTTTTATGCGCTCTTACTCATTTTTTGCTTCACAGTAATCACCAAAAGCTTATTGACACAGAACAATTTCTTTGACATCTTACAGTCTGATTTTAAATTAATCTAAGTTAAATTGGTGCAGTTTCTACAACCAGACACCTTCGTGTATTTCAGCCATAGATTTTTGTTCTAAAGTCTTCTTATAAAGAGATCACTTCTTAATCACTGACAACCCCTCTATTTTCTGCTGAGGAGCTGCTTGCCTGACCATATTTTGGCATACTTAATATTTGTAATGCTACACTGGTGTGATTCCATTTATGAAATACAAATGGAAATAAAGAAATATCAGCCCTCAGCTGAGTTTACTGAATGTCTTGATCTTTTTCTACTTTATGCAATATCTACCTTTTTCTTTCTTTTGTCTCCTGTGAAGGGTGTATGCTTCCTGGCAAAGTCAATTCTTTGTGCAGCAATGTTTTGCCTCACACCTAGGAGACAACTAGTAGACCACTCCTGTGATTTAATGTATTATGCTGTTAGCATGGCAGTCCTCTAAATGCAATACTGCCAGTGAGAAAAAGGGCAGAGGAAGGAGGCCAGTTCAGAAATGTCATGTCTTCATGATTTTTCTCACCATGGACTTTGATGTATACTCCATATGACTTGTGCAGTGCACCTTCACTTTTAAAGATCAGGTGTTCCATCCATTTAGTATCTTGCATGTCTTGAACACTGGGTCTCTGGGATGCATGGTGGTTTTCATTTTCTTATACCCTAATTCTACAGAAATCAGTGCAGGAAGACTTTTCTCCAGCGCACATTGCTGTGACCACACAATTTGACTTGGAAAAACAGCCTGGTTTATTACCTGGGACAGTTGTGCTTGTATATGATAATCTTAAATTCCTGTCAAATAAATGGTTTCTCTGCTCTGTAGTCAAGACAAAGCACGTAGACATCAAAAATGTTCACAGATTGAGCATAATGAATATGATCACTCTCTATTAAAATGGAAAGAGATGTTACAGTGAGGACAGGGATCAATTATGCTGATAGATGTTGTAGAAAATACTTAAGTTAAACATTATTGAAATTGTTATATGGAGAAAACAGATTGCCAGAACTAGCAGGCTATGGGATTGCTTTCTCAAAGGACTTAATGCTGAGACTGGGTAAGACTCACTGGGAATAGCTAAGGAATTAATCCTATCGTTGAGTAGACCAGTTTGAAGGAAAGAACTGTACAAACAACACTTGTACCCTGTGCAAATAGGTACCCAAGTCTCATGACAAGATTCTAGCTATAGACAGAAGTTAAAGCACCTTTTCCCACCTGTCACTGATGACTAGCACAGCTTTCAAACTGAGTACAGCTCTTAAAACTGCAGGCACTTGCACAAGTGGCTCACCACTGTAATAAGCTCTGTGCAGGTGACAGGGAGATTAACAGACTTCAACTCTGCCTGCAGAGAGAAGGAACTTTCCAGCACTATTTTGGGAGCTCACCAACACTCTTAGCATCACAAAAGCGTTTCCATCTATGCCAGCAAAAGTAGGAGCACAGCATGAACAGGATGCTGGCATTTAAACTGTAGCGTTTAGTTATCTTTTAGCAGGTCTGGAGAACACTGTATTAAAAATGTCAGCAGCCTGCCTACAATAGGCTGTAGCCATCACTTGGAAATATGTCAGTGGTGGTGCAATGCTTGGGAGTTTCCCACAAAACCTCTAATTTAGATACTGCCTCCCTTACTAAAGGTGCGGCCCTAGCTGGCTGCTAGCACTGCAGGACAAGGATGCCAAATGAGCAAGTAAGCTGTAGTTGAATTGGGTAGGAGTGAATAACTGAGTCCCAAAAAATTACAAAAGGGAAATGCTCTGCAAAGTCTCTCAGTGTGGCAACACCCTTTCCAACACAATAAATCCTGTGTAAGCAGAAAGACGTGATGTATTCAGGACTCCCAGGTACCTGCCTGAATCTGTTTCTCATTAATAAATACAGGTGGGGCTGAAAGAATCTTGCTCAGCTGACAGATTTTCAAAACCAAATCAAGGTCTGCCACAAAGCATCTGACCTGTCATTCCCTGTCTCCATTTTGTTTGGCACAAACCTTAAGTTTATTGATTCTATTCTCGCTCTTCCATAGTGCAGGAGCCCTGTTGTGCCTTTGATAAATTTAATTAACCTTTCTAGCAGGAAGCTGAGATTGTAATAAGCAAATATACACCTGCAATGCATAGGCTGCGCTGTACCAACTTCCCATGTGAACACTTTGAGGACTTGGTGCTTCACTTCACTTTGAAAATGGAGAAAGGCTATCTGGATGTTGAGAGTCTCCATCGGGAGCTAGTCCACTTAGGTAGTCCATTCGGAGTAGCCAACAGGGATCCCAGCTCACTGACTCTCTAGTACAGACAGGCTGGAATTTAAGTGCCTGTACGCTTGTGGCCACCTGAACAGAGGTGTTTTCTCATCTGTAATAAACCAGGGCAGCCACAGCATTTGTAAATAATAACTAATATATTTAACAGAATTAGAAATAGTTTTTAATACGCTCTTAAGTCACACCATTCTGAATTCCCTCATGCACACACAGGTCTACCTCCAGACGTTCCAGGTTAGAAAATGACTTACCTTAGGATGTACCCATGAAGAACTCCATTATGTTCGCTCTCGGGAGGAGGCTGCCATTGGACCATGATGGACTGATTGGTGCGCCCACTGGCCACTATGTTCTTAGGTGGGGCACTGGGGGGCTCCTCAGGTAGCATCAACCTAAGTACAAAAGAATGTGGTGGAGGTGGGTGTTGAAATAAATGATAGACAACATTTCTATTTCATGTATCCACTCCATGTGAACCAGTTTCTTTTATCAAAGTCTGATGACTAGAAGGAAATATAACGCTGATCAAACTGCTGAAGACATGGATGAAATAGTTACAACAAATCAACATAATAGGAAATCAGTTAAGCAAGCAACAAGACAGACAGCTGAGGTAACCTTATTCTCTCTGAATCACCCAGGCTGCTACAACTCTTTAAAAAGATTACAAGCCTGAATGAGTTAGAGCTCAGGTCCAGTGTCTGTGACTCCTTCCAAATTGTTTCTTTCAGCTCTTTCAATATTTTTCATATCAAACTCCTACATTTTGAACAAGTCATTTAGAGTTCAGCTGTTCTGCAATTCAAGCTCACAGCAAGCTTTGGTTCACAGAGGAAGGGGGATGCATTTGAAACTAAATTTGATGAAGCCATCCTTCTATGTCGCATCTGGGTGAATTCCAGAAGTGACATTGCAATGATTGGGTGAATGCTGTACTCCTTCCTGGGCTAACTGCTGTGGCTTTGCACAAGAGCACAAAAATATTTCCAAGTTTCTGCTCAGCTGATACTCTGGAAATAGGAGGGCACCTCTTCCATTGTGTGCAGATATCCTGCATCGTGGAATTGCCATTATCACCAATTACTGACAGCTGCAGAGCACTCTCCAGAGGCCTGGGTAACGCTAACGGCTCCGTTCCCCAATTATTGTGCAAAAGATAACTTGATTTTATTCACTGACAAACAATCAGCAGTTTTTTCCTCCCAATAATCCTACGTTATCGTACCTTTAGTAGACACATATTTATTTTTACTGTACCTGCTGGTCTCGGAGCTGTACTGGCCCTTTCCCACCTGGTTAACCGCACACACCCTGAACTGGTAGGTTCGGGCTGGAGTCAGTCCGCTCACAGTGACACTGGTCATCTTTGGGTCAAGATTTGATAGGTGAACCTTCCAGGGAGAATCTGTGGGAATAATTTACATGTGAAAAAAGGTGGAAGTGCTTGTTAAAAGCCCTGCAGAAGTGAGAAAATGCCTCTGACTGCTCAGAGCTCTTTGTGCTTGTTTTCCTCAGAGGAACTTTGGGAAGAAGTTTCTTTTCAGCAGAAGAAACCTTCCTGTCAGCCCACACGGTTATGCAGATTGCACATTTGTCTACTGGAAAGTGATGCTGCACATGTCATGGCATAATAAATAAAAACTATATTCATTAACATTTTAATAAAAGAGGAAACAAGCATGATAAAGACAGATGGGCTGTGTATTTCACAACCCATCTGTTTGGCAGGCCATTACAACACCACACCCATGAGTGGCTCTGGTGGAAGGACTGTAATGAAATTCGCAGTCAGTTTGGAATATCTTCCTACCCAGCTTGCAAGCAGGTGTAGAAGCGTGACTCTCTCTGCCAAATCAGCCCTTTGCTGTAAGACCTGAGAAAGCTTCTGCTGCGGATTCTACAAGTCTGCAATTTTTCTTCCCAGAGATAGTATATGGCATTCGGTCTAATAATTTCCTAGGAAGATTCCCCGGTATAAACAGCCCTGGCAGCACTATAAACCCCTTGTTGTCAGTTCACATACTTGACGTACCGAGCTCCTCTAATGCCCAAATTACATTTTCAAGTCTTCAAAGAGGTCAGAAATGAAACACGTTGAAAATTAAATATCCTGACTTTTCTTCATAGCCTGGTGTCACATATTCTCCCCAAAGTCGTGACTGAAATAGTCAGGGAGAAGTGACATTTGGTCTGTGTTGCAACAGTACAGCAATGGAATCAGCCAATTTAAAGATTTGTTCAGTTTTTAAATAATACCAGCTGTTTTCATGCTCCCTGCTCAAAATTACTAACACTTCTGGAAATTACTGAGGAGCTAGCTGTAGATTTTGGCAACGTATCTGTGCACGTTGCTCATCAGAAGTGCATTGCAGCTCCTGGCAGGTCACCTAGACGTCTGCTTGAAAATGAAGATGAGATGTCCCAAATGTGGAAGGCTGATAAACTTCACACCAAGATGTAAACCACTAATTTAGCGCTTTTCTGGCAGATTCCTTAGCCAGTTAAGTCCTCTAGGGTGTGATACCAGTTGGGCTATAAACACTGCATCTTTGAATTACTCAAAATACATTTATTCCAGTAACGGCTTTCCGAGAACAAAGTCTTTTTTAACGGGAAAACTGACACAGCAGAATACTGGGAATGCTGGAGAGGGACATTTGCACAGCAGTCAAGTTCTGTCCTTGCCAGGTGTTGATGATTTACCAACAGCCACTTCGGCTGCAAGATCTTGATGGCAATTCATCTTAGCTGAACGTTGAACTTCTTTCAGAAAGACCTGAGAGGAAGCACATTTACGCTACCTAGAAAAGCATTGGTTAGGAGGTTTTTTGCACCCTAGTTCCTTCTGAATTTTATCAAGCTTCTCTTGAGACTTCACAACCAACTGTTCACCTTGTTACAGCCGGAGTGCACAAATACAAATCAAGGTAAGCCGAAGTTAAGGTATGGCTGACTTAGTACATTGCCTGAAGCAGCTTCCTGAGGAAAATGGAAGAGCAGACACCAACAAGAGAGTGAAATACCCTTGTATGAGCTACTTGGGTAGTGGTCCATTTCCTAGAGCATTTCATTTGTTTACTGCTAGTGTAAACACCACCTGAGAGTGCTTAACCCAGGCAACTCAATGTAGTGAGCAGTTTGATTCAACAACAGGGCCTATTAATCTCTTCAGCACCTTGGGGCTTTGCTCTGTTTATATGCTGCATCTGTAGAATACTTTATTAATTCTTTTTCCTCTCCTGGTGGAAGATAAAAGATCTGGCAGGAAGAGAGATTAAAGTGAAAACTAATATAAACGAAGCCTATTCATCTCCTGGGCGCTCTGATTCGTAAAGGAAGGTGGTTTGGGGAGGATTTGCTCGCTCATGGAGCAGTGGATACAGTGAGTGTGCAGAGTATCTTTAAAATTTAAATGTCAAGTCTTTTTTTTTGACAATCAATAAACTAAACATTTCGAAAGGCTGTTCTCCCTCCTTAAATACACAACAAACCCCAGAATTGCACAGAAGCTTGTTTTACCACTGAGAAGAGCAATTCTGACATCAGAAACATGCCATAAAAATTTCAACACTGACTCTCTTCTCCTCCAGGGATGACTGTCACTCGCCTGTCCCAGGAAGCCTGGAGAAGCTCCATGGTGACAAAAGACTTGCCAGGTCAAACTATTAAATAAGCCTCTGTTAGATTGAACAGACTGTGCTAATCCTTCATTTAACTTAAGCTGCCCAGAATGTACTCTGGGCTTTGCTTGCTTGCTCTTCCGCTGTAATTGCTACTGTCTGGAAAACTTCCATGTTTAGCTGTCCATCGTCTTAAGGTTATTGGGTATTTTGAATTAACTCTGATTTCCTCTCCAAGTTAATTTATTGGCAATGAAGAATCTCACAGGCTACTCTCCAGTTTACAATGTGATTTGGGGGGTTTTAGAAATTACTTTTGTTCTGTCAAGAATTTTTGTATGGACTTGTGATACATTTAATAACACTCGTTACTCACCAAGAGGCATTTCTTCTATATTTCCCTACCTACCTTACAATTCATGTGTTAATTGCAAATTCCTCAAAAATCATTTCTAATTTGATATTGCACATTAGATCTATTGCAGAAAGCTGGTTTTTGCAGGTTTGGAGTACATTTCCATCTCCTTCCCTCTCCAGGGGGTTTTGCAGAGACGGTAGTATTGGCACTTGCTGTACTGCTGAAGTTTACTGAATTCATTTTTCAAATCTTCATGACAATATGATATTGCAAAAAGTTCAAATAAAAATAAATGGTTCATCCTTTGTTTGGTAGGACTTCAACAAGATCTACCAATAGCCTGAGAAAATGTATCTTTTAACACTATCATATATAGATCTGAGTCACAGTTGTAACAAACAACATAGTTTTACTTTAATTTTGGCAAAGATTTATCAACGTGTTCAATTTTTATCATTTGAGTACTCCTACCAAATACAGGATGACAATTCATAGGCCTTAAGTTAAGCACGTGTAGATGCTTTTCATAGGAAATTTTACTATCTCCTCACTGGCACAACATGATGAGTCTGAGTTATATCATTACATCACACAGCAGATATCCCAGAATACAAAACCACAAAAATGGGCTTTTATCTTAATTGTACTCAGCAGAAGTCTTTAAGTATTAATTCATTTCTTCAGTTAAAAGACAATTCAGAATAGTTTCTGATTAATCCCCGAAATCTAACCTCTTTGGAATAAAATAAGCATATCCCCTTCTAACTCCACGAAGATACCTCATTGGAATTCCTAGGTATATCACAACAGGGGCTAAACAGGTCATGAAACATCCAAAAATTATATTAGTGCAAATGACAGCAATGCGTGGTACTATTTATTTGAAAATCCTATTTCAAATTAAGGTTCACATTCCTGGCTCTGTGTGGGCAGGAATACTTAATGACTGTGTTTCCCTGGAACTGTGTTTTTCAAATTAGATTATAAATTTGCCCCCAAATGTTTAAGGCCATATGTCTCAAGTCACCCACAGACACGGTCTACTGTGAATACTTGTAATTTGAGAATTATTGCATTGCGCCAAATACATTCACTTTAAAAATTAGGTGACTAGAGTCGTTCATATTTCCAGCAATTTATGCGCACGATCTGCCACTGTTTTTTCCTCTAATTAAAATAAGGTTTTTATATCTCTTTACTGAATTGATATTAATGAAAAGGAGTTCTAATCCATGCCAGGTGGAGTGACACGCCTCTCTCTAACGCAGCTAGTAATTAGTCCCCTGAAATTTACACTCATTATTTTGAACACTCTTCAGCTATTTCTCTGAAACAGATACTGTTATTATGTATTCATTTATGGTACGTGCTTCAAAACGTACAATGGATCCTAAAGCTATTAGGAAATTATTCAAAGCCAAACAGCTAAAAAAATGAAGAAAACTAGGCTCCCTTTTGGCACCTGTAACTGCAAAGCAAAACCCTTGTATTAAAACTCCACAGAACTAAGAACAAAGTCTGTGCAGCTTTGCTCACTGGAAAATAAATCATAATTCTGATGTCCCTCCCTAACCTTTACATGTATGAAAGCAAATGGGGATTAGGATGTTAAGCATATTGCACTGCTGCTGCCAGTGAAAGAGCTACAGAAGTAAGCAGATGAGCTCATGGAGGACACACGCCGACTCCTTGACAGTTGCTCTTTCTGTGTCACAAACAGGACTGCCAGAAAACCTGAAAGGAAATCTTCTTTGAAAAGCAAAAAGAGATTCTGTACCATTGTATCAGACAAAACTGTACTTATACAAGATTAAATGTCAGCTTCATTCATAAACATCACTTGGAATGGGTGGGAACAAAGGAAAGGTGGTGTTTTCTAAAGGAGTAGGAGGTCTGTAGAAACTAAATATTAACCACACACTACTGAGATCAAAATAACTCCGAAAAACAAACACTTCAAGAAAATAAAAAAACCAAGACAGTGACAATATGCAGACATTAAAGTCAGCTTTCCAAACCAAAGTCACTGTTGACAATGTTCTACTATTCTGTTGGCATTTGTAAAGCTGAGCAATAATATATGAAATGAGAGAACACAGCAACAGTGGAATATTCAAGGGCTTAGATTCCTCTCTGTCCTACTTCTACGAGAAACCATTTAGACATTGTACATAAAAGCAAAGTAAATAAAGATGAAGATGAGAACTGAAAGGACAGCAAGATCTAGAGTATTTCTGGGAGTTAAGATGCTCAATTCACAACAGACCCAGCTTGTGTTTGGTTTTTGCAGCTGCAAGCTTGCTGAAGTACATATACCTATGATTTGTGATAATGAGACTCTCTCAGTGGTAGATTGCAATGCCATCAGCCAAAATTATTGGATCTATCACAGAGTGAGCAAGGGTTCACAGGATCCTGTGGAGTTCTGAGGGACTGTCTGCATGATTTCTGCAGAAGTACTGTTGATTTTTGCTGAGTCTTCTACAAATTTCAGTGAATGAATTATGGCATTTTCAAAATGATGGCACTTTTACCCCATTCCTACACTAGCACAACTGCAAAGCATCCTTGCTAGAAAGGCACTTGAAGACCTTTCAAACTTCTCCTGGCACCGAGTGAGCTGCCTCCTCTTTTAGTGACTCTTCCCAATCAATGCAGCCCAGCACAGGACCCAAGCACATACGTTCTGCCAGCTCTGTGCTGTCTCTATGCAAACGCAGCTCTAGTACCTCTGCGTCATTTTCCCAGACTGGGACTTCGTTAGCTTGTCAATGTCAAAGCCACTGGGAAACATGAAACACAAGGGTGACGTCCCTGGGTGAAAGAACAGGTAAGGAAAAGCAAAAAGGCAGTTACTGGCCTGTAGTCGATAGGAGGAGAAGGAAAGAAGAGTGAAAATAAAAAAGAAGGTGGTGATAAAAAGGTAGAGAGGGGCTGTGAGTGTAGAACGCTGAATTTTCCCAGTCATTTGTTACAAAAAGATCAGGAGTCTTTGCTCGAAAAGAACTGTTTTAAGGACAGCAGTCCCAGGCATGTCTTGGGATTTCTGCTAGGATTAGAAAACTGCACTTTGCTTAACAGATGTCAAGATCATCAGTTCTGGGACCTCCACATCAAAAACTTATGCACTCCAGCCTGCAAAGCAAAAGGGTTGTATGTGATCTGAAGCTCAAGTTTCACCTCAAGCTCTCTGTGTGGCAAAACAAAATGCTACTCTGTAGATAATCAGAAATCAGGACTGTTTCGCATTCAGTTATGCAGTGGCTAACTTCCACATGTCAGAAAAAGTGATGCTCTTAATTTTTTCATCAAGAATCAATTGTTAGGCTTGGATTTCCAGCTCCTAGGGTGACAGAGATTAGAAAGTATTGCCAAGGTGACCGATTTCCATATAACCTCATCTTTCTATCAACTCCTAAAGAGGCATTAGCAGTGTCCCTGAATAACCTTGCAAACCGAGAGCCACAAAGGACCAGACATAGAGCATGACAAAACTGTGAGAAGTGGCAATTCACAATGACCAGGTTTGTAACCCCTGAAGCTAGATATTTGGATATCTTAGTTAAGCATCCTCAACCACCCAAAAGAAGGGTGTAAAACGATAACCTAGGGAAAGCGGAGATAATATATGAATGCATATACAGATAAGATAGTAGCTCCTATTGACATTCAAGTTTGTTCCTCTGACAGACCATCAGTTCCTCATATTATCATCCTGCCTGCATTTTTCAGGTGAAACTGGGGCTCTGAATGCATCAAGATATCTATGAAACCAGAACAAAAGACAACAATGGGAAGAAACAAAATATGACTACTACTATTTTACAAACGCTGAACAGAAGAGCTGAGGAATGAGCTGTTGTGCCTCAAGTCTGGCTGGCAATGCCAGAGGTGGAACTGAGGTTTTCCTGTACAACAATTCCACCATCTCAGGCCTCTTTTTGTTGTTTAACTCTTTCAGCATGCGAATAGTTGAGTGTGAAACCCAGGGGTTCTCCTTTGTGCACACTGTCTCTCGTTTAGCAAACAACAGTAACATTTTGTTAGTAGCTCCGGTAAAAGGTGAGTCTGAAGGAAGGCTGAGTAATTAAGAAGAACATGAGGTTGAAACATATTTGACTTTACTCACTGTTCTCAGAGAGCTCGACCATGTAGTAGAGAACAGGGCTGTTTCCATCAAAGGGGCGCACCCAGGAGAGCATCACGCTGCGGCTGTATGAGGCATTTAGAGTGGCCAGAAGATTCTGAGGGGAATGAGGCAGCTCACTATTAAGGAAAAGAGAAGGGGAGAAAAAACAGCAGAGAAAAATCAATCTACATTTCATTCAGCTACAGTCTTACAGGCAGTTAAAGGCACATGACATCAGACTCGTATGATGATAGATATAAAACTACCAGCAGCTATTGTACAATTAAATAAATTAAAGACATCTCTGAATTCTTCACAATTTTATCCTATTTGGAAAAAAAAAATAATTTATGCTAAAAGTCCCAAGGCTGATTCTTAGAACAGCTAATGGAAATGTTGCTAAATGTGGAAAAAAGCCAATTTTCATACTGTTTTTGATTGAGACAAGTTGGTCAATAAATTTCCTCTCTCACTTTTTCCCCTTCTTACGATGATGTCCTAGCAATGTGACAGCAGCAATACGTATAAACAGTAAAACACATGGGAGAGATGATTTAACATGGAATTTTTCATACTCAAGGAAGCAGAAGACATTGACACTATCCATATAGAGCTACTAATCAAAATTACCATATGTATTCTTAGGCTACAGCACAGCTTGATTTACTCGCGGATTCAGGCTTATCCTGTCACGGGTAGAATCTTTCCTTCCTATAATAAGGATTTTTTTGGAAGCACCCAACCAGAAAATGTAGTGAAAATGCCTGCAGAAACCCCATGGAAATACAAAATGAAACATTAAAAAACAAAAATAAAACAGCAGCTCAATTAAAATGTGTAATTTCTCCACATAAAGGCAATTTGCGGAAAAACATTTCATTTGTACTCATTGGCTGAAAGTCGGAGTCTGCATAGTGCAGTGAGAAACCTAAATTCTGCTGCATCCCTTAAATGCTGATCTGTATTAAGTGATAAGAGCCCTTTAGCCATTATACTTGAGCCTGATTTCTGCTCCTCATCATCCTGGTTCCTAAGGAGGACAAGGATCTCGGAGGGAATGAAAAGCAAGGAGGGCCAGTTTTCACCCATTCAGTCTACTGTTCCTCCCCAGGGTAACTCTTCCTCAGCAAGGACCACTGCTAATCTGCTCTGGCCAGAGCAGAAAGCCACAAGGGTACTTCACATGCTTCACTTAAAAACGTAGTAATTTCTGGTTGTAATGTATCATGCTACTGAAGGCTCACAGTTATTTAAAAACCGCAACTCCTTAGCCACTCACAAAAGTAAATAGACTCTGGCTTTAAGCCAGAACAATAAATATGTCCTGGATTTGGGTTTCTGCTGGAAGATTGAGGAACATATGGAGAGCCAGACAATAGTTTTACTATTTTTCTGTTAAAACTGTGAATGCTTTTGTTTACACATTTATGATGGCTACACAATGTGGAGTTATCACCAACCCCCCCCCCCCCCCCAAAAAAAAAAGGTTGCTGGAAGAGCCAAAGAGTGGTAAGAAAAACACACAGATAATGAGACAACACAAGTGGAAGACACTCACTTGCTCAGGTCTATCTGGGGTAGAAAGGTTGATGCTTCCTAAGGCTAAACCTGAGACTCAAAGTCTTGTTTCATCTCATTTGACTTTAAATGCGTAACCAAATTAGAAGCACGGCGACCCCAGGCTCTTTCTGTAGTAAACATGAAATGGCACCTCAGGGTGTGATTCAGATCTTGACTTCATTAAATCACTTGCTTAAGATGCCTTGACTACGAGAAGTTTAGGCTGACTAGGTTTGCACTTAGATCTGGGCATGCACCAACCAGGCTCCCGACGTCTGATGCACAGACAGATAAGACAGGGTTGCTCTGGGGCTAGAAGAAACGTCAGGGACAGGGAAGAGTATGTACGGGCCCAGTGGAAGCAGATTTTGAACACAGCACCGCAAAATTTTGCATAAATAAGTTTAGGGAAGAGGGGAACCTGGAAACAAAGTAGGAGGGCAGCTGGCCTGCAAGACAAGATGGCAGAATAAACCTGTCATTTGAAAAGTGTGGATTGGGGGTTTAAGATATGACCATTTACCCAGGGACTACAGGAGCGCACTACTTAATTTTGAATGAAACATTAAATTATAATAAACATTAAACCTCCACTACAATTTATCATTATGTCCTAAGCAAGCTGGTTGGGAAAGTGTTTTTGTGATTAAGCTGGCAAAGGAAATTACTGAAGGGAAGGGAGTGAAACGTCTTGTTGTAACATGGCTCGCAGAAGTCCCAGTCCTGACTTCATTTGTCACCAGGCGCTGTGGGGAAGAGCTCAGAGATGGGATGTGGCTTCAGCTTCTTCCAGAAGACAACGGTCCCACCGGGAGCAATGTAGGGCTGAGGGGGAGCTCCCAGCAAACAGCCCCACGTAACTCCTGTTCTGGGAACTAAACAAACACTCCTGGCATATATTAAGGATATTTTCAGGGTGCACATTTACTAATCTTGTTTCCCCATATATTTAGAAGGGCTGAATTAACAGCTCGTTTGAGGACAGAGGCTACGTGACTAAGAACGACTTTACAGCTCAGTCTCTTTTTCTTAGCATGCAAGTCTCAGAAGACTTTTGGAGAGAGGACTTTCCCCCTTTCATGTTTCTTAAAGCACAAACTAAGTTTAAACATGGGAGTTTTTTGCTTAGGATTTCGGTTTAGTTGATTACTCTCATAGACTGACACAAAATGGTAAACAGCAGCATGAAGGAAACAGGCACTTTCTGTTCAGAAAAATATTGAGTAGCATGAGTTGCAGCAGCTATACAGTACACCTATCTCTACTAATATCATATTCTTTAGCCATATGTGTCCACACCGAACAGCAACAGATGGTGCTTACAGATTTAAATCCCTCAAGGCAGACATAACAAGTGCCTAAGAAACACACCTGGACAGAAATAAATATTTAAAACTACAAAGATACTTCAGCACAGAAGTGTACTTCCTTCTTCGTAGTGTACAAAAGCAGAGGATTAATAAATAGTAATTCTTACTTTAGCAAGCACTTACACTTTGTCTCCCTCTCATTTTCTACCACATACTGTGTGGAAGGGATGATAAATTAGACCTGTACCACCATCATGAATATTCACGCTCTCAAAAGAGATCATTGCTTCTTTTTTTTCCCCTTTAAGAAAATTACTTTTCCTTGCTGCTAACATCCAAGAAATCATTGCAGGGAATGGTAATTTCAACCCTTCTTCAGGATGAGAAGGACCTCCGACTAGAACTGCTCAACTCCTGACACACTAAGAAAGCGGATGAGGTTCAGACAATAACACACAGAGCACATATGCGCCCTTGATCGGACGCTGGAAGTTTAATTGCAGCATCATTATCTTTCTTTTGTTCACTGAAGCCCTAAACAAGAAACATATGAAGATTTTTCAATATAGGATATCTTAAGACTCACTCCTCTAATGCTGAAGAGTTGCATGGAGGCAAGTTTTCCATAACTTACTTTGTATGATAGCAAAATACGTATATGGATGCTTTTAAATCTGTAATTGATAGATAAGCCCAGGGTTAATGGCATAGCCACCAAGGTGACCTGAGGGGACTCTGACAAAGCAATTAAAATAGCGGATTTGCAAGAAAAGAACATGAAGTCATTGTGACAATCTAGGAGAGAAATATTAGCTAGTTGCAGATGATACACATTCAAAACAGAAACCCTAATGTTTTGAGTCAGCTCATCACTGCCAGAGGGCAGCTGAAAAATTCACTCAGCAAACACACAGAGTGTTTTATAAAATTAGCTAAAAGCAGACTATTTGCTGAGGGAAATAAACCAGACATGGTTTGGAGAGATTTCTGAGAAAAATTGTCCAACAGCAGGTAATTAGAGAGACTGTGACTGAAGAGGGGATTACTAAAAACGCAAGGGAGATTAAACAAGTTTTCTTGTCAGTTTATAAAAAGCCCTGCTCCTATTTCATAAATGATTTCCTAAATCAGGTCCACCATACAAGTTTTACTCGGGAGCAGGTGGTTCATCTGCTAGGCCCGATAACATGGTAAGAAGTTGAGGCAGGAAGCCTAACAAAGCACTCAACCCTGATGGCTTCGCTCATAAAAGTTTATAATGTTTTAAATTAAGAAACGTGTCATCTGTTGCTCAGGACTTTCCGCTTTCTCTTGCAAAAGAATCCTTTCCAATTTCTAAACACAGGAAGGATTCTTGAAGGTATCCATGAGTTTTGAGGCTTTTTGTCTCTCGTAAGCCTGTAACGAGGCGGATTTTTGAAATTAAAGGCTTGCCAAGTCCCAGAGCGTGCAGATTTGTTTCCCATTTCATTTTGGTGGTCACCACAAGCTCAACTCTACAGATGACTTGGGAAAGGCTTTTGAATTTTATGCTTTCTTTTTGCTAAAAAACCCTACTTTTCTGATATACCTTCAATGGTGAACAGACACAATTGTATTTCCGAGTGTATTTCCGGGTGGTATTTCTCTTTTGAGTATCAAGCACATTTAGACTCAGCAGTGAACCTTATTTCTTGGATGACATCTCAATAGAGAGCTTGGAAAAATAAATAGAAGCTTTCTTTCTAGTGAGGAAGGAATAATGTATTTTCAAGTTTGACATCCTTCCTGTTTTCAACTCCCTGCAGAAAGGAAAAGAGATTGACTGTTGGAGCCAAGGGATATGGGATCCATATGAAGATAAGTCGGTAATGAGACATCATTTTGATTTGTTAGTCTGCATTGGTCTTACTGATTTTATTTTCAGTAATCAAGCTATTTTTTATGGGATATATTGGGAAGAAATGGGAAGTAGCAGCAATTACAAATACTCTAGTAAAAAGGGTATCAAAATTCATGTCTAAATGATTGACAAAGGCAATACTGTGCATTCTTGGCAACCCACTGGGTTTTATTATAAGTGGTTAGGTCCCCTATCCTGCTTTTGAAGAAGACGGAACAATAATAGTTCTTTCTCTGGTGAAAGAGAACCGTAAGAAGACAAACTTGCTGCCAGGAATAAATTGTCTATTTTTGTATTACATTGTCCTTCCCATATTTTTGCATAGAGAAAGAGCCTAAAAGATTTTACTATATGTTGTGACATAACAGAGACTTGTACAGGGCTTTGATTTTCCAACAATGAAGCATTACCATACTTTTCAGTCACATTCATACAACAAAGAGATTCCGTAGTATGGACTGCAGACTGGCTGATATTGAGCAGCAGGTATCATCAGGCATAGATAGTGGTAATTCTGCATATTTTATATATACTGAGAACCCTCAGGGTACTTTGAGCTGGAATCAGCACAGTTCCCTGTCAGGTGAGTGATACGTTGTGACAACTCAGCTTACACAGCTTTAGGAACAAGCCTCTTTTCCTCTCTATGAATTTCAGTATGATATTTACAGGAATTTCAGTATGATATTTACAGGACTATAGAAGTACGCTAAATGAAGCTAGGAAGTTTCATAACATACAATTATTTCCAGGATCAAATCCTATGACTTGGAGGAATGCACGAGAGGCACAAGCTCATCATCAAAAGACCTGCAAATATTTCTGTATTTGCAGTCAAGAAGCTCTGCTTGGAGAAAGAAAAAAACCAAGTAAAAAATTAAAATCTATCTCTTGCAGAAGAGAAACATCACTCGCAAATGTTTTACCTCGTGCAAATCAAATCAAGTGATGTACATGAAGAATAAACACATTTAGAGGGAAGACAAATGAAGGAATAGAGTATCTTGACTAGCAATTAGTTTCTGTGCCCAAGTACCATCAGTACAAAATTGATGAGCAAGGTAACCTTTGGCTGCACTTTAGCAAGTTCTTCATTAGTTTTCTGGCTTTCCTTTTCAAATATTTTATTTCTTCATAGACACGCTGAGAAAAATGATCCATCCTGCTTGCACCACCAATGTATACCATGCTGTGCTATCAGCGTATGTTCTTCTAGCAAGAAATAGTACCTTTTTCCTCAAGCCTGGCTTCCAACAAGGGAAGACAAAGGAAGAAAAAGTTTTCTTCCCTTCTTTTCACAGATTAGAAAACCAGACCACTCAGAGATTAAATAACTGAAGGTCACCCTGAAGGTCAATGGTTTTGAATTGAATCAGTTTGAATAGAAATCAGTAACAAACTTATTTGTGCCTTTGGAAATTTCTTTTGACGTGCCTAGAAGTAGAGGAGGGACATGCTGGTTCCTGGGGGCAAAAAGGTGGTGAGACAACTGGGGCTGCTAGATAAAGCTAGGTAGGCTACAATATTATCCGTTGGTAGACTGCTCCAGTCTGTAATTGGTTGAGGGGCCTCCTTTGAACATTTGTCTGACATTAGTGCTACTCAAGGCACTGAAGTGTAAGTGCTCATCGATGGGAATGTACATGCCCTGTTTGTTAATGTTCTGCACAAGAGAATTATCCGGGAGAATAGGGAATGTTATAGATCTGTCATTCGTATATGAGCTAGAATTTAATTTAAGCTTTACTTCAGACATTTCCTTTCCACATATTTTCTTCTTCATTTCACTTCTGTTGCATCATGTATCTCTATTTCTCACAGATTTGTGCTGCTGAGCCAAACGATAATGATGAAAGCTGCAAAGGAATGCAACGGTTTTTGGCATTATTGCACTACCTGCAGCACTACTTTGAAATAAAATGTCACAATTCAAGGTATGATTGAGTGACTTATCAGTTACTGAAGTCCTCTTAAAGAGTGGGTCTGATGTATTTCTTTAATTCCTCCAGGAAAAACAGGTGATAGGCAATCAGCAACAGAACATCGGAGGAAGGCGAGATACAGGATTAAGAGCCAGTCTCAGGGCATGGGGAGCCAGCCAACACAACTGGAACACACTGGGGTGCAGGAAAGGCAGCCTCAGCAATGTACACAAGATGTGCCTCTCCCAGCTAACTTCTAGCCCAAATTTTAGGGGGCATAAAACCGTTCCTCACTGGTCAATGTGGAACTGCAAGTAAATACATCTGCTGTGCTGTACTGGGTTGCACAGGGCATCTTTTGCTATTTAGGATTAAGAAATGGTCAGACTGCTGAAGTGTTTAGCACATGTTTATAGCTTTGCTTTGAAGTCCAGGTTTTAACATTCTTTTCAGTCTTTACTCCATAATTTCTGCCCTCCATTCAAAAACTGCCTCAGAGAAAAGCAAGTATGGGTTATATAGTAGCAATATATTTTGAATTGTCTTCTGCTCTTGGATTCAAACCAGCAGTAAAATGCACTCCGGGAGGAGAGCTGAGGAGTGCTTAATTAGAGAAAGAATATATGACTGCTCTCTGAAAATGGGCATCTGATCTAGCCTTGGCACTGTCAGAATAATGCTGTATCAAACAGCCCTCCGCATAGCAAATCTCGGAGGTGAACTCGTTACACTGCCAACAGCAGAAGTTGCCATCTTCTCAGAGAGATCAGGCATGACCAGCAGAAACAGATGCAATTGTAGTTAAATTAAAGCATGCGGTACTACTCAAATAAATAAAATAAAAAGACTGCATAAAACATTACCTTCTTATTCATCTGATCTGCTCCACACATGTACCAAAACCACAGTTGTTGCTTTTAGTGATAAAAATAAAACGGAAGTGCTCTTCACCCCAGCGGAATGACAGAAACAGAAAATATGGAATCCCATAATGACATTTTCATAATCCTTTTTCAGAATTGAACTGCACTTTAAACATTTTCTTGTTTTTATTTTTAAAGATCCTTAGGAATAAAGAAAGGCATACATAAAAATATTTTTCTTGGGAAAAACTATGTATAAAGAGAATGCAAGAGTAAGCAATGCCTGTACAGGGACCAGCTATTCTGATATATGTTTAACAGAGCAAAAACACTAAAAGGAGAAAAACATTTTCTTATCACCTTGGCATCACAGCACAGCACCTGGGCTTTATGGGAAAGCCCTTCAGCATGGGATGACAGAAGGATTCAGGTTGGAAGGGACCTCAGGAGGTCTCTGGTCCAACCTCCTGCTCAAAGCAGGGTCAGCCGTAAGAGCAGACCAGTTTATTCAAGTCTGGTCTTGAAAACAGGAGACAGTGTTCCAGATGTAGACTAATAAGTGTCAAATAAAAGGGGGTAATCATGTCCATCAATCTACTCTGCTCGTGTTAACACAGCCCAGGACGCTGTCAGCCTTTTTTGTTGCCAGGGTACACAGCTGGCTCACGTTCGCTGTCTACCAAGATCCCCAGGTTCCTTCCAGCAGAACTGCTGCCAGCCAGTCAGTGCCCAGACCGTATTACTGCAAAAGGTTATTCCTCCCCAGATGCAGACGTTGCATTTGTCCATGTTGAATTTCATAATGTTCCTGTTGGCCCATTTCTCAGCCTATTTAAGTCCCTCTGAATGGTGGCTCTGCCCTCGAGTGTATCAACTGTCCCCCATCCATTTTGTGCCACCTACAGACTTGATGAGCACGCACTCCACCACCTCCTCCAGATCACTGATAAAGACGCTGAACAGAGCATCCCCTGTGGTAGTCCACTGGTTACTGGTTTCAAGCGGACCACCACCTCTTCATTGTCATCCCTTGAGCTCAATCACCCAACCAGATGGATATGTACACACGGTGATTCAGTAACATGCAGTTACTTGGAAGTAACTTCCAAGGCTCCAGTTACTTGGAAGCCCAAGCAGCATGGCAGCATGCAAAAGGGAAGACATTTCAAGGCACTTTAATTAGAAATGAACCAGGCTTAATTTCCCCTAAAAAAGCCCACACGAAGAATCAAACTTACGGACTCCCCAGATCACCTAGAATGAAATGCTAGAAAAATGCCCAAGGGTATCTGAAACTAAGCATAGTGTATATTTAAGACGGAATACTCACATCACTTCTAGTCGAGCCATTCTGGAGTCGTTTCCTCCAAAAGAAATAACCTCACAGGTATAGTCTCCAATGTCACCCGACCATGTCTGACTGATGAGGAGGGTTCCATCTTTCTCTACTGTGATCCTAGAACTGCTGGATGGATTTATTACAACACTGTCCTTCTTCCAAAGATACCTAAGTATTACAATGTTTCGGTTATTAATTACTCATAAGAACGTCAAACACACATATACCCACACGTCACAGAGATGTGTGTAGCCCATGGTCCTACAATTAAGTATCTCTACATGAACTTTTTACACCTGTATTTCTCTTTCCAAAGTTCTTGCTGCAGTTCACCCTTCCAGCACCCTCCAAGCTGTTCCTAACATTTTCTTTTGTTTGTGTTGCTTTCAGACTACATGAATTTTTGTGGCAAATGTATTTCAAAATTATTATCTTCCTCTAACTGCTCTAGTGCAAATTTTAATAGTTCAGACAAATTCTGTTTTCCTTTACACCATTAAAGCAGAATATAGACCCTAGTTATTAAGTTGTTTCCAAGATCATGGGCATCTTGTGGGCTTTCATGCACCCCAATGTAAACACTTCTGAAATCCTATTCCTTCTCTTTGGCTTTTACTCTCATTAAGTATCAGCTTCTGACAAGTTGGTTTTATTGATAGTGTATTAACCTTGACAGTAAAATCATGGAAGGCTATATTGAAGTCATGAAGTGGAACATAGCTCATTGTAAATAATACATAAGGCTGAAATGGAAGATGGGATTTATATGATTAATGATACAGTGTACAACCTTATAATGCAGTAATCAGGGGTCTGGTGTTAAAATCTGGGGTCCTGAAACTTTTCACCTAATGCTGTTCACATAAGCTTATAAAATTAAGCTCTGATAAACCACACAAACAAGAACTGACACCACCAACCTGATTGAAATTCTAGGATCATGAGTTGCTTCACATCGCAGAGCGGCTGTGGTTCCTTTGATCACAGTGCTATCCTCAGGAGGGCGAACAATGAAAGTGCGATCTGAAAGGAACACGAGCCATAGTTCAGGTGAAATTACAGCATTTTGACTTGGGTATTCACTCACAGAGCAGGCAACTGAACATTTGTCATTCAAAGCAAGCAGGCCATTCCTCTTCAAGTCTTTGCTGTGAAGGCTCCCCCCTCTCTAATGGCATTGCGTCAAGAAGAGGTGGTACACTGGGGGGTACAGAGAAGCAAAAGCAGCAGAGGGCATGAGTCCGAGTCAGCGGTGATCTGAGTGGGAAGAGTGCTAAAGCCGTACTAACTCTCGCTTGTCTTGGGGTAATCATCTATGGCAACTCCTGAAAGTCATAAGGCAGCAAGTATGTTTGTAATGCGTTATGAATGAATACAAACATACACTGAGTCAGGAAACAAGTGACACTGTTTAGAGCAGGGAAAACAAAAACAAAGAAAATCTGTGCAAAGAAGAATACGCTAGAAAAATATCCAGAGAGAGGAAAACTTAAATGGCACCCTACAATCTACAAGTCAAATCCAGGAAAGAGGTTAAAGGAGGAGGAGCTTCGGGTAGTCTGAATTTTCCATAGAAGAAAGATATGCTGTTTACTCAAATGTTTCAGAACATCTTTATTCAAGCACCTCCTGGAGACCCAGAACACAATAATTGCTGTAACTACAGCAACCAGATCTGGTGTGAAAGATCTCTATTATGCTTAACACAGAGTAGCAGCAGCAGATAGCATCAGCTGAAGCAGGTAGACAACTAGGATGAGTATAGAAGATATGTGGATAATGTTAATCAGTCCCAAATCCCTACAGAGATAATCAGCGTCTACTGAGATATCTCATACATGCACAAGAAGGAATCATCAGCAAAATCAAAAGCTAACTCTAATAGCGTGGAATTTTTAGCATTATTACTGATGTACTTATGTATGCCTTCTAGCTTTATAATGGTGCTGTTGCTACACAAATATTAGGTTACATTCACTTTTCTTTTCCCTCTCCAATGCAGTACGATGAACAGGAACTATCTTTAATACATATAAGAACTGTGCCTTTGAGAATTAATAGGATCTCCTTTACTTGATCCATACACTTGGCTATCATTCAGTTTACAACATCCTGATATGTATACCAACTTTATATTGTCAAGAAGATATAAATATGACGGCCATATGACGCAAGTACATTACATTTACTGCCAGTATTGTTTTCAGGTATTCCCAAATTCAAAAGGAAAAACGTTGCTGATTTAACTTGCGCAGTTTTGGGATTAACAAATGCCAAATACGTACCACACATCAGCAGCATAATCAGTACTTCAAGTACAGGAGAGGAGAGAGGGCCACAACACTTCTGTATTTATCACCATCATCTTCATTGGTTTTTAATTATTTTTAGTCCCAGCTCAGGGATCATTATTTCGTACCTTTAGTAGCAAAAACCACGATACACTTCAATTTAACTCACTTAGGAGTAACACAGGTGAACCCATTGGATCAGACTCTCTTCCACAACAGAAGAAATAAAAAAATAGAGATCAAGGGCAAATGGTGAAGGACAAAATCGTCTCATGGGTTGCTCTGTGCCGTGCCAATCTGTAGCATGAGACTAGCTGAAGTCTGCTGCACTTTGGTTTGGCTTCCAACAGTGCCCAGGGCCACAAAGAAATACAAAGGTATAAGGAAAATCGTATCCATTGTAACTGTGGCTACAGCCTTAGTAACAGCATGGGCTGGTCTATACTGCCTGCACACTCCTGGAGGCAGAAACCAACTGCAAATAGCCAAATCTACAAGTTAAAAGGTCTGATTTGCAATGCAAGATTCGGCAAGGCAAAACCTGAGTAAAATTGTAATTGTGATTGAAGGTCTATTTAAATACACTTCCTTTCACAAAATATAGAAGTTTATATGCATAATTTTACAAATAAAAAGGGTATTTGTGATAGGTTTCCTAAAATAGATACATTATTCCTATTAAATCATACAAGTATCTCTATTAACTAGAAAAGCATAATTACTTCTGAAAATTTCCTGAGCACACAACAAAAACTGATTAATACTTGATTAAAGTTAGACTTTAAACAAAGCATTATCCTTACTCCACACTGTCAGCATCACAAAAGCATTCAGAGCTCCTTCAGAGTTGACTGCACAGCAAGTATAATTGCCGGCATCCTGAAGGAAAACGGGTGTTATCTGGAGCCCTCCAGATTCAAGAAGAATGAACCGAGGAATCTGAACTGAGCCACTGGCTAAGATCTGTTTTCCTGAAACACAGAAGGGAAAAACAGCATGATTAGAGTCATGTAGACTGCACGGATTAAGCGCTGCAATTCTAGTTCTTCCAAAAGACTATTACAGCCTATCCAGGCCACTGGCTCACAACAGCCCCACAACAAACCCACTGCTCGCAGAACCAGAGAAATGAAGAAATATGCACTAAATGGATCTACAGAATCTCAGTAATAGGGATGGACAAGAAAATGTGGATTCCCGCTTTTCCACAACAACTCTAACAACTGGCTACCTTTCTTCCATGAGATGGCAGGTTTTGGAGCCCCTGAAACTTCACAGGTTAGCACTGCAGTCATCCCCTCTGTAACAGTGGTATCCTCTGGAGGCTGTATAAATGCTGGTTTAATATCTAGAATCAAAAATTTGAAAAACTCAGTGCATCAGCTATCAGAAAGATCCTTCACCTATTATCATGGACTACTTTACATCCACTTTTATAGAGCTGATCATGGAGAAGGACACGACAATAATACATGAAAACCTTTCAGCAGTGACTGTAACCTTTCATTATTCATCTCCTAGGAATTGTCTAATTCAGTTTATTACCTACATGGAAAATAAAAATCTATCAGTGCTTGTACATGTACAAGTAAGATGGCTTACAGAAAAAGAAAGATAAAGCTCAAAATGAGTGTTCAGGGGGAAGTTGAGAAATCTAGATAAACAAAACTATTTTCTTTCATCTTCATAACAGAGTTCTTTAAGATGAAAAGCAACTTGAGAAAGGCATTAACTTTGAAACTTAAATGTCAGCCAAAAGAATTTAGAACCTGAGTCTTATCCAAGACATTTTCCAAGTTTCTTTCTCTCTTATTTTCCCCCAGCTGCATTTTATTACATTTTTTTTCCTGCAGTTTCCTAGATATATATGGAACTGGGGCTGCTCTATTTTCTGAGGCCAGTAGGAATTCTGGTCAGTATGTGTAAACTGCTCTTGGGCTAAAGATCAGCTTCCTGAAGAGGAGTTAGTGTTACAGAAATGCCTGTTAATAATTGCTTTGAAAAGTGACTAATAGGATTTGTAATTCTTCCATAGAGAAGAGTGTACTTCATTAACAAAAACATTTAATCAGTTTTTTTGGCCCAAAAAAAGACATTTAACTTGAACTTTCTTCCTTTCCCCTACTAAATGTAGTTGTAGACAGAAGGCAGATAAAATGATACCATGCACAATCATGAAGCAATAGCTCAAATTCAGAACAGAATTACATTAGAGTAGAACTAAATTATTAAGTATAAAGGAAAGATGAAAGTATTTCACAATTAACCTTTCTTCTTTTTCTTTTCACTAAGGTGTCCTTTTTTGCATGAAATAGGAGAATTCACCTCAAGCCCCTAATGTCACGGAAAGTTTTTCTACAGGCTTCAGCAGATTGCGTTCAGGCCACAGAGGGCATTTTGGGGTACCTTACAGCTAGGGCAGCTACACAACGAAAATCAAGGTTCTCTGAGTCAAATTAAACAAGGACAGAGTGGTGGAGAAATCTGATGGATTTAGGGTCACCTAGAGAAATGACAGGACAAGTCATCGATCTCCTATCACAACTCCTTACTCACTAGTCACATCCAGGTAGGTGTACGTCTGTATCTCCCCGGCTTTATTACTAGCAAAACACTGGAAGATTCCAGCATCCTGAGGACGCAGCGCGTGGATCCGCAGCCCACCACTCAGCAGTACTTTGTAGCGGGGGTTTTCCAGCTTGCTGAGGGGAACAGAGTCTTTATACCAGACCAGGGTGGGAATGGGAACACCTATTAATAAATAAATAAATAAATAAATAATTTCACTATTAGTCTTTGCAAAACATGTTTTAGGGAGTCAAAATACCCAGTACTGTTATGGTCATATCCTTGGTTTCTACATCAATTATTTATATTTTTTACAAGCTGCTTTTGATGAATGGAGGCTGCATCTTATATTATCAATGGCGATAATACACTACAGAACATGTGGGAATAAAACCAGCAAAAAGTGAAAGGGGGAATGTTGAGAAAACATGTTATCAAATTACTTTCTTCACCCAATCATATTTCATGCTACTACAAAATAAGATTTACAGCAATTTCTTGTTGAAAGCCAGAATCACGCTACTTAAACAGCAGCAGTGTGGCAATGCAGCAAGTCTATAAGATTGCTCATCCCAAATAAGAATCTTCTGTGCTACTGTAGCTAAGATGTCAAAATAAAAAGGAAATGGCAAATTACACATAAAAAATTAAGTGCTCACATGGCTGTATTTGAGTCCTAATTTGGCAGCTTAGTTTGAGCTGATGTACAAACAACATGTTGCCAACAATGGGATAGCTTTAAATTATTATTATTTTTATTCATTCTCAAGCTTCACCTGTTATTTGAAAAACGCAGACCTTAGGAGAAACAAAAATCTTACCCTAGATATAACTTACAGTCCCATTTATTCCTGTTTTCTTTCATGTGCATGTTCTACAAACACTGACACAGTTATTTCACACATATTTTTGCTGCAGTCATATCCCAGTCAGCTGGGATGAAGTGGCTGTAAATTTAGTATATACAAATAGCATAGGATTCTCTTTTCTTTGAGAGATGTCAGGGGCCTAGAACAGTCACACACAGATGTTCCCATCCCACTCCTCATATAAAACAATGTTTTATCTTTACATCCCTAACTGATCAAATGCTGAGGACGCTATGCAGGGACTGAAGTGAAGCAGGCATTTTATTCTGTGACTGGATAATCACAGGATCACAAGGGTATCAAAGCTTATTTAAGTTATCTCAGCCCCAAACATGGCATTTTCATAATCGGTAGCTATTTTTAAACACTTATCACTTAAAACATCAGAGCTTCACATTCCCTTGTAATAAGGTAAGGAACTATGGACTTAAATTCACGGGTGAGTGAGATTTGCCCAAATAGAAAAAAGCAGGGTATCACATTAAGGATGGGATGTCACTGATGAATTGAGCATCTGCAGACAATGAATTTCACTGCAATGCTGGCAATGATTTAAGGTTCTCAGAGCGAAAGCGCTACGAGAAGATCCATATTATCATCATTATCATTTTAAAAATCTCCAAGTTAAATACTGTTGTATTATACTTCCATTCACATCTTCTCTCAACATACTTACTCTCTTTATACAGACAAAAGCTGTATTAACTCTGGGAAAGAATGTACAAACAATGTATGGAACGATTGAAAACAACATTCAATTGCTGCTGTTACTTTTATAAACATGTATCATTTACTACAATCACCTCTGATGCTTTTGTTCTGCTGCTAAAATAAAATGTACTCATAATCTAGAAGGTAATCATCTCAGGAAGAAATCCACTACGTCTGATAGAGAATAGACGTAGCGTGGTATCTTGCAATAGGCATAATTTAAATTTCATACAACAGCCCATATACAGAATGAGCGTAAATTTCAATGTTCAAAATTCTCGGTGAGAGTGTTATTCATCTCTTGAAAATCCTCCTGGGCAAATACAAATTATCACTGAGTAATGAAGAAACAGATGATGCAAAATGGAATAGTTCTCCTGATGCCGAGAAGCCTGGAAATGATTTCAAGTTTAAATAATAGCAACTCCATTTTCCCACACATTAGACTTGATAGGCACCCAGGAAATAATGAAATCCTGCATTCAGTACACTCAAACCTTCAACATTGGTGTCATTCCATAAATCCCATTCTACTAACAGTATTAGCAAACCTCCTAATCCTATAATCACTGTGAGATACACCTTCCTATCACCAACTCAGCTGACAAACTGAATATTACCATCTCTATTTTTCTACATTTTGGTTACGGATATCTTCCTCTACTCAAAGTTATGAGTCTGAATAATAGGATCTTATCTAAGCACTCTGATGCCTGTCAGCAGCATTCATTTGGGCTTTAGTGATCTTCCCAGAGAGATTTGTCTTCCAAGTTGTACACATTTTCTCTTATCATTTTGCTACCTTTTTGGCTATAAAAATAGTTAAAACCAGCTTCCTTTCTTCTCCCCCTCTCCTACCCCACAGCCTTTCCTCTCCCCACACCCCCAAAGGAATTTTGCTTCTTTTCCTCTCTAAACACTTCTGGTGAAAAAACTATGAACAGAAGAAAACACTTTAAAGACCTTTTAGACTATACCTTTCCAAGCAGTATCAGTCCTACCTTACAGTTTGAGAGATTACCGAGTGGCCTAAAAGACTAGTAATAATAAATAAAACAAGCTTATTTCTCAGTATGTATGCAGCACTACTCATTTTTTACAGACAAATTAATCTAGTGTTATGGAGAAGGGAAGGCAGGAAACCGAGACTCTGGTTCTGGCTTTGCCACTTTCTCTGTAACCTTGGACAAATAATTTATGCAATCGCAGGCTCAGTTTCCCCATCTGTGAAACAGATGCTTGACTCTTTGCCACATTTAACTTACTTAAGAACCTGGATAAAAGACTTGAAATATTCACTGTGTCATTTTTGTTATTTATTTTTTATAGCCTCCTCTAGATCCCAGTGGGCTACTGGGGAATCCCAAAAGCATCTTTCCATCTACTTGTCTAAACAGGTAGAACTAAAGTCCAATTAACCGCGCTCCCTAGACAGCATCACTGCTGCCTGCAACTCTAAACTTTCTATAAGCAAATAAGAAAAAGCATTTAAAGGAAACCCACTGAAAATGCAGGCAGCATCAGCAACTGCTGAAAGATATACAGCAGAGCATGGTTACTGTGCAGGCTGATACACTGAAACTCCATTACAGGGAAGTATAAAGCTAGTCTGTGCAAGTTGCAATTTTATTTACAGTTAATCTCTGCTTATACTGTGAAATTAATCTGTCTCTCATGAATTCAAAGTGCACCAAGACTTGGCAAATGGGCTTTGTGCACAGAACTTGATGGGGCTGGGGGAAATACAATCTGTCTTCTTATTTGTAGCAAAGGTACAGGGCAGCTTTGCAGTTCCCCTAGTGCTTTATTCTAGCTCCTAGCTCAGTGCAGGGAGACAGCAACCTTCATTTACCCTCTTTTTAAAAGCTGGCAAATGCCAGATTTGTGTAATAATGGATCAAAACTCCTCTATGTTTAATACTCGTACCCGCCCCTTATAAGTCCGTGTTACAGATACTCAGCAAAATAATCCACGTGAAGACAGGTTTCCATGCTCCTGCACCACATTCATCAGCAAATCAGATGTGCGCTAGAAGAGTTCAGCAGAAATAATTTTGTCTAGTAAGGGCTCCCATATCTCCAGTAAGACCTCATCTACTGAGAATAGTTATGAGTGCCCTATTAATCCCCTTGGGAGCTACACTGCTCAAAGGAAGAGTTAGGGTAGAAGGAAGAGTTAGAAGTCAACCTCTTCTCTCCCTGATTCCTCCAGGTTTCGGGGGTTTTTTTGTAATACATGAAAAACATTTGAGACAGCAGATAGGTTTTTTCAGTGACAGTGAGACAGTCCAGAGGTTCATCAAATAGTTGTGTAGTATTGAAAAAATTTTGAAAAAAATCTCAGAATTTTTTAACTCAATTTCCCTAATGATACAACATTTAGTTTTAATTCTGCTACTTGAAAAATCTTCTCCCATAAAAAAAAAAGCCGATATGTTTGTCATAACACATGCTGAAATATAAAGTTGGTGGCACATGACCAGAATAAATGTCTATCTATTCACATTTCCTTCCTTTGAAATTGTCTTTTCTTGGATGCTCAGGCACAAAATGCAAGAGCAGCACAAGGACAGAATGCTATTTCCACCTTCTCAGCTCCAGTAATCTGTGCTTTAGCTATTTCCTGAGCCAGAGGTTGCATACACACAGCTGTGTTTAATAGTCCTTACTGGATTTTTCTTCCATAAATTTTGTTTGTTTTTCTAAATAATTTTTATTTCTGATCTTAACTACTGCCTGGACCAACGCCTCCCCAAGGTTATGTTCTTGAAAAAGTATTATCTTTCCTTTATCGTACATCTCCTACCTGAAAAGTTAGCGGGGTGCCTCCACTACTTCTTGCACTAAGCAATACAGAATCATCTTCTCCTACTCACCTAACCACATGGCACCCGCCCTTCAGTCATCTCTTTCAGAAAGTGGTCCAGTCAATTTGATTTTTCATTATTCAAAACCCATGGTAGACCTCTGATTATACCATTCTTACTTTTGTGTATCTTTTTTAGTTTTTCTACATCCCTCTCTCCAATAGAGCGATTAGAATGGGGTGAAGTATTTGAGATGGGGGTGCCCCATGGATTCATACAATGGCATTCTCTTATTTTTTTCTCTATTCACTTCTACCCAGTACCTAACATTTTGAATCACGCCTTGGCACTGAACTGATGTTTTCAGAAGACATAACTTTTCTGCATAGTAATAAGAAATTTCATCTCTGTCAATAATTTCATCTGCCAGTTTATTGTCCAGTCAGTTCAAATCATCAGAACCTCCTGCAACTCTTTTGTGGTCAGTTTTAATGTTGACTATCTTGAATAATTTTATATAATCAGCAAATATTACCATCGTACTATTCACCCTCTTTTCCATGGCATTTATGAGTATGTTGAACAGCACAGGTTCCAGCAGAGATTCCTGGGGAACTCCACTGACAGCAGGTTCTGCTGTATTTTGTTTAAAGAGCTATTAATTAACAAGACCTCGTCTCTTATAACCTGATAGCTTCATTTCTATAAGAGCCTTTTGGTAAGAGACCTCACCAAAGGCTTCTGAAATTCCAAATCAATCAGAGCACCCTTACACACACGCTTGCTTATCGTGCTATTTGCAAAGCTTCCTTCTAGAAAAGCAGTGTTGACTCTTTCCTACATAAAGCATTAAAAAATGCTTAAATCATAGTGGAAATAATATAATCACACAATAAAGAATACCTTTATTGGCTCTGATCTGGAGAAAGAACCCATCCAAACCAGCTGTTAGTTAGGTTTGGGTAGTTTTTTAATCAAGGTTGTGTACTTTTTACCTAAGGATCTCATGACATTTTTATGTACCTTGCTTGTTAAACTCAGCATCAGGGAAAGTGAGACAACAAAAAGTTCAGTCGCTTGCCAAAGTCATGTAGCAATTCGGTGACATAAACAAACCTGCTCTGAGCACAAGACTACAATGCCTCCTATCTTACTAGAGTGCTACAATAGGCAGTGCTTCTAGATTTCTGGAACTAAATCTTAAAAATAATTTTGGTTTAGCCAGAATTCTAGACATTTGAAACCTTTTATATTATTAAAACATCTGCCAATTAAAAACTGCTTGTAATAGTCCTCCTGCAGAATTCTGAACTACACTTAAATGTCAGAGTTACTGACATGTTTATTCAGTATAAAAGTTCCATAATTTTTACAAAAAAGGACATTTGAATTGTTGAAACTATTGATTGCTTGCACTGCAAATGTTGGGTTCCATAACCATATTTTCACCTCAGCCAATTTTCTGGCTCAAGATACTAACGTCTGTTGTATAGCGACAACTATAAAGCAAAGACAAGCTACCAGAGGGAACGGAGCTGGAGTTGCCCTGCCCAACAGACACACGTGAACGTGCTGGCATTACTCATGTCTAAACTAAACTACAAGGACTGCCCAATTTTCCAAGGGCAAAGGCCATCCCTCTCCCTTGTACCTGGGATCTGTGATAATTAGCAATAAAGCAGAGGCCTCAAAACATTAAAAGATTATATAAGATGCTTTCTTCAGTACTGGACATACATATATCATTCATCCAAGTTTGAAGAGGTCTGCACACTCACCCATTGCCTGGCACAAGATGTCCACGTCTTTCTCCACTTCAGCCAAAATCACGCTCTCGGGTTCAGCCGTAAAATATGGCGGTTCTTTGGAACAGGGAAAGCAAACAAAAGTAAACAAAGCCACAGCAAAATGAAAAAGAGCTGTTGATTTAAAGATATTCATCATATAACCTCTCCACATGCATTGTATTTAATATAGTGTGTTGCAAACAGACTACTTTGTCTAAGTTTGTCTATTTGGAGGTGCTTTTTTTGGTAGTAAAAGCATCATAAAAAAAAGCCAACAATTTTTGCTATGCTGAGTATGAATTCCAGAGAGTCAAGTCAATGTAAGGTAAGATTTAGGGGTTTGCACTGCAAATTAATACTCAGAGCAGGGGCTACTTTTCATTTTATAGGTCTGAATCATAGAACATTTTAATTCTTCGTTCAGAGAGTCCCTCCCGAGAGGTTTATAAAGGTTTATATTTACAACATAGCGTTTTATAGGATAGTTTGCTTCAGTATCTAAACTAAATTCCACCTCTTGAAGGCATGAAGCATGTCAAATAAAGCACCATAGCATGTCAGAGAGTCAACATCAGAGGACAAGTGCGGCATAATTAAAAAAAAATTCTTCTCAACTGTTTTATTTCCTGAAAACAAACAAATTTAATGCTTTAATTGAAGTTATAGTAATAATCATAAAAATCCACACTTTATCATTAGGACTAAAGAAAAGATATTAGACGTTTAATTAAACAAAGACAAGATTCCAGAAATTGTGGGGTATGCTGTCATGTAACTCTTTCTTCTATGCAGCATAAAATTGAAGAGCATCATGTCAAAGTCCTACAGGCATTAAGGTTGCAGTAATTATCATGGTAACTAAAAACTGTCATAGTCTGTTCAATGCAATTATCATCTAAGTACTGGTTTTAGAAGTATTTTATTTGATTACAACTAGAGTTCTGTTGTAGCATAGACAAACTCACTGGAAAGTTTTAGAAAATACAGAAAAGACAATATAAGTAGCTTGTGAGAACAAGCTACTTATATTTCATTTTAAGGAAATCAAGTACATTTGAAAAAATGCAGTAAGCTACAACAAGATCATCTGAGCTGACCTCCTCTCAAATCTCTTCACCAACTGTGCCTGAAAACCAGATACGTAGTTTGTATTGTTGATAGGACGTTAGTATTTTCATAAATACTAACAAAATCATAATTTCATCCTTCAAAATCTTATTTCTCCTGCTACCAGCTGCGGTATAGCAAGTATTGCTATCATTTCACAAGGATGCCGTGCCATGCCAGCAGGTACACATCAGGAAGCACCCGACCGGAGCACAAACCCCCCTTTCCCAGCACTCCTTCCCGATAACTACAATAAAATACTTGCTTGAGTGTACAGAACTGGGGTCTCATTTGAGCACCAATGGATATTACAATTCTGTATTCATTCCAAATAAAGTCAATCAATATTAGTCTTCAAAATCCTGTGCAGAGGAGGAGGCGAGGTTGCAAAATAGCCTAGAATACTCATTTACCCAGCAAAACCATTAAAACAAGCTACCTGATTTATTATATTCTAATCATATACATGTGTTAACATTATTGATCCTCACTGCCTAAATATAAAGCTATTAATAAACATGCATAAGTTGTGATTTATTGCGTATGATCTCATGAGTTAATCTAAACAACAAATTGAAAAGCTGAACATTTAATTGAAATTCACTGATGGCACACTGTGTTTGACATGTTTGATCAACTAAGTTGCTAGGTCCTCTGCAATTCATCTAAGTCTATGTTTTAACTCTGAGCACACTCTTTCTTCTCATGCCGTCCTCCAAGACTTGTCTGATGTTTTCTTTGCATGCCACTTTCCAGAATTTTATCTTTTTAATTTCCAAACTTTTAGCATAACGTCCTTACTTACCTATCTATCTGTCTGTGGACTCACAGGTAAGTGTCCTTCTGTCCATCTCTCAAAATAAAATTCGAATCTTTTGTTCTATTGCAATTTAATTTGATTGAGAGGGGAGGAAAAGCGGAACGGTGGCCAAAGCAGCGCAGGAGCAAAACAGTATCCAGAAACGTACTCCCACATTCAGATACTCACTTCTAACTTTGGACTGCTTTTATGGATATCTCTTCAGTCAGTAAGGTTCAAGTGTATTTTCCTCCTTTTCAGGAACTCCTGACCTAATCTTCCACCCTCCCTTTTATAAGGCACTCTGACCTTAATGGGCCAATTTCTAAACTTGGCAACCCTCAGCTGCCAGCTCTCAAACTTTCTCCTAGATCAGCAGCATATTCACACACCAGTGATAAATTTGCAGATTTATCTTCAACATGGGCCTGCAGTCCAGCTGCAAAGCACTTAATGTGACCTCAAAGATGCTAGTGGTTCCATGACCACTGCTTATGTATTACCATTACATACAGTTTCTGCTGTTATACTTGGCATATTTATACAGTCTGCTTCCCAGTGCCTCTCCCAAATCCTACCCTGCAATCTGTGCTCCTTCCTTTAAATCCCATACAGGCTGTTACACCACCCTTGAAGAAACTTATTACATTAAGAGATGCTTAGGTGAGCAGGTATCAAGCAATGAATTACCTGACAAGGAACTTGAAGTCAGTGACAACTGTCACTTAGCAAATTGGACTGTGAAGTTATAAACGGAAGATTCACATCAGCTTTTTTTGAAAGAAGCAGGAAGAAGCTGAAGCAGACAAGACAGAAAAAAGAGCAGGAGCAGCAGAAAGATGCAATCTAAATGCCACAGGCAACTCCTAGAGGACTTTCAGGGTGCAGGTGTGCCAACAGACATGATTTCCAGTCTTCATCAAGCCCAGACTGACCTTTTCCCTTACACTAATGCCTGCTGAACTCCATCATCACAGCCACTGCAGCAGCTGGAAGCCCTGCCAAATGCTACAATTGACATAGAGGGGTCGAGAGGTTGAGGCAGCAACGGTCCATAGTGGGGTCAGATCTTAGTCTTGAGTGATAAGCAACTGATACAGAAAACCTTCCAGAAGCAAATCTACAATTTACTGATTGTTAACTACCTGCTTCTGCTGCCTGGAGTTAGAAATAAGCCTGGATGGGAAGACAGGACTCATTCATAAAGGAATTCCAGAAGAGCAGAATACCACACGGACAATAGTGCTGTGACACCCCAAGACTAATATAGACAGAAAATTAGTCTTGGTGGTTTGAAGTATGAGAGAATCACAGCAGTATTGGTGTAGGTATACTCTTAGGGCTTTGAGGGAAATGAAACAGTGACTTCCATCCAAGCTGTGCTGCTTTTCCACACGCATGTGTCTTACACTAGCAACACGGATGCTCAGAAGGTCCTTTGCAGTGAAGGTCTATGGCTTCGACAGAACTCAGGCTGCAAAAGAAATAGCTCCAGTTACAGGTGCTAGACAACTGCAATCTAGGCTCCTCACTCTTCAGATGTGTCAGATGTATCACCTGCACATCAGGGCTTGTGCCTGAGGGCCTGCAGGGCCAGCATAAATTTTAAGTGAAAAATGCAGGGTGTATCAATTTGGGTGCTGCTCCACCTGGTGAATAACTATCAGAAAGTGGCCATAAAATGCAGCAATATTTATAGGGGTCATGTGGCATTCTGAAGGGGCATTCTGGCTGTCTGTATATATGACTCTACTGCATATTTATAAGGCTTGGTTTGAATCACACAGTATGAATTTGAACATTTATTGTTGTAGGCAATAATCATGTGTTGAAATTTAATATGCGTGGTGAAATTACAATGTCTTCCAAACTACATCACACGCCAGACACAAGCCCCCAGACATGGCAATTTCGAGGAATGACAGTAGTCTGTTGGTATCAGGTCAAACGTTTAAATTTTTTAAAAATTATAGAATCACAATAGTTAGAATAGGAAAGGACCCACTACACTGAGTTCACCCTCCTGGCAGTGCAGCGTGCTATGCAATAAGAGAAGTCACATCTCCTATTAGACTGAAAGAAACAGATACTGTATTGTTCGGATATTGTATTGGTGTTTGACTGATCTTAACTAAAAGGTCGGGAACAAGCAAAGGGGAGAAAGAGTATTTGAATATAAATGCATGCTTTTAATAGTTGTTGAGGGTTTCAGGGTTTTTTTGCACTACAGACAGCATTGAAAAGACAGCCTCTCTGCAAAGCCCTTGGGAGCCTGCAAAATTTGATACTGTTCTAACTTCCCCCACGCAGAGTTACATGGTCACTGATTTTAACATTCAAAAGATAGCAGTCAGCATCCATTACATACCCTTCAAGCTGCATTGGAGATATGTGACCTAATCCTAGATACATACATGAAAGTCAGAAAGAACAGAGAAAGCCCCAGGGGCTCCTCCAAAGCTGAAATTCCTGCATCACTCAGAAATTCAGGCCTGCATATTTAAGAGGAAAATTGAGCCTTAACATGGAAGCCTTTCTCTAGCATTACCATAAACTAATTCATTTGGTGAATATCCTGTAAAGGAAGGGGAGCTGGAAACCTGAGAGCCCCTTGTAGGTACAAAGTCCATAACTCCACACAGTAGGTCAGACTATCCGTGCTGGGAGAGAAGCCACGTTGTACATACAGGTATAACAGGTTTCTTGGAGCTGGATTTTTCTTTGCATGAATATCGGGTTAAACCAGAAAGAGATGAAAAGGTACGCTTAGTTTCTTGCTACTACTCCTACTGCGAGCTGCAGTCTGTGTGTTCTAAAACCTTATACCAGCGCAGGGAACACATCTCCTCTTTGCAGAACTGAAAGAAAGGGGAACTTCTGAATGTCAGAGACAGACCTGGACTTCCCAGAAGTCCCATTACTTGACTGTCGTATAGGTCCTGCGTGCATTTGGGCCCAAGGCAACACGTCCGTGTCCATCTCAAGAACCTCTGAGGCTTGCCAAATCTATAATTGTCAACATTTCTCTGCTTTGAGCCCAAACTGAAGTTTCGGCAAGTCCAAAGACATTTTATATTCTAGTTTTCCTGAAAAGTCTTATTCTTTTCTTATGCACAGTATGTGAATGCAGTCATCACAGTCTTTTCTTAAGCACAATATGTGAACACAATTGTCATGAAAAAATTCTTTCCTCTGCTTTCAAAACATCATTTGTAGTGTTTCAAAGTGTCTAAAGCTAGAGCCACGAGAGCTATTGTTTACAGAGATCTGAGCACAAGGTATCGAGGTGACTAGCTACAGCGGAAAATAACTTCTGTTCTGGCAGTTATATATATATTCTATGCAAATTCATGAACGATGGCAGGGCACAAAGAAGGCTGTTCTGCATCTCGACGCTCCTGGAGAAGTACAGTGAAGGAGGAATAGCCCTATAGTTCATCTCAGAGCCTAGCCAGGTGAGCCCTCTATACTAACATTATAATTTTTCTGATGTGTTCCTGAATCCCATGCAGCTGTATCCTTTGTACCTGATGAGAACCAGGGCAGCCTTTAAGAGAGACACAGACCTACAACACTTCCTTATCATCCTATTTTCGGAAAGAAATCTATCCAGCTGGGCTGTAAAAATTCTCCCTAGGAAACACCAAGATGAGAATACTATATCTATTGATGTAGTTCTTTGGGCACAAAACTCCTCCAAAAAGATGGGAAGCCCTCTACTGTGACTCTGCTTTATTCCATCCTATTCCTTCGGACAGGCCAAGAGGGCTTTAACACCTCATCACACCAGGCCATTCCTTCTAATTGTTTTTCTCCTCATTTTGTTCAGATTTTACTTTCTGACTGCATCTCATTTAAAGAGCAGTATGGATTTCATGTAGTGGAAGGGTTTCATTCCTCATTTTCTTAAGCTCCTAAAATTCATAATTCCCCATAGAATAATCACTTGAAAAATGACTATTGCAATTTGTCGCTAACAGAACTTGCAGAACTGGAGCAAAAGAATTTAAGACTAGCTCAATTTTCAAATTGGTTTGTTCATGAGATGACTCCTTAAATTACTTAATCTTCAAACTGTTAGTGATAAAACAAATGTGCTCTTATCTAATCTGCAACAAATCTTTCCCAAACTGTTACTCTGCCAACTGAGGAACATGCTACCCTTTAAAAATTTATAACAACTGCAGCTAATAAAACCAAGGTTTGGAACCACCTCAGTTTATCTTTGCTGGAAAAATATGAAGATGTCAGAAAGCTCTTTGCCACATTCAGAAGAAAATTGCAGTGCAGCACAAGACTAGAGGATTTTTTTCTTGCTTATGCAGTACTACTTTATTACATTAGAGTTTCAGATTTTTCAAATATTATTGTGATTGTAGTTTACAAACTGAGATGTATTCTCAGAAATATTCAGAAAAAACTTCAGAGATAATATGGTAGATCACAAATAATAATTTGAACTGAGTACATGCCTTTGTACTAAGTTCCACTGCTTTCTAATAAAGCTCTTGTCACCATGAGCCCACACTCAAACTGTGTGAGTTCCCTTAGCTGGGAAAGGCAAGGACTGATATATTTGTGAAGAAGCTTTGATTAAGTCAGTATTTGTGATATCTTTGATGCATCTTTTTATCACTATCCCTATTCTACCTGTTAATAGCAAACTATTTTTCTCTATTGATCCACAAAAGACCTCATTACCATACTATTGAGGGTCTGTATTTGATTTATCCCAATCATTTTGAAAACGAACCTCTTCTATTAACACAATTTCCTTTTGCTATTAGTCAAGACCCCTTATTAAGTCCACACTGTGTTATTCCCTCAAGAAGTACAGCTCATTATCAGGTCACTGTCAACATGCACACATTACAAATATTTTATGCATGCAAATGGACAAGCATCCTTGATTCTCTGTAAGTACTACTCCAATAGACTATGACGGATATGCCGCCAAAATCCTTAAGTTTGAATCTTTTCTGCATTTTCCTCTAGAATCCATCCCTTGACTAATTAAATGACAGCCAGATCCATCCAAGAATTCTAAGGCTGAATATAAGTTATGCATTAACTACTAATCCTTTGATTTGGCTTCCTGTTTAGAATTAGAGATCCATCCTGCAGCTCAAGAAACTCATAAATAAAGAAATCTATCAGGCTTTGCTGACACATTGAGTAAACACCTGCAACTGAAGTGTCTTGTTCCATCAGAAGGAAATAAAAGTAATTGGTAACCAATTTGTTTCTGCTTTCTTTCATCTGCTTGTTCTTATCTACAGGCCTTTTCATAACTTCATTCCTTGACAGCCCCCTAAAACTGGGTAAGAAATAAATAAAACATTTAAAAATAAGAGAGCAGATAAGCTATTAAAGAAAGGCAGCACTGTGAGTTTAATATGGTTCCCCAATGATTGTTTCTCAGTTTTATTGTAACTGTATTTAAGAATCTCTTACATTAACCGAGAGGCTGCTTTAAGTCTTGCGTTAGACGGGATCTGACAGCACAGCAGCAAAGTTAAGCTAGTTACAATAAAATCTTATGAATAAGGAAGAATTTAAACAAAAACCATAAATAAGTGAAATCCGTCTCTGCTCCTTAAAGAGAAGGGAAGCTGCGAGGTAATAATTCTAAGAAACAGAGTACAAAGAAAAAGACTGGAACCAAACTTAATCCAGTAGGTAATAAATAGACAGTGCTACAAATGAACCTGGAACAGAGCTTTGTAGAGAGCTGTGTTCTCCTTTAGCATGAACTACTATAAATTACTTCAGTAGAATACAGACCGCAGAGCAGTCTTTAATATTGTATTGTCAGAAGGCTAGAAGAGTGTAGAGAACTGTGTGCTGAATTCCCTCTACAGTGCCCTACAGAAATGCACGTGCATGAATTCCTATCAACGCCGAGACTTGTATCATTGCCAGAGCAATAACCTCTCCAGGACACTTGCGCAGTTATTACTGGGACTATTACATAAAAGCTAGACTTTACACAATCAGCTGTGGCTTAAAACATCTAAATGTCTCTGCTCTAAAACATCTCTTTTATTCTAAAAGTCCTAAAAAACTCTACACTGTGTGCAGTGTGCTAATTTGCGTTATTATACCAGGATATGACATGCATGGTAACTAGCATTCCCAAATGACAACCTTCTTGCTACAGCAAAACTCCAACAGAGGCGATGGTGGAAACAAGCACTGAAAGGGCACCAATGTCCCTTTAAAAATATTAAGTCCAAAGTTTCCCTTGGAGTCAAAGGTCTAGGCACGTAGTACCAATTTTAATGGTATTTCCTTCTCCCTTTTGTTGCCTCAGTAATGATATCTGCCAGCCTGTGTGCTCAGGGATGTCCTTGGCCCCCCGACTGACACTTGGAGCAGACAACACACCGAAGTGCTCCTAAAAGGCTTCTTTCAGAAATACAGGCACTTGACATATTAAAACTAGATGTAAGCAAGCTGGGAGTTAATCAGGATTTAATGCATCTAAAAGCCAAGATGTGGAAGCTGCCCAATAAGGATTTTACTACTGTATTTCCCCAACTTCTGATTAAATGTATAGTTTCACAGGGGATTCAGAATCACATCAATGTTTTAAAAAAAAATAAAAAATTAAAAAAATCTATTTGATGAATTTATATTCATGGGGAAGAACAGCTGAATTAATTTGGAAGATAACCCTCCTTCACCTCCTTTGTTCTGTTCTCCGAAGAAAGGTTCAAATGTAAGGTCAATGAAATATTAAGATATCAATTTTATTTCCTATTATACCTCAGTCCAGAGCCTGTTTTACTAAAAAACACATTGCCTTGAGAATTACCCATTATAGAAAGGAAGGCTTTTGCTCTTGCTGGTTCCTCTGTGCCGTCTCTCAATTTCGCTTCACAGAAGTACATCCCCACATCAGCAGAGGTTGGGTTGGTGATAGTGAGTCGTCTCCCAAAACTGCTAATGCCACTGGTTATTTTTACTCCATTTCTCTTCCAGGTCATGCTTAGTCTCTCAAGAGGTCTGCCAAGGTTTTAAAAACAAAACAAAACAAGAATACAACAATAAAATATATATATTAGAGAATAATCTTGTCTGCAGTTATATACAGATTATAAAATTTCTCTAAGTCTTCCTCTATCCCTGACATTCACTATTAAAAAGTAAATGCATATCTAACTTCTACACATCAAGACTACAGACTACTCAGGTGGCATTATGCAAGTACAGCTAATTGATACAGCAATACAACTTAAGTGCTAATAATTTGATTTCTCTGAGCAAAAAGAGTAAATACCGCTATGGGAATCAGCTGCATAAGAAGTGCTTTCATTATAACTCAATTACCAAAACAATATTAATCATATCAAGAACATCTCTGCCCTCAGAGTGGAAAGTGAATCAGTTGGTCGTCTTATCATCCGAGGACCTCAACTATTCACTTCCACTGGAATTCAGTGCTATTCAAGGCCAGCTAGATGGAAACATAAGAGGAATGCTGTGAACTCTGCATTATGGTGCATTATGAAGAGCTGAGCAATAATCACTGTAAAATAAGAGCATCTGTAATAAATTACTTCATAGGAGAGGCTCGCTAATTTATTTACTGAGAAGCAGAGACTGTTCAACAATATCGCCCTTCATGTCAACAGGCAATATAGCCAAAATATTACTAACCATTAACATAACTTTTTCCTTAAGACAATATCTGCTGGTTGAACAACACTATACTTCTTTTCCTTACCGTGTGAGTAACAGGTGGGAAAGTAACTCTGCCTATATCCTTATTGGGCCAGAAAAATCAATATGTTTAATTCAGTAATGTCAGACAAACAAGATTATTCGTAAGGTTACTTTGAAGAGCAAGCATTCTGCTTCGATCATTACATTAATAAAAAAATGAAAATAACTTCCTATGTCCTTCTCAGTAAAGGACAGTGCATTAAAACTGGTTCTTTATAACCCCCCTGCGGCTTTTACGATACCTTGCATTGGCCACGCACTCCAGTGTGACTTCGCTGCTCCCTGCTACAACGCTAGTATTCTGTGGAGGGATTACAATGACGGGAGCCGCCGTGTCAGACGGGTCTATGGCACCTGCGTGGGCAGAAAGAAACCTCGTGAAGACTCTGCACATCTGCAAATGGCGAGGACTGACACGTCGCAGGCAAAGGATCTTGTCAAGCGACGCAGCTGCAAACTCCACTCTTCAACCTCACCGTGGATTTTAATCTCCTCATTAAGGGGAGATCTTCAGCATGGCCATTTTTGATGGCTTTCATTATACTGTACAAACACGCTGTTTCAATATACCCAGCTCGGTATCATTCAAAACACATAACTCGCAAGAACTACTCCCAGATGGAGTGCAAGGGCCATTCTCAAATAGAGAGCAAATAAATTAAGCATCCTAAAGGTTTTCTATTGTTGAGCACTTTTATTTTTATCAAACACTTGCTGACTTATATTTTTAAGACCTTTTCATGTTTTGTTTAATCTTACCACTTCCATACCATTTCAAAAGAGTCTGCCAATACTCATGTTAGTTCTTTAAAAAGATTTTACACACTGGGGAACAAATATAAAATTAACAAAGCAGCATATCACAGCAACTTCAATCCCTTTTTCTTATCAGGAAAGTAAATAACCCAAATCTGCTATTCTTTTGTGAGGCATCACACTGTAAATAATTTAGCTTATGCAACAGTCAGCAGACACTTAAAAAATGGTAAAAAGGCTGCTTGTAAATTTTCTCTGTATACATTTAGTAAGTGAATTAAAATACCCATGTATTCATAGGTACTTTGCTTCAAGCAACTCATTTGGGAAAGAAAAATTAGCTATTTTTTAGCTTGAATAACAGAGTAATAAAATTTTCTAAAGATACAGAATCCAATAAACGAATTATAGAGAAAAGTAATGAAAATAAAACTAAACTGATGGAAAAGCAAGCCAGTTCATCAAATGTTTTCTGCAAAGGAGGCTAACCCGTGCCCATTAAGTAGAATGTGAAACTGGCAAATGCAAGGTATGAACCCTGACATTCTCTTTTAAGATAATTCCCTAAAGCATAAAAAATGGATAGAAGATTCTTTGCTTCTCTTGTACCCAGCATGCCAAAAGCCCCTTGACATTAGATTTCACTTGTTGGATAGGCAAAGGTTTTGGCAATGGGGCTCAAAGTTCGCGAGGTTAGCAGATTTCTGAACTAGTGAATGACCAAATTTTTACCTTTTGACATTTTTGTAATTGCTAGCAAATAGTGTACTATAGGAGATAAAAGCGTGTAGTATAATTTTAAAACCTTAAGAATACCACCCACACTTCGGAATAAATTCAAGCATCCAAGGATAGTACTTAAGGAAGTGGTAAGCAGATACTTATTTCTTCCCATAAATATGCTCTGTTGACCTGACACAGCATCTATATGCAACTTGCATGAGATCTCAAAAAACAAGCTTTTAGTAGATTTCATTTCTGCTCCACAACATTCCTGGAAATATGATGCTATCATAGCAACTCTACCTTCTAAGAAGATTTCCATGGTGGTCTTAGAGGTATTCATGGCGGGAATTTTCCAGATAGTAATTGAAAAAATAGAAAACAAGCTGCAATGAGATTAGTAGCTTGTTACTGATAAGACGGAATAACCTCAGCATTACTGTTCACCTGTACTTCTGCATAAGATGAAGATTTACAACAGTAAACGCTAAAACATCAACAAACAAGTTACTAATTTGGCAGTAATCATTTCTTATCTACATCTGGAAAAGGGGAAAAACACTTGTCTGACTTATCAGCTCCCCTGAAGAATGGTTCAACCCCACTAAAACCAGCCAACGAAGAGAAGCCAGCTTTGTTGTAACCCCTAGGAGTTCACCACACGTGAATGGCTCTTTGTGCAGTGAGCAGATAAGCAGGGGAAAGAGAAGTGCACGTTACTCTGCCTGCAACCAGGAAAACATAAGATTTCTTTGACTTTCTTACTGACCGTAACAAGAATCTAAACAAAGTACGTGCTTATTTTCATTTTGTACCATTGCTGAAAGAAATCTATTAAAAGAAGGCTGCTGATAAAGATTTTGAGCAAGTGAACTAATATGGAAGTGATACACAGGGCTCATCTAAATGGTTAGTGCTTGGTTTCTAAGTAATATCCCTACAAAGGTCAGCTGCAGATGTAACAAGCATACATAGAAAACAACATTTCAAAGCATTATCTAACCAGTACATAAACAGCATGCATATTTCTATTTCATATTCAAAGACAGTGAAGTTTCCCATTGCAGCACAAAGAAACTACTTGCCATAAACCACTGGCCTCAATCCTGCCAAATAAAACTCAAGAGGGACATTCCCACGGTTCCTTTTGCAGGGGGCAAGTTTGCAGCTTTGTTTTGCAGCTAATCAAAATATCAAAGGAGGAACTTGGTTTTACTTTAGAGTAAAAGTCTCAATAGGGCTGTAATGTGGGATCTGTCTATTGCCCCATCCTTTCAGAACTTCATCCTTTTGTAAGAAACCCATAGGTTGGAGTATCAGAGTAGCCAGGCTCCTAATCTAGCTAAGGAGTAACACTGTAATTTTGTTTTGATGATGTGACACAGCAAATCAGACTTCAGTTGGGCTGTGGAAGGTAGAGAGTTTCTCAAACAATCAGATAATGAAAAACTACCCAGACTTTCAAAGTTTCTTATCCTACCTGTCAATAAAGCCACTCCATCCCTCTCCTACCTCCTAATGCGCTACACTGACATGATTTTACTTGACTGGTGCTACACTAAAATACAATGCAGAACGTCATTTTTAGTAAACAGACATTTTCTTTGAAAATCCTTTGTAGAAAACAATTGAATTTTTTTCTCCTCTTCACTGTTCCTTTTTTACTTCATCAGACTTCTTCTTGTCCCAGTTTCCTAGGGCTCTGCTGTTTCCTTCTGGCTTTTCATCACCTCCTCCTCCTCCTCTGCCTCCCCTCCCTCAGGCAGCTTCTCTGCATTCATCACTGACCATCTCCCCTCCCTGCCATGCCATAGTCCCCTATAGATGCTTCACAGTATTTAAGAACTGCTCAACTTCCCATGTATCCTTTATTTTAATGACTGAGCTTCAGTTTCTCTGAAGGAAATATTTATTAAAGGCACTGAAATGGGAGAACAATACAAATGCATACAAGAACACAATTATAGTGAGATGCATTTGCTAATAGGGGACCACCATTCCTACCCATAGTCTATCTTTCTGAAAGAAAAGATCTTCCTTCCTTTCTATCTGCCTTTTGAACCCCTCCTCTCAGCTAAGAAAGCAAAGCAACATTAGGGAAAAACACTGACCCCAGAACCGTAGCCAAGGGATGCCTCACTACTGGACATAATAAGTCTGCGGCGAACTCGTAGGAAGCTGCAGAGACAAGGCTGATGAGCACTGAAGAACACTTAAGGGATGTGCTCTTAAATCTTATTCTAGCCCTTAATAGATGACTGGATGGAAAGACTGCCACAGGCAAGAGTCCTAATCCAAACAGGGACTTTTCTCCAAAAAAGAGCACACACTGCTTTTTTTTTTTTTTTTTTTTGTTTTTAAATTGTATCTATTTTAGCCACAGCACTCACAGTATTTCCAATCTTCCCTTTGCTTTAAACCTTCTTATTAGACACTGTATTAATTATTACTGGTATCTACCAGGGCCCAGTAACTGAAATGCCTTCAGGACCGGCCCCAACCAGTTTTTGAGGCTTGATTATCGTAACTCCAAAGGCTCTGACTCATGAGTGGAGGGAGCTTATCTTGGAGCTGTTTCAGTGGTTCCCGTCCCCAGCTGCTCACAAAGCAGTTGGTGAACTGCTGCCATTTACAGCCCAAAATATTAAGGTAAATTGGCATCAATATTATTTTTTCCATATTAGACTTTTTTAAAAAGGAGAAAAAAGATCAAAAAAAGAGCCAAACTCCCCTGCTAAAAATAGAAAATGGAAAAGAAGATCTAGGGTTTTTCTGTCTGTCTAAACATAAACTCCTCTCCAGACTTTGGAATTCAAGAATCTGGCAATCCTGCACAAAGCAGAGATATATTGAGGGAAGAGAGAAAAATAAAGAGTGAACACCTCTTGCACGGTCTATTTGTTTTTATCACCAGTGGCTGTATATGACTGCACAATGCCAATCTTGGATCACACTGAACTTCCCCCTTCCCTCCTCCTGTCTGACCAAGAATGAAACCCGTCCCAAGTGGTCTATAACACAAGGGTTTTTTTAATACTGACAAGCTGTAGAATTTTTAATCTGTTATATAAATACAATAATTATGGAGACTGGCCTATCATCTCTGAAAAGACAGTGTTTTTATCTCACTGCATATATTGCTATGTAAGGTACAGGGAATTTGAAATATAATTTACAGTTGGTAAAGATCAGAGACTTTATCAAAGCCACTTGGGTGCTTAATTTTCCCAACAGAGATGAAATCCCACTTGGGCCATATGACTGAAAACATAAAAGGTGCTTTCCCCTTCAGCAATGTATAAACATTATGTTCTTCCCCAGATTTTACATTACGGCATGCAAAGTTTATCTGTATCTGTGTTTGCAGTGCAGAATATTAAGAGTATTACTTCAATGGATGCTCAAATTCATCTCAGAGAGATATGGGGCAAACCAGCCTTAATAGAAGGTGAGAGCAAGTGTTTATCTCTTGAGAAGAAGTAATAGCTTGAGTTCAGACTTGGAAAAAATTAGAAGTCTTATTTTTGAGGCTTGCTTATAGGTCCCAACCCTCTGAAGACACTTAATACAAAGTGACCATGGGTAGCAGGAGGGAGGATCGCCTAAATAATCATCCAGATCACCCTCATTTACTTAGTACGGGGTAGAGCCTGGAACATGATGTTGACTGCTAGTCATTCCTACCCTTAGTGTTAGCTACTACTGCAGTTACTTCTCAGTGTCCTGTTTTCAGGGAAGAAGGAATCCCACAGGAATCAGTATGCAAAAATGAATTTACTTCTTCATATCATGAAATTTGTCTATGGGAGAAAAACACTTCACAGAACAGATCACCAGCACGCTACCCTCAAGCTCATGGAGAAATTGAATACTTTAACAGAACTTTGAAACCATTTATAAGTTATCCTGGGAGAAAAAGATTAGAAAACCTTCACCATAAACTTCCTACAGATTTCAGACTTGCACAGTATGCAGAAATGCCTTTGCAATTACTATGCAGGATACATGCAAAGCTTCATGTTACCAAATTATGGATACCTATATTAGAAAAAAGCAGAATAGTAGATGAGTCCAATACAAATAGCAAAAATATTACATATAAATAGTTCAACATTACGGCATCAAGAATGTGCAATCTCTGCCTGTGTAACATGGAATATGAGAAAAGAGGAGAAATGACAATCACCTAGCATCTCAGGATTGCTCGAGGGAAAAAAAAAAAAGACCTTACGAATACAAACTGCCTAATGGAATAGATTTCACTTTTTCCAGGTACAGCCTGCAGATAGTTTGGATTATCAAGCCATAATGGATTAATGCCCCTTTCCCTTTTCAGTACAAGATACACAACAGGAATTGGATCCTGATCAATAATAGATTAATTTCCCTTCCCTTTTGCAGTACAAGATGCACTACAGGAACTGGAGCCTGATCAACAGACTAGCAAATGCTGACAACCACCTGCGGGCACAAGACAGAAACATTATGCAAATAATAAAAAAAAGTGTATTTCTCAATCATAAAACTCTACCCTAAAACATGGCTTGTCTTATTTGTTCCCTACTTATTAGAGTGATTATTAACAGGTTATACAATAGAAGAGCATTAAGACAATAAAAGCTACCACTTCATTTTTCACTTTTAATCTAGCAAGGACTGTATTCATTTTCAAGAAAAGGGAAATATGTGATGCTGCTGTGCACTACTGTGCACTGTACAGGTCTCTGCTTAGATTTCTAGACGTAAAGAAAAATAACAGAATTCCCTGTGAGGACTCTTGGTCACATTTGTTTAGTTTGATGAATAACATTAAAACTCCAGACAGTGTTTTTTTGAGTCAAAAGTACATATGTATAAAATAATTAGCAATCTAATGGCACAGAGTTGGTGTATGAAGAATTATGACTTTTCAGTACCTGAGGATATCTTAAGACTCCTCAAACATGTACGTATTAACATACTTTCTGATCTTGAACCTTTGAGAAACTAGACTCTAGCCTCAAAAAAAGTAAACAAGCAACAGCATAAAAACTTAGCTTTGTAGATCAAATTTATAGGGAAAGCGGCCTTGTTGTTTGAATCAATCACAGCAAGTGAATTCTTATATATACAGTCCTCATCTTGATCCACACATCAGACATGACGACATATGAATAAAACACAAGATAGGAAAAAGGTTTACAAAACACAACACAAGCAGAAAAAGTGAACAATCTAGGGCAGTTATATTGACTCAATATACTCTTGCCAATGTGACTAAGCTTTGCCCACATCAAATCAAACACATGACTCATTTCCACTACAAGTAAAATAAAAAAAAAAAAGTGAATAAAATAAACCAGAACAAAATCCAGCAAGTAGATCACAAATTAAATACCCAATGTATGTATGAGGGGGGATATGGTAAAGAGAATTAAATACCCAGTGTATGAGGGGGGATATGGTAAAGAGAAGCAATTACAAGATTTCATCAACAACTGTTGAGAAAGCCTTGCATAAATTAATCTTGGCTGAATTGCCCATGTTGTAAAGCAGTGCCCGAAAACCTGCACTCCTTCCTTTTCTATCCACCCCTTCTGGGCCTGTGGGATAGGCCGTATATGTTACAACAGTACTTCTGATGCATTTAACTTTGAAAAATAAAGTTACCCAAAGAAATTAACCTACAAAATGTGTGATTTACCCAGTCAAGCTTGCAATTCTGCAAGCAGTTCAAAATGCACTTAACTTCAGGTACTTGGTGGTTGGTTTGAAGAGAGTGAAAATACTTACGTTCCTAGTCCAAGTAGATATATAATATTACAGAAAGACAGTCTTAAAGGAGAAAGTAGAAAAAATATATTATGCAAAATGTTGGCAAGAAGATATTTAATGTGTATGAAGCTTCCTGCTAACTGTGTTTGGAGCAGAGGGCTAGAAAGCACCTCCTGGGTCAGCCTAGTTCTCTCTCTCTCTGACATCCCATCGTGCAATCCTGTTTCCAAATGTACTGGGGCTTGTGGTAAAAATATAGAGGTTTTTTAACACCACTTTTCTGGTTGGAAAGAGTTTCCTAGAGCTTTGTTGTTCAACCTGTTAAAACCATTCCTAATTTCCAGCTTAAATGTATTCATGGCCAATGTACCCCATTTGTTCTTCTGCCAAAGCTGTCCTTTAGCTTAAATAGCTGTTTTCTCCCTCTGTGATGTTTATGTCCAAAGTATTTATAGAAAACAATCATACTCCTTCACAGTCTTAATTTTACTTAGCTAAATAAGCCAAACTTTTCTTGTCTGACAAGTTTGAAAGGATTCACTGAAATATATACAAACAAAAGAATAGTAGCAAGGGTAAAAAAAACCAACACCAAAAAAACCCTAGTATCACACCATCAATGTTTCCAAATGTTTAAACAAATAACAGCCACATTTGTAACAGCTTTTTTTCCCCTTTGTAATGACTTTCACACAGACTGCAAGAGCTGTTAGTTTTAGCCCTAGGGAAAGATTAATGGAGAACTCAACTCTATCCACAAGATGACTTATACCCTTTTGTGTGTAGAAACTACAGCAAAGAAGAGCTTTATATCTTTTATTAGATAAAACAGAGCCTAAAATACAGGTTGAGAAGCTTCTAAAACCTTGTAGAGAGATTTTAGGGTCTATTCCTGGGCATAATGAGACACGGAGGCATAAACACCATTGATTTACAAACAGAAAATGTGTTGCTGGTGGTGCAACACTGCAGTGCCCAAGGCGAGGAACCACTGGCGGGACAGTTCACGGTGAGACAGTGTCTCCAGCTTGTCTCTCACCAGTTCTGCTCCATAGACTGGGACAGGGATGGGAGATCTGCCCTTTTTTTTTTTCTCTCCTGATTTTGTCCTTTTTTTCTACAGGCCATTAAGTGCAGGTGACCCAGAAATTGCTATTTGGAGGCAAGTCCTCCACAAAACAGACTTGTTCCTCCTCTTCTCTACTACCAGAGGTCTACAAACCCACTTGGTATTTTAGGACTACTTCAGAAATAAATTTCTAGTGTTGTCCCATGTAGTTTTAAGGAAATTAAGCCACTGCTTAGTTACACAGCTCCCTGTGATGATTCAGCAGCTAAATTCAAAAGCAGACCAAATTTCTGCTCCAACACTCTGAAATTCCCTTCTCACAACTCCTTGTGCAAAGAGAGCAATTTGGAAGTTCAGTCTCTGTCACTGACCTGACCTTCCCCCATGCACAGTGAGGGGTTTCTTTCTGCCTAGAAACTTATCATCCAGCACATCATTAGAGCTTTTAACATGAAAAAATATATAGCCTCAAGCTATTCTAGCTAAAGAACACTCAGGTGGCTTTTCAATTCACCAGATAGCTTTAATATCGGCTCTATAAGTGGATAGAGTGTGTAATCTTATTCAACAGCAGTTAAAAGGGGGGGGGGAAATATCCCTGGTCTAGCAGTGGAATCTATTAGCCTCCGAGTCATCTTCAAAGTGATGCAAAAGGCAACAGGTAGAGCAGCCCAGTGCAGCCAGCCGGCAGGGCGAGCGGCACCTCTGCAGTCGGCATCCAGAACCTTTGGGTTTTTAGCAGTATAATCCAAAACATGCTTACGTTTAAAAAGATTTTAAAATAACTCATCAGTGGAAATGATTTTTAAGAGGCTGTATATTTTTACGATGCACTTTAGTGCATCGTAAGAGAAGCATCCTTTTAAATATAAACAGGCGTGCATTTAGGAGGAGGAGGAAACAGGTTTGAGGGATCTGGCAGCGGCTGCGTGGATTTCTGCAGCAGACAGCAAGAGTCACTTTCTCCCGAGGACAAAACCAAGCTTTTAACAGCTTACAGCCTTGGGGCTTCACGGATCTGGATATTTACCACTGGCCTTCTTAATAAAGGTAAATTAAGTTAATAAACCACACATCAGTAATTGGACGTTAAATAAACTAGAACTGTCGGTTAATCATAACGTCCAGAAATGCAAAATTCAGTGGTGAGACAAGAGCTGAGAGAAGAAATGAAGAAGGAAAGCTGAGCTGGGGACAAGGCTGCGTTACAGGACTCGGAGAACCACTGCTATTGCAGATGCTGCAGTTCTCGCCAGCAGATTCTGGTTTACTGTCAAGCAGCAGGAAAGAAAGAGAAATGAGAGACAATAAAATGCTGTTCTCTGTTTTCAAATGTATCTGTGTATGTGGCTTCATTTTTTTAAATAAATGCATTTCTTAACTCCTTACTTTGGCACAAATAAAATCATACAATTGACAATCTAGTTGCTCGTTCTCCTTTAAACTTGTAACAAGTTTACACACTCTTCTACTTAGAAATGAAAGGGTGGTAACAAATAAAAAAAGAGAAAAAAAGAGCCGTTCCCATCTATCCTTCACCAGACTTAAGTAGAGAAAAGCATCTGCAGTGACTTCAGGGGAAATTATTTAAGAAATGCCTTCAAGAATTTATTTTATGACAACAACAATTGAAGCACTATTTTCACAGGGAAGATTTAAGATTAAATACGCTCCATAGAGCATAAACCAAATACGTACGATTGATCATATGTGAGTTTCTAAGATCTATTTCTTTGTAGCATTTTTTTAAATGAACCTGATGTTGTGGTGCAGTACATTGGAAGCAGACACTTGCCCATATATACTGATCCTCTGACAAATAGTCCTGATGAAGCTAAAATTAATTTCAGTTAGGCTCCAAGTTTAAAAAAAGTTGGAATTCTCTAGCATCAACTTAGATTCAGAAGAATGCTATTAAATACCTGGCAAATACATGAAAATAATAAGCATTATTGGATTTTAGAGATTTCCTTAGGCCTGGATATCTACTGTACCTGGCTGCTTGTTTAAAAATCTATAATCTTCCTGAAAGATTAAAGAAAAGAATTTAAACCTGCCGTCAGTGAGAATAAGCAGAAGACAAATCTGAAAGTGTTCCCCAGTTGATCTGTCCTTCACAATGAAGGAAAGGGCTTTTGTGTCACAGAGATTTGATGCCAGTAAATGCGTACAGGCCACCAAATCGGCCATCATTATCTAAAAAGCGTACATAAGAGACACTCACTTAAAGCCATACAAGTACATTTTTGCAGTTACTGGATAAGCAAGGTGTTGATCAAAGCTTTCTCCAGAAAATCCAATTTAAGAGCAGGGATTAAAATTCACTACATATAAACATCTTTGAACATTAAAAGAAAAAAAACCCAAACAACCGAATTTAAAAACCTGTCCTCAGATCCTAGATGCTACAGGCACGGAACAATTTAAGAAGGCTTAAAGGAGAACACTTCTACAGATATTTATAACATTGAACTAAATAGGCAGTTTGGTTCTTTGTTGCTGAACTACTATTCAAACCAAGATGCACTCACTGAACAGCATTTTTAAGCTCAAGGTCAACTCTTGCTGCATTCTATTTTTTATATATATATATATATGAAACATGTTTTGGGATCCAGATTGCTACCTTGCTCCCAAAGGTCTGCTATTTCCAAGTCTTTACATAAAGAGAGCAGATCTGAAAAACAAGATACTCCACAGCCTTCCTCCAACAGCTAACTCAACTCAACATATGGAATGACTTGTCAAAATAATATTTTGAGAAATAGGTTATCAGGGGCCTCAGGTCCACTCCATATGGTCTAAAGTTCTCCATCCCCCTGACCATAACGTGCTACATTGTCCACTTTCTTCTATAAAGGGATACAATCCTTAATAAAAGCAGAGTTGTTCAGGTCACAGACATTCAGAAGCAAGTAAAATTTCATTTATATATTTAGAGTACTGTAAAATAAAGAAGCAGGGAAAACCCACTCACACAGCAGAGCTCAGAATCCAAAGAAATATTTTTCTATCAAAAGAAAGAATTTTTCTTCCTCTTTATAGCACAGATGTTCTTCTAAATAAAGTGCAGCTTTCCCTTTGCAGCCTTTGTGATTATCAATCTTTGGTTATTTTATAATATAAGGTTGCCTCAGACCTCAGCAGGGAGAAAAATACACATTGCTGTATTTCCTCTGTAGCAAGAACAAAACAAGTGTGAAAGCAAAGAATGTTCCAAAAGAGCAAAGAATAACCCTGCTAAAGAAAGTCTACAAACTTATTCATTCAAAAATAATTCCTCAGATGGATAAGCATTTAATTTTCTGAAGTGAGAATAAACCAGTGTCTCTCTTCTCTGGAAGATGGAATAGGTTTTTGTATCTGCCTATTTATACACAGTACATAAATGCCTTCTCAGAGAATGCTGCAAGTACTGTAAAAAGAAATCTAAGGGGAAGTTATTACTCAAGGCTCTTTGTTAGTATTTCTGCAGCATGGGTAGTGTCAGCATTGTTAAAAATAAATTGTTAGTCGTACCTTACTTGGCCAGTACAAATGCTGTTTGCATTAATGTACTTATAATTTCCTATCTGCTGTTCCCAGATAAGAGAGGAGTTTAAGAGTATGATGTCTTTTCGATCTCGCATTGACTTCTTCCCCTCTCCAGAAAGGGCTGGGTCACTGTTTGCAGCTGTATGGATGGCAAACAGCCTCTCCTGCATATGACAAGGACTCATTGCTTTGAGAGTGAAAAACCAGAAGCTTATTTCCACAGGGTGCTCTTGTCTCCCAGCTCATCCAAAACTTTGCATTTCATGCTGCTTCTTATTTGAAATTTCTATCATCATAATATGACACCAGGATGTCACAACAGAATTACAGTTAATAAGGAAAATTAGGGGGAATAAATGAGAGATAAAATGAGAAAGTGGTACACTAGGAAATGTGCCGTTGTCTTAGACATGAATTTATACATTGTTGAGATACAAGTGACATCTATTTCATTTTGGTTTAAAAAGAAATACATTCACCCCTAGGTTTAGAAACATACTGTCACTTTCCAAAGTGTCCTTGGGTTATCAGTTTGCAATTAATTGGCAACGTGTGATTAGGCAGAACACAACAACATTGTTTAGATTTAATCAACCCATTTTATTCAGATTTGCCCCGAAAATAACACTTAACAACACGATTCTGCTATCCAGATGGTAATGGGCTGTGTTAGTGCAGAACTATCAAACATCAGAGCAACTACAACAGTACAAAAATGTTGCAGGGTCCACTTGACAACAAAACATTGTCACTTGCCTTCCCTCATACACATACCATCTCCTAAAAGGACTTACACAGAATGAAGAAGGATGAATCACTTCACTTATATACACACATAAAAACATTTAGGTATGGATTAAAATTATACTAAGCATCCAAAACGAAACTGGAAGCCAGGATGGGAAATGCTGGCTGTAGCTAGCACCTGGTCCCTGAATTCTGTAGGGGATGCCCGTTCGCCTCCAGCGCGGAGCTAGTTTTGCCTTGTTCTGCTTCGTGACTTCTGTCCGGCTTTTTGATTGTGCTATTAGTTCTGCAAACTCAGTGCATTCATACCTATCTTCAGCAAAAGAAAATGCTACATGAATAAATCACATGTAATATCAAAAGCTAGTGCTGGCCTCTCTACAGGCTACTGGAAACACCCTATGGAGTGTCACGTAATTGATTTATCTCCTCTCCTCTCTTTCAAAAGTAATTATAAAGAAGAGATTAAGGTGTGCCAGACCATTTGGCTATTCAGGAGCCAAAGAATTTTACAGCATAGACCAAATTTAAGACAATAAAATGTGTTACCCACTGAACCACAAAATCTCCGAGAAACCTCATAAATACAAGCAGCTTTTCAAAATAAACTATCATCTCTCCCTCCTACTGCCTCCAAAGCCTGTAACCCCAAAACCAAAAAACCTGAATAAAACAAAGCCCAGTGATATATAAAAGTACCACTGAAGCATTTTTGACATTTCTCTATCACTCTTAAAAATAGTAATAATCTTGAGCTATTGAAGTTGCTGAAAGAAAATAAAAATCAATGCATTTTCACTTAGCGCTTTTGGAAAAGAAAAAGATTACTTGGTATTTCAGCAAAATGCTTTAATGCAGCTTTGTAACAGAGCCCACCATAACTTACAAATAAAGCTCTTGACACTCAAGCATTTACTGCACCCCAGAACTTGATACTTGGAAAGGAATACAGGCAAGACTGCACTTCCCAATGTGAAGTGGGCAGAGCAGTTACTGGTACCAGTATCGTGTCCAGGCTACATAACCTGCAGTGTTCTGGGACTCTGTAAACAGCTGCCCCGTGCTCTCATGGGGCATACACATAAGACAGGGACTTTAGACATACCTACTGAGGATTTTATACATGTAATAAAGCAATTTATTTCACACAACATGGAAATTGCCTGGGGTATATGCTTTCCTTGATTACCACTTAGCCTCAATCCAGCAAGCAATGATGCACAAATTGAGATTGGGGTTTTGTTGTTAATTGGCGGGGGGGAGGCTGTGGGTTTGGGGTTTTTTTGTGTGTGTGTTTTTCTTTTTTAATAACATAAATGGAAAAATTTACAAGCTTCAACTTCAATGTGTACCCAAAGCTCTAGAAATGTGGGCTTTTAAGTGTTTCTCTGCATTTCCCATTTTTTTGCTGGCCACAAATTTTAGGTTTGTAACCATGTGCAGGATAAAAATGACCAGATTTCTGATAGACATTAAGAGTCTTCTGCAAATCATTTTAAACTACTCAAAGCTGTCTTTGGAAGTGGTAAACAGTTGAACCTTCCCTTAATACAGGCAGGGTGAACATAAAATTGTACATTTTACAGTGAATCACACGTTATCGCATATAATAATTAATAGCAATAGCCAATGTAAAAGACAACAAGAAAAAATAGCACCTTGCAAACAAATCTGTTTCTTGTCTCATATAGGGGAACTAGAGTCACCAAAAATGCTTTAAAACAAATGTTTATAAATGCCAACAATTTTTCTATTGTTTCTGATTCTTCTCTATGCATACAAATGCATAAAACGTAAAACCCAGCAAAGAGGTAAAGTGGAATATTTAAAAAAGCTGATTTAATTCTGCACAAAACCTTTACTCCTACCATTAAAAAGTACAATTTATTACCACTGGAAAGCATAAGGAGTAGAAAGTGCTCTTGAAAAATAATAACTGCTTCTACCAGCACACCAGAGACCTCTACAGAAGATGTAGGAACCATTATCTCCATTTTACATGTGGTGAAAATGAGGCAAGGACAAACATTACTGAAATGAGGCTACAGCAGGTGAAAGTCTGACCTGTTTACTATGACCTTTTAACATTTTAGGCTATACTCAAATACAGGATGGAAAACTTTTTTTTTCTTTCCAATCTCCAACTGGAAGAAGAAGATGCTGTATAATATCCATGGGGATCTTGCAAGCTCTGAAGCTGTCTCCCCTTCCCACACTCCCTTTGCAGGTCAGCTCTCAGTTGAAAGATTTGTTAATGTGATATGGCAATCTAAATTAAATTCTACTGCAAATTTTCAGACAACGCTGGACAGTTATTCACTGCATCTCTGGTCAAGAGCAGACAGGATAGGGGAAAAAAAAGACAGTGTATTCTCCCAGGTTTTATCACAGGCAATGTCAGTATGAGAATAAAACAGGCAATTTGCATTTCTCAGAGTTAGTGTTTCAAGTTGCCTGCAAACTCTGGCACATGTGATCACACCAGTTTAACTGAGCTTTAGCTATTATAAGCATTACATATGAATGCCTAAACCCTAGATCACAATGTATGTTAAGGCCATTCAAACAGCATGTTACATTCTAGTGTTAAAAATCTGCTTTCCTGCTCCTCTATCTCTACAGTAGTTTTCTGCCATATCTTTCTTTTGTACTTTATCAAACAGATCAAATGTATATAGTCAACATATTTAAAGATAAAAAAGCCAGAATGAAAACCAGTCTGAAACATCCCAGAACATGGAGGCAGTCGTTTGGTATTTCTGCTGTTAGCGAGCTCTGGGACTCACTGCCTGCCCTGAGACCGAACCAGCAAAGGAGCCCGGGGTCGGAGGGACCGCTGTGCTCACGCCTCTGAACCGGGTCCTGCCAAGATGCAAACCAGCAGCATCTCTTTGCCTTTCCAATTTTCCTGTGAACAAAGACATGATCAGTGTCACACGCTCAAAAAAATCAACTCTTGTCTGCTATTTACTTCCACAGAGCAGTTGGAGGAGCATCAGTCCCAGCTGGAACGTGGGCCGGCACCGCCGAAAGGCCAGCGCTGGAGCCCGGAGCGCACCAGCAGGCTCTGCAGCCTTTTCCTCCCTCCTGGGTGTCACTGCCTGCCGTCAGGGTCAGGTCTGACATGGCGCAGCTGGCTAACCTTGGATCAGGCTGCTGGGAAAACAACTAAATTGAGAGTTGCATGAGAAAGAGCTGCGAGAAATCTCATCCGGGTCCTCTGCCCGTTGACAGAGGAGCTGCATCTAAACTCAGGACCTCGGTCCTTGCCTGAGCTATGTTGAGGTATGCTGGCACCCAAGCCTTGTACCTTGCTGACCTGACCTCCTGGCTTTAGGCTGGACCTGCCCTGTCACTATGGATTTGTCTGGTAAGGACTATTGGGCATATTCCTTCTTCAGACAGCGTAGGGCTGGGTCCCTCGTCAGGGAGGACCTTGCTGCTGCTGCTGCCTTGCTGTCAACCTCAGCTCCTGACTCTCCTCTTGCAGACCAGCTTGCCCCGGCTGCTCCCTGACAGCCGGCATTCAAAGAGCAGGCTTGGGATTTGCCACTTTCACACGGTAGCAAGGCAGGTTAATGTATTTCTTAAACTCTGAGACCATTAACTTATTGTTCAGATGTAGCTCTATCTGTAACCACTTGGATTAGAAGCTCAAAAAAATTAGGTACGGATGATGAAAGGAAATACCGCAGCATCAAACCACACGCATAAAAATAAGGATCATCTACCTGACCCCTGAAAAAGCCTAAGCCTGACCCTTGATAGCCAATGGCAAGCGATATCTCTTGCCTCAAAGAGCATTCTTCTGAAAACTGAAAAATGGTTAAATGAGATGCTGGGTAAACTGCTGTTGCTTTGCTTATCTTTTGAGGGTATTGCTGTCAACAGCTGGATGAGCGCACTAGGTATAACAGGCTGGGTGGACAGGGCTACTGGCATATCACTGGTAAACTACATATACTAGTACACTATATGCTTCAAAGATAATTTATACGAGGGAAGTCTCCTGGGTAGGAATTCAATTTTTTTATTTGCACACAAAAATGGTTTCTGAAGACATAACTTAGGATGAGTTTGTTTCTCACTAATCACTTGATTACCACAACCAAAAGTTGGAACTGGGACAAAAGTACTTAGAGCTTAAATGACAGATGTCATCCCATTTCTGAGAGGATGTTAAGGGATATTCGAGAAGGGATATGACTTTCTCTTTAGAAAGAATGAAAACTAAATTGAATTTTCTCTCTGTAACTGTTATGAATCATAGTTTCCCATTTGTCTGTGGTGACAGATTCCTGTATTTCCCAGAGGAAAATACAATTTTCCTTGAGGAAGGGGAAGCAAAAGAGAAAGTGAATCAAAATGTTTTGATTCTTTTAGTTCTTTCAAGGACCACTTTCTAAGGAAGCAACTTGATGAATTCATCCATACAGCTGCCCTTTCCCAGGGGTCTTGTACTTACAGATGTATCTGCAGTGTGGGATTAAGTTCCCTAGGCCACCAGAAAGGAAAAGGGACACAGTAAATATATTAGTATTTAGTACATCACTTTTTAACATAACTTTGAAGACTTGATTCAGCAATCCATCAAAAAATTATTCCTTTTAATGGAGGAATATTAATATGAATTTGATCTAGATGTTCTCCAGCCCTCTCCAGATGTTCTTCTGGCCACTGAGTTGTTCCTCTGCTCACTAACAGAGTTCACACAGAGCTGTCTCACTGAACACACGCATGCATACATCTGCATACGTTTGGGCAGCTTTAGGGTGGGGTTTTTTCCTAGACCAAGGACTAAGAAAATCAGAGAGTAAGCAATAACCTGAATGCTGGGGATGCATAGAATGATCTGTCGAGTTTCATAAAAACTTCTCCCCTTCATGAATGCCCCTGGTTTGGGAGGAAAAGACTTTTTGAAAGACACGTTACTAACTTTTATAATGAAGGCTAGAATCCTCAACCCTTCTCATAACATTACAGGAAAAACATCCGAAGATGAAAAGGCACATTCAACAAAGCACAAATATATGTTACCCTTATTTGATGATCAGCTTCAGGTTAAACCTGTCTGCCTTGAGACTGGAGATTAATAGTGATAGCTTCTTTTAATGACTGTAGAAATGCCACAGTGCCTGCCAATAACAACTTGAGCAATGAACAGGTTGCTACAGAATGTATTGTTTATGCACCACTGACTGCAGTCTCTATACAGAAAATTTAATAGACCCTTTTTTCCCTCTCAGCAAGCTTATGCGGTTGGGGATTTAGAACTGCATTACTCCTTATGACCTGACTTATTTATCATGTCAATCATAGTAATGATGTGTCAAAATTATCACAATTCTGAAGCTTTCCCTTTATCATCATTTTGGGAGTGTTCTTTCTCAGCATTATAAGTACATATGACAGAAGAGACATCAGAGGCATAGATTTCATGCATGGCTCTAACAAAATCACAGGGTTAAATAGCTACTTCTAGAGCCAAAGCACCATGGAATAACTTCTTCCATTTTTCTAATTCAGTGCTTGTAATAGCTAGACACACAGCTGCAACTGCAATTAAGGAGAAAAGATGGGGAATAAAACTGCACAGAGTCAATTGCCAAAGGTCAAATTAAGATGCTGGAATTTGCAGGTCCTGACCCACCTAACACCATGCACTTGGCCTTCTGATACCACCAGTCAGATTTAAAATTACAACTGTAGCAATTAGTAAGACTGAAGAATTAGACGAGCGGGTTACTTATTGGTGAGATTGTCCTTCCCTGTCTAAGCAAAAAGCTTCGTCAAGGACTCCAGTTAGGGAAGGGAAAATAATGCAGATAGAGGGATTTAGCCCTTGCTGATACAGAAGTTTCAGACAAGTGTTCATGCAAGGTCACAGCCAGGCTGATGAAGGTGACTGTCTCAGCAGCTCAGGTGCAGCATTTCTCAGAACAGATTTCTGAACAAAATACCGGACTGCATCAACACCAGGTTATTGACTCAGAGAAATTAAAGGATGAGAAATAGTTAACCACAGGAGTTCTGTCAGAGGGACAACATATATTCTTTTGGTTCAATTTTCTAGAGCCTGAGGTCTGAAAGAGATGGAAGCCTCTTTGAAAGGGTCTGGACAGCATTCTAAATTTCATGTACCATAAGTTTCTCTCAGTCACAGAAGATTAATTCACCATTTATTCTGTAGGCTAGCAAGAACTCAGAAAGCAGGTAGTGTGTGCTGTCCTGGAGGAGAGAGACAGCAAAACCCTCTGGGGCTTGTAACCGTGGCTGAAACCATTTTTAAATGTAGTTACAGTCAAAGAGAGTTTTAACAAGTTTGAATGCACACCTAACATCGTTACATCCTGAAATATGGATTGTCTAACCAGTAGCCTGCGTTGCAGCATAATTTTTGCTACAATAGCTGTCTGAAATGATACTAAACCCCAGCTAACTCTAGACAGGTTGAAAAAGACCTGTCAAGTGCAGTTCCGGCAGCATCACCATGAAGCCTGTTTGAAGTGTCCAACCTATGGATCAGCAGAAATACATAGCTTAATAAAGACTATTAAAACAGAAACAGCTTGTTCTGTGGAAACTCTGATGGAGCTGCAGAACACTTGCTGCTGCATTACAAGGGTGAGCATGTCTCAGAGGACCCTAGAATCAAGAAAAGAGAAATGGCATGGCCCTCCACCAAGTAGAGGTAAGACAGACAGGTCCACAAAATGAACTGACAACGGATGGCAAGAATTGCTTAGTTAGGAGAAGTAAAGCTGTAGGAGCAGTTACTCACTGGAAGGAAATTTAAGTTAAGCATATAACCTAATGTTATTCCAAAAATAATTACAAGCAAGCAACCCTAAGCAAGTCTCAAAAAAAAAAATTATTTCTAAATAAGTTAAGATTTGGGCTGGAATAGAATGAACATTTCACAATTTAACACGTGTAGAGTATTTGCTGGTACTCTGAGGTGCTTCCTTTGGAAAATAAATTACAGTGCAACGGCATTCTCATATTGCAGATTCACTGGACTTTCAAGCCTCAAAACCAATTCAGCCTCACCTCAGAGAAACCCATCATCTTAGGGCACTTCTCTGAATATTTGGGATTGTAAACTTCCAAAGATAACCAATGCAGGCCTGACCACCAACTTGCCTACCACATCTTGTCACCCATGTACTAACAAAATGTTTAATGTAGTCCTTATTTTAGTGTCTAGGATAAGAAAGGAAATCTTGGAACTACATTTCCAATTCCCAATTAAAAGATAGATTTTCAAACCTGCACTGACAAAATTATATTCATTCTCACGTGCAGATACACACCCTTGTAGAGAAGCCAAGATCTGTTCTTTGTCTCTGTACAGGTTTAGAACTGCACACTACTAAATATAGGCATAATGGGTCAGATCGTCAGACAGAATATTTTTGTACTGATCCATTTAAATTCAGGAGACAAAGTAATTTATTTTATGTTATGATTTGGTGTATATCTATATCTGTATATAAATCCAGTCATGATAACTCCATCTCTTAAAGAAATGCCGTTGTCCAGAAGTGAAGGAATGGTTTGCTGAATGAGTAATTCCTGACAGAAAATGAGATTCGTTCAGAACACAGTTTGAGAGGAAGCTGATGAGCACTACTGCTTGGTTGGAGTTTTCAGGCTAAAAGTCACAAGCGCCTGCTTCACCGGAGAAGAGTTCCCAAGGGGAAAAGCTGGTGAAGACCCACAAGACTACCTGCTGCAGAAAGGGTCGGTCACCTTTGGAATGTGACAGCAGAATCGTTAAAGCCAGGACATGAGACCACAGGCCTTATCTTAAGGTATAAATCCAACTTAAGGTTCATGGGTTACAAGAAATTAAAATAAAGTCAAAATAAAGTTCAAAGGGAAATCAGTCTAGACCTGCCTACACAGCAGTTATCTCTTCTCCTATGGCCAAAAGAGTTTGAGAATTGCTGTCACAATTATGTTAGATATATATATATAAACCCCATATACATTTATAAAACTGCATTTCAGGGTTCATATCATATGATAATTTTATGGCTAAGAAAATACCAGCTGGCCGAACAACTGCAGAAATGCATTTTAACCTGCTCAGTGGCACACACAAACATCCTCCCTCTTTCTTTCCTTTTGGAGATGTTTGCTAATTTGACAACAAGCTTTAATATTCGTAAGGCAGTAACTGTAACTGTGATAGCATCAAGATCAATTTTCATTACTGGTGCCATGATTACCTTTCATTCATACCCCGAGACAGCCCTTCTAACGGGAAGTGTTTGCAAAACAAGTTATACTATCATATATTTGTGCTTTCTTGGTCAAAAAGAACAGCTGGAGAGTTACCTTCTAACAGACCTCAATCTTCTTTTAAAATTGATTTTTGCAAGTGAAAATTGTAGTCTTACTGTTTCAATACCTTAACTGAGAACTGATAAAGTTGAAACATGTATCTTGAGCTACTTAAATAAAAGGTAAAATTAGCCAAAGTCTCTGCAAGAGTAGACTCTGTAGCACAAATTTAATCTAATTACTTTCCTGCCATTGAAGAGTCCTCAAATGTACTCTGGTGTCTCTTGTTCTGTTCCTGAGATACATTCCCAATTAATCGCTCAAAGACTGAAGTACTTCAGTGTTGTGCTCAATATAGGATATCTCAGTGAAATTTAATGACCTATTATATACAGAAGGTCAGATCAGATTACTGCATACTTTCATATAGCTTCAGATTAAAAAAATCTGTCATCAAAAGACATGCTTCAATATCTACAGAAACAACTCTGCAATATCCTCACCATTTCACGCTACAGCCATCTACAGCTAGATTGAGCACAACAAAAGCAAGTGGCAGTGAGGGTATCGCATGTACCGCTCCAATTCTCAGCCCAGCCCAGCCCAAGCCCAAGGCATACTCTGGAACAGTGTGGGGAATGCTCCGGAATGCCTGTGCTGTGTCTACAGGTACATCACACCAAAGGAAAGTTTATTATCTTTGCTGTGTCCCCTGTAGTGCTGGTAACAGCAAATAAGCTGTGTCATATTTCTCAGGAATTTCCAAATAAAGTATCATTTCCATTATGAGCTCAGTGGACAACAAAAGTGTGAAAGTATTTCATGAGGTGAAAATAATATATATAAAATTCACAAAAGCAAGAAAGCTTGATGTCTTCCTTAACATCATATTGAGGCTGAATTGGGTTTCATGGTGGTTTAATCAATATAAACCCACTTTAAAAAAATAACATCATCTTGAGTGACTTAAATCTACAAAAGTGAAGAAATTAGCCAATCCGATTGTACGGATCATTTCTCAACGTTCCATTTAGCTTTTAATTACCCAACAGACTGTAATAGCTGCTTTGGAGCTATTACACTCCATCGTGTCAATTTGGCTGCTACAAATGCACAGCACAAAGTCCTCAAGCTAAAAATCATTATGAAATTATTGTTGAAAAAGATTGTTGGGCATGTGCAATAGCTAGCTTTTGAACTTCTATGTTTTACAATTTCTCTTTTTTATAAATAGCTAGAGCAATTAGATGCTGTTATGGAGCTATTCAAAACCTTTCAGTTTTGAGATCCAAAGCATTTCTTGAGTTATAGAACTGTAAAAATTCAGTTAAATTGGCAAAGTTCTGTTTGCAGTCTGTCATAGCCTCATATTTTCTTTTTACTTCTGTATACAATCCATTCAAGTCATATTTTTTAGATAATGTTCCATCAGATAAAACACCAGAAAATATTTTAGAAAGTAAATGCAAGAAAACTTTGAAAAAATCAGGTCTGCACTAGAAGCTGCAGAATACCAAGAAACAGATGCATGTATAGATGAACAAAATTCAAAATATTAAGTAGCACACCCAGCCTTTCCTGGATGCTAGATTAAAAAGGGAAAGAAAGAATTTAGGAACACGAGAATGCAAAGATAAATGAAGCTTCATGTAAATCACAAGCCTAAAATAACAAGGAAATTGTATTTGTGGGATTTGCAGAGAATAAGCAATCAAACGGTTTATGGATTTGAGAGAAAGCAAGCTGTATCTACGTGAGATTTTCTCAGTTGTGCTCCCCAAATCACAGAAACTTCAGCTCAAAGCACAGAATAAACTCAAACTGGAATGGAGTCTTGTCAAGGACATGGACTAGGACTTCACAGAGTAACAGTTTATCAAACAAAATGAAACAGACTGACAGTGTCTCAAAGATCTTGCAGTGCAAGTGTAAGACAGAAGTCCTCCTCCCAAAGATGATATTGCCAACCAAGAAAGCAGAAGGAAGTTTTTCAACTCTATATGACAGCATATTAACTTGCTGGATCATGCTCAAAGTTTCTTGCAGGCATCCCAGCACAGAAACACGTCCAGGTTTTTTGTAGTACTAATGAGACAAATTCACAGGATTAGGTGGTGTTTTTTTTTTTCTTGAGTATAAGTCAGGAACAGCATAGGAATTAGCACAGGTGGGACTCTTTGAAAACAGAAGAAGCAGGTAACAGGCTGGCAAGTGGCTGACTGGAGCCAGAAGCTGATCTCTCCTTGCTGCCTCCGGGATGGGAAAGATGATAAACCACCTCAAAAGTGGGGAAGAGGGAGACAAACTGTGGGACACAAAACATGAGCGTAAACATCAAAGCCATACTGAAGATCAGCTTTCTGAAGTCTTTAGACAACAACGACAAAAAAAGCAGCATTGCAGTAATTGAAATATGAGTTAAGAGCTTCGACAAGAGTTTCAGATTTATTGGAAAGGCTGTATCATCACAGGACTATTAAAAGTAATAGGAATTTGTAAATAATGGATACAACATAAATACGAGGGATCTAGAAAGATGACGGAGTAAGTAATTTCTAGACACTGACATCCTTTAGGACAAGCAGCATGTTTATGTTCTCTGGGGAACTGGAAAAGAATGAGAGGAAGAGGTGTGGCAGGATCTGTAAAAACTGCTATGGCAAGATAAATCTGAGTTTTCAGAAGTGGTTGAAAAATGGCTGATAAATATCAAAGAGATTAAGAGGAAGGGCAAAAAAAAGATACCCCCAGAAAGCTGAAATAGGGATAAGGTGGGAGTTCTCTCAAAGAGTGATTAGATTGATAAGAAATCAAGCAAGGATGGTGTCAAAGAAGTAGAAGCAGTCAAGACTTCAAGAAGAATGCACTAAAGCATCAAAAGAGATTACTACTCCTTTTGCTATTTGAACTGGTGCTAAGGACCAATAGTGAAAAGCAAAAGATCAGGTGAAATAAGCCTCTGTACTATCAACTTTTACATAAAACTAACAAAGTTAAATATCTTGGATAGACTGTGTACTTAAAATACCAAGAAGTTTACAAATTTCCCTTTATTATTTCACTCTTAAGAAAACAAAGAAGAGCACAAAAGGTACAGAAGGCAAGTCCTTGGAAAGGGCTGAAACATAGGACCTCAATTTTGAAATGGACGCAAAACCGACTAGCAAAGCATCGAAGGTGAAACATGACTGTGGTGCCACAGAGAAACTTACTGAAATACTTTCATTATACAACATGGAAATTAATGCTATGAAAAAATTAAGGCATCAAAAGTTTTCATTCCTATAGCCGTGTATTTTAATGATGCTGACTGGCTTTACAGCATGCAGACATATTACTAGCAAAGTCAGTTCACCAGAAAACAGAGGCCTTTGTAGGCAGAGAACAATTTGGGTGTCTGTAACTCTGCTTGAAAAACAATTTTTTTATAAGAGGTGGCTATGAAACGCTATTGTTGGGGAGTGAAGTAACAACACAGTACGATAGTCTATTTTTGTTTTCTCTTTAAAAATGTAAGAAAAACTAATCCTGCAATTCTGCACATTGTTTGCTGAACACAGACGCGAAGTACTGCACGCTCCACAGAAACCTGCTGATGCAGCACAGTGCCCAAGAGCCAGGCACATAGCACGCGTGGCATCTCCTACAACACAAAAAGAAACAGTTCTTCCACTGCTGCTTTCAGGAAAAATTAACAACATTCTTGGACGGCTTCTCAGCTGTCCAAAATATTCATTTCTACCAGTCTCCTCTCTTACTTTGCTTTCAAAGAAATTTTACCTCCCAGGTCACGTAGGTACAATACACAATTGTAGGTGTACATCTGAGAGGTATCTATAACTAAAAGAAGAGGCTTAACTTCTACCTGTTATTAACAAGTAAATACGAGGGAGGAAGAAAAAGCAAAAGTACATCTCAGAATATAAGAACAATCAGCATCTTGATTATCAAGCATGAAAAGGTGCACAGCTCAATACAATGGACAAATATACACAGTGAGATAGCCAAACTCTTATTAGGCTGAATAGAGATGTGTTTTGAGTAACAAATACAACACACAATGCTTTCTTAAGCCTCTACACTCCTTAGGTGAAAGTTAATTTTAAAAGGTCACGGTCAACATAGGAAAAACATGTCCTTGCTCAAAAACAGCTCTTTAATGTTTGGCTATCATCATTTAAGACACAGGTTGCACAGACTGGGTTTACAACTAAATGACACTTTTAAAAATTTCTTTCATAGAAATATAAAACAATATGCTTCTCTCACTGTTGTTAGGGCCTAATGTCTGTCACCTGATGCTCTCCAAGTTGCCAGTATACTGACATGTATGTGAGATTTTCTCCCTGAGGTGTTCAGAAGAGAGAATCTTACACATTTCTATTCTCAGTACCAAGCTGAAGCCACAACTTTGAACTGATGTACCCTGGGAGGAAAGAGGATCTGCTTCTCACTCTCACGGCCAACTCAGGTCACTGTTTCAACCTGTTAACCTTGGAGGTTTGGCTACCAGTCATAAATGCCTAGCATCTCTTTCCTAGATTAACACTTCTACAAATATCCTAAATATTATCTTACTTTATTTTGACTTTAACAAAACAATAATTAAAGTTTTTGTGTTCACAGACTAGTTTGGTACATACTTTATAATATCAGTCACAAATATAAAAAAGGCCTACTTCAACTCTTTCAAATATTGTGAAGTTATTTCCAAAGATTTGGATGATAGCATAAAAGAACGTCTTTCAGAAACTCTTGATTTAAATAAAACCTTTTAATACTGGGGCATAATACCTCTTACCAGTGTCTATCTACCTGACCTGTAGAAAATCCGGCAGAACTATAGGATAGGTATGCTAAAAGATTCAGGTTTTTTTCAGAATGAGTACTGAATCTGGATGCTATTTTGGTATCTAGGAAGTACAATCCAAGATTGAATAGAAAATGGCACCGCATGATATAATTTTAATTGTATTTTCCACAAGATCACTTGCTCTAGCATTAATGTTAATCAGTACATATTATGCAGCTAGATAAAAGTCCACATGAAAGTTCAGTGAGATGCAGAATCCCATTTCATTTCACCCCTTAAACTATTGTGCAATTTGTTATGAAACAGATCGCTAAAAATGTAATTACAAAAGTACCTGTACTATACAAAAGAGAAAGTAAAATGTTTCCTACCTATAATCTTACAGCATAATTAGGGCAATTCTGGATTACAAGTGATACACAAACCACATGATAAATAATGCACATAATTTTTAGATTACACTGCTGACAGCATTTAACTTCAGCACTGCTGCAAGACTTTGATCTAACATCAATATAACTGACTGCAACCCTTTTGCATAATTGCCATCTGTAGAAGAATCTAATTAGACCAAGAAATATTAAAATAGTTTTAATGGTTAACATAAAGCTTCATGAAAACAATCACTGCTGGTTCAAGGACACAATCAATAGCCTTTAGTTTGAAAAATATTGTGGTTACAATTATAACTAGACTGGCATTCAATCCATCCTCTCTCCTTTTTCATAAAAATCAGTATCTTGAAGAATGTTCCTATGGCGCTACATGCACTGTAATTTTTCACTCTTTCTCTAAATCTCATAAAATGCGCTGTAGATGGCCCCAGGAGCAAACACAGCAAAGATGAAGTAAAACTCGAAAAGGAGCTGTCTAGTTTAATCTATGAATGTTCACAGCAAGGGCTTCGTGTAGAAATTTGTAATCAGGATTTCCACAAATGATGGTGGCAAGGTTTCATTGGAACTGGTGTTCTTGTCATCCGCAGAGCCTGTCACAGCAACCTGCAAGCATTTGCTGCTTCTCTGATTTGAGAATCCCCAAGCATTATGTTTCTCCCCAGTGCCCAAACACACATACTACATCTTTCTGTTTAGAAACCACCCCGGCTTAATAGCCACACATTTGTTATGCTCTGCAGGGAGAAGTGCGATATATACTCAACAAGCTTCTGTAGTTTCAAAAATGCTAACCAAAAACCTACCAAATTAAATCTGTCCAGGATACAAGTTAGCATGTCAATTAGGAGCAAACTCTTTGCATCTGTGATGGGTAGGCAAGGGACCAGGGGAATGCCTGGGAAGGAACACTAGTTCTCAGAATTTCTAACAAAGATGACTTCACTCTAGGTAAACAAATAGCATCGAGACTATGGGTCTTGTTTCTTAAGCGCATTCGTGGAATAAAAATACCTTAGAAGCAGGAAAACAAAAGCTACCCTTCAGCTACCACTTTTCTCTAATCTTTTACTTAACTTGTATACAATTACTTCAGTGTAGTTAGCTTCACAAGGAACGAGGTGGACTTTTCATGGAAATTTCAGGCAGTCCAAGACCCTTCAGCATACCTGCTGAATGACAGTGACTCATATGAAAAACACGAAATGGTGACCTACACTTATCAATGGTCACCTAACAGAACCACATCTTGATTCTCATCCACAGTACTAGAGAAGAAATACACACACAGCTTGAAAGGTTACCTTTCCTTGCTGTTGCCAGACCTCAAACAACGGCTAGTTCAAAAACATTCTCTACCAAATGAAAAAGTAACTCAAACAATGATAATCAATTTAAACTGGTACAAGAAAGAGAAGAATAGGTTCCTTCTGTCCCCCTTACATCAGCCAAACCCTTCAGGCAGTTTTCAGCCTAGTTTTCAGTGGTGTTTTCTCACCTTTTATTATTTCCATTCTCATATTTGCCTGGTGTATAGCCTGTATATGAACAACATGTTCAGAAGCATCATCTGTTAAAGCACACTCACCACAGGGGGCTATTTGCACTTTTTCATCTAGAGCATCCTCTCACTATCTAAGATAACTCTTCTCACCGTTATGTTTATGAGAGGCTTCAAAGTTTGAACTAATGATAATCAGTACCACGAGATTTATCACCATCCTAAACACGAGAGATTTTCAGCAATGACGGGGAACGAACGTGACCAAGGCACCCGCAGCCCTCATGGTACATGCTGCACCAGATCACTTGGCCCCAACGGCACCAACACTGGAGCAAGGAAGAAGGTCAAGCAGCACGTCTTTCCCCTTCCCCTAGCAAACAGCTACAGCAGAGAACGGTCATTTTGTGTGGATCAGTGGATCTCCAGAGAAGCAGCAGAGAAGAAAAGGAATTATGCTGGAATATGAAACTTGGCTGAGGTTTGGGCTGAAACCTCCATGGTGCAATCTCAGTTTCCACAGTCAGATCAGACCAGCCGAGGTCAACACAGAAAAGATAGAGTGACCTCTTGCCCAAAAGGTTTAATATTAACATTGCTATCATGTGATACATTGTAACTTCATTATCATGGCATATTAAAATAGGCCATTTATCTGCATAATTTGGAGCCTGAACAGTGATCATTACCTTCTCAACATTCCTTAAAAACAATAAAAAAATTGCTTGCAAATCAAAATGCAAACACTTCAGTAGCACATAGAAATTGTTCTTCCCTGATAATTTATACATATTTTGCAATTTCAACTTAGGGTGATGTGTGTAGGAAGAATAGGAGGGTGGAGGACAGAGATGGGTTTTATATCAACAATTCCCATTAACATTGATGGGAATTGCACCCATAAAAACTCTGGTCACTGATGCTTTTCTTTACTCATTAGGTAATTTCCAGCATTTTATTCTTCTGGTTTATGTTCCCTGCCCTATAATTTCCAATGTAGTGTTTAGGTTCTGCCAAAAAGCTTGTGTGCTAGCTGCCTCTTGCAAGTAAATAGCACTGTGATGAACTTCAAAATATCTATTTCTCCCATAATTGGTTGGTACCAGTCAATGCAGTCCAGCAACAGAAAAAATGAGGAAAATACATTGCAAAAAATTAGCTGATTCAAATACTTCCTGAAAATATAGGTATTCCACTACACATTTTCATTACCAGCAAAAAAACCTAAGGAAAGGGTATGATTCTATGTCATCAAAAATAGCTGTCCCCAGCTTGAAAACTAAGGGACTAAGATCTGTATGTACGCTATTGCTTTCTGGTAAGGGGAAATAAGGCAAGATCTGTCTTTTCTTCTCTCTCTCTAGCATAAAGTTGTTCAGTGATCTTGCAGACAGCACACTGGATATGGTATTCACAGTTCATTTGAATGTCCGTAATAAAATATTTTGTCTACAATGAAATCTGTCAACACCATTTTTTTTACATGATTTATGTATTTGTTTTTAAAGATCTGACCCTCTGATTAACCGTTTCTATAAGAATGCCTAGTGCACCATGTCATATGCCAGGGGTTACTGGATCAGGGAGAAAGGGACTGTTACTTCCAAAATACCAGATGTTTCTCAAGATGGGAACACAAAAAATGCAAGGTTATACATTATATGTGCAAATTTCACTGGTCTTCCAGGATCGGTACACCTGGTCTTCAAGTAACTTACCCAGATCAAGTCACAATCACTGCTGAAAATCATCCTTCAACAGACCAATGTGGATCAATTCTGATCTGTTAAGTGCTTCTGCCTTACTTTATTATACCATTGTCCCCTAAAGATGACAGATACTGAGGTATTTTAATAGAAATTATTTGACACAGCTCTTAAAAATTCTATAAAATAATTATCCTTGTGTTGCATATAGGAGTCAATTTTGTTAAGTGAGAAGAGCATGGGACTGGGAATTACAAAACGTGATTTCTAACCTTGTTTCTGCCCCTGATTCTAAGTGATCTTAGGCTAATCACTTTTATCTTTCTGTGCATCAGTTTCTTCATTTTTATATTGGAATTTATGACATGCACCTTGGTAAAGACTTTTGAGGAATACTGATGAAAAAGCATTAGATATGAATCAGGCCTTATTATTAATAACAGTAAATTGCTTTGGGATCCTTGGATGATAAGAGCTATTTAAATTCAAAGAAAATATTAGTACTTTAATTGCTTCATCTTTCAGATCTACCCAGTTTTACTTACACACTGACAGGTAAATTGAACTCAAATTCCTTCATAGCAGATATACAAAGTTATAAGTGTAAAAAAGGTACTAAAACCCTTACATTATTACTGTTGCAGCTTCCAAGGCTTTAGAACATCTACTTTGTACTGCTGCAGATCTCACATGGCAAACATCCAAATTTTATACTGCTGTTGGGATATTCAGTATTAATGCAATCTTCTCTGCAAATGCTGAAATCCCCAAATTCCATCAATAGTCAAACTTCAAACCTTCCATTTATGCAACGTTTTATCAAAGTCATTACAATTGTGATGAAACTGCTATTGTTTTGAAATGATATACTGAACAAAATGTCATTATCAAGTAGTTTCACTGAGTGGAGAACAGAAACATAGTCTATTAATGTATCGCCATTGATTTATTCACTAATGTGCCCTATATTTTCATCCACAAAAGCCTTTGTAAAATCCAGTGTCTATTAGTGCAATTATCCAACGTAACTAACTCTGCAGGGCACAGCTCATTATGTTTCTTTTTTTGCTTTTAGTGCTGAATGCTGCCAATAACATCCGGGCTAGAGGAGAGCAGACTTCAATCAGCATGTGACGACAAAAAGAGAACAAGCACAGCGCTGGCTTTGGTCTGCTCTGAATGGGAGCTTCACCCACCGTCTTCCTAACAAACTGCAGAGAAAACAACTGTAAACTGATATTATCTTCTCAGCGGTGTCCAGTGTTTGAGAAAGAGGCAACAGGCGCAAACTGAAATACAATAACTTCTGTTTAAGCATAAGAATTTTTTTTTTTTTTTTACTGAAAGGGTGATCAAACACTGCAAAAGGTTGCCCAGAGATGTTGAGGACTCTCCATTCTTGGAGATGCTCAACACCTAGCTGGACACGGTCCTGAGCGACCTGCTGTAGCAGGGGGTTAGACTCCAGAGGAGCCTTCCAGCCTCATCCGTCCTGTGATTCTGTGATTATTAATTCCTCTCAGATCACCAGGCTGTTGATGTGTGATCTATATTCACTACTGGAAATTCAAGAGAGCAGCTGCAAACACTTAGAAACCTGACTGGTTATAAGAATACTTCCCCTTATAAAACACTGCAGAGAAAACTTTATTTTTCCTCTTTACACATCCTCCACCTGAGTGAAGTAAAGCAGAAACATGGCTCTTTTTAGCCATCCTAATTCTGACAAGACAGCAATGACAGACTTAATTACTAATCAGTTTGCATCAGAAATTTTCAGACCAAATGCAGAGTGCTGTATCATGCATGCAGTTTAATACAGCCAGAACCAAAATTTTTCTTATTTCAGAAATGTCTCTTTTCCTCAAAATTATCTAGCCAGAGACTGTTGCCTTACTACAGTGTTCCCTTCCAGGGACATTATTTCCTCATTATAACCCAGATTCCAGGTTGAAAATGAGAAGAGGAAAACTCACGGGTTGCCTGAGTCTCTATTAATTATTGAAGAATCCCTGCCTGCCCCAGTGCCATGTTCAGACAGCTTGTCTTCGCACTTCTGAGAAGCAATGAGAACTCCATGGGAAAACAGTAACACATTTTTGTTTTGTTTAATAACAAAACAAATCAATTAGATTAGCAATGATGGCCTTGGCCCCTGGCACTTCTGAGGAACTTCTGGGGAATTAACAAGCGACCAGCACTTATGGCCTAAAGCAAAACTCCTCCAGGAGGCAGGTAGCTAAATGAGTAGCCTAATTTTCAGTAGTATTTGCTTCCCAATGGGGAAGAAAGTGAGAATAACTAAACAGAGGAATTTGGATAAACCCACCCCCCCCCATCAAACAATAATAATTAAGCCCCTTCTTGTAATTTATCAAAATTGTGACACCAGACTAAGCAGCTGTCATTTCTGTTCAGTGTAACTTCTGCATTTCAATGGAAATGATTTTGGAGTTCAGGACTTGTACATTTTTCATAGTTTAAGGTGCTGCTACAAAAAACCCAGCAAATCAAATAAAGCTAGCATGCTGTTTAGGGCTTGAACTATATGCCCTGTATGAGATCTTAAGTATAGCTAATATCCATTTCATTTCCAAAACAAAGTTTAAAAAAACCATGCATATGTGGAAAAAAGAATAATGATTTCCAGTATCTAATTTCCCATACAAAAGGATATGGACAATGAGAAATGCATTATTTAAACAACAAAAGGGCTATGTTCCAGCCATAGTCAGGCACTACGAAGATTTCAGCTACTTTTATAATTGGGTTAATTTAAAACACTATCTACTTACAAAACATTGCATGAAAAATGTATTGTGCAGAATAACTACCATTTGTTTTGGTCACATCAAAATATCACTCAAAAACCACTGGGGTTTTTTGGTTTTGGCTGTGATCCTGTAAAGCACCATCTTCTCCCTGAGACAAAAAAAATTATGTTGTAGAACACGTAATTCATCTTGCCCCTGGATAAAATGACCGCTATGAAACAACCCCAAAACTTCTACCACAGAGATGAAACAATGTACATTATCGCAAGAAAAATCTAAGTTCCTTGACAGCACTTTATCTAAACCCAGTGGTTAAAGCCCAAATAATAGTATCTTGAATAATGATTTTTCTTCATCATCCTAGGAGCCAAATTATGCAATATTATAAATCTAAGATTCCCAGAAAGAAAAGGTTTGTCACCTATACCTTGAAAGCTTGTCCTTTAAAGACCTAATTAAGTATCTCAGTAATTGCTAAGCTAATCAGTCTGCCCAGCTACTGCAACTGGCAGGACGATGCCACGATAGACACAACTCTCATGCGATAGCACTAAACATAACAGAACTGCGCAATAAAAACCTTTTTCCTTTGAATTCCTGGCTTTTACTGGATTAAGTGAAAATCTTAACATGGATTTTTTTCCTGTTCTACTTTAGTGTGTGTTTGCATTTTTTAAGTTGCATTTAATATTATTCTGTAAAAAGTTAGCAATGAGAGACTGGCAGGCTGAGGATCTGTATGAAATGGAGTATACAGTAGTGTTTTCTTTTTGGTTTTGGGAGTTTTTTTGTTTGTCTTTTTTAAACTCCCATTGGCTTTAAATAGGAGGCTTCATGGTTTGGATACTGTGGATTGCAACATAACAAAAAAAAACAAAGCAAAAAGTTAGCAATTCCTAGCAGATGTTTCTAGAAGAAAGGGTTTGTTTTGTAGAAGGCAAAAGTGTTAATATCCTTTGCGCATTTCTTAACTTTTAGATGTTATCAACCATGAATGTGAGAAGCAAGAATACAGAATAATCTCATAGGACTAACCAAAATGTTTGCTATAGGGACAAAACCGAAAACTCCCTAACACTTTTTTCTCCAAACGCAAATACAGCTCATAACGTTTTCTCATGAGATGAGCCCACTATTAACATCAACTTTTGTATGAGTGTCAGCTCTGCCTTTTTAGCACTTTTAGACTTCAGTCTCAGTGACAGACATATCTTTCACCGTTTCTAAACTTGAAAGCATTGCAGAATTAAGTTAAATGTGATAGTAAGCAGCATCATTTACAGCATTACAGCATCGCCTTTTTAAGGTGTTCAGAATGTCAGCTTTCAGTAAACAGCTAAAAAGCTTTTTCACCTTAGTTCAGAAACAGAAAAAAATACTTTTGAAGTGTTTGGGGTTTGGTGGTTGTTTTTTTTTTTTTGTTTGTTTGTTTTTGTTTTTTTTTTTTTTTTTTTTTTTGAGAACTAAAATTGTGGCAGATTGAAGGCACACCAGAAAAATATATTCGGGGGTCCAGTAGCCTCTCTTCACTTTGCGCATCTGTCTGGCATGTCAAGACCTAATAAGAACAGAGATATGTTTTCACCATTACTCGGTACAATCCTTCTGCCCTCCTGTTCACCTACTGATCCCCAGAAACAGCCTCTCTGTTGCTATTGTACAAGCCCTGGCTGATTGGTGGCACTCTCTCTCGCCCAGCATTTTCCAAAATAGCCTTTGTCTGCAGTGGCCATCCTGCTGCCCTAACCAGCTGTTAGAAAATGATCAAAATGGGCCAATTATTACTCCAACCAAGAAATATTCTTCCACCAGGAATAAGAAATCACATACATTTCGCCAGCCCCAAAGTACGCAAGGAAAATTACGTTCATTAAAAATCTTTTCATAATGACATCCTTACTATCAAAAGGCTCAGAGATGATTGACCTTGGCGTCCAGGATTAAGCCAGCATTATTTTTCTTGATTACCAGCAGCAGAATAGTGGGGAAATTATAAAGCCATTGAGAGGATTAATACAGCCCTGATCTCTCTCTCCTGGCTCTTTATCTCAAGCGATTAAAGTTCTCTAGAAAAAAAAATAGTCATGTAGCATACGCCTGCTGCCATGGAGAGATACAGTATCAGCTCCATGCATCAGCTCCCCATGACAGCCAGGGCAAAGGTTAATTATGCATTCTGTATATAGTTTTAATCACTTTAATCAGATCACCGCTCTGCTCCATCTCAGGCTATAACTTTCTAAAAGCAAGAGAAGCACTTCAAGCATGGCAATGTTTGTTTTAAACAAGGGGAGGGGGAGGAAGAGGAGGAAACACGCTACGTTAACCACAAACAAAAAAGACAGTGCAAAACCTATCGACCGAACAAGAAGACTAAGCCCGATCATTTGTGTGAACAGAGGCAGAATGGCACAGAGCGGTCAAACAGAGGACGTAAGGTCCTTTTCCAATTTAGAGATATACCCAGATAGCTTTCTGAGACTCTGGAACAAAGCACGTTCTCAACACACAGTCTTCATGCTTCTCTCCACCTTCATCTCTGTTTTCAGAGCCTTACTCCAGCAAAAGCAAAGAAAAACAAGTGGAATAATTGCACAGTAACAGGAAAAGCCACGTTAAAAGAGACGGAACTAACTGGTTGGAAATCACAGGAGTCATAGCTCTCTACTCTGACACGGGAACAAAGGACCGCTCCTTTTAAAACTTCTGCTGTGATTATTATAAGCTCTATTCAGTGTTTTGTGCTTACATCTTACACAGACAAATCTCTCATTTATGGGCATTTGGTTTGAGAAGAAAGAGTTGAATAGGGCTCTGGTTTTTTTTAATTAAGGAATATTGGCCCTGAGGATGAAGGGAGGAAGTGCCATCCTTGGAATGAAGTGGGAGACAGAAGTCTGCCTTTGTTCCCTTCAGAGCATACAGAGACATTGTCATATTCTATTTAAATATTTTCAAAATGGGTGGGATGAGGAGAGCGTTCAGGCTTCTCACCAGCAGCCAATGTTTATAACAACATTAAAAAACACCAAACATGGATGGGTTCTAACTTTTAACAATATGATCTCCAAGCCAAACTTATCCTCATTACAAGGCTCTTTCACATCACCAGACATCCTTTTAATACGAGGCCACATTTTCCCTGCCAGATACAGTTTTCAGGGTACTTTACTTTTATGTCAGAAAGCAGAACACCAACAATATCATTCAGCCCCAAATAAGCTCCTTTTTACAAAACCATCCAAAATATTTGACAATTCTTGTGGACTCAAGGCTTCTGCAGTGTTTTATCGAGCAAGGAGAACCCTTAAAATTAATTTATTTCCCTTTACTTCATAGCAGCCCATCAATTCTTCTCTATATAACATTTTGGATATACCTGGCTATTAACAGGGGACTTTAAAAGTGTGTAAAGATAATTTATTAATTTTATTTTTAAATCCAGCCATCTGGAGCTATGAATATATTTAGCAAATTACATAAGACCAATATTTAACAAAATCCTCCAGGCCTACCCAGAGGAGAACTCCATCATCCAATAAACCAACTCATCCTTAATCCTAAGGCTATCGTATTCTGTTGGTCCTCACTTTTTCCCAGGTGCATGAACAAGCCCACATTTGAATTCCTTTTATTTCTGCTTTTTCTTCATAATCAAGAACCTATGTATTTTACCTTGTAAAATGCAAACAAACAACAAAAAATTCATGTTTTGGGGGTCAGGAAACAGGAAGGAGATACACCAGAGAAGTTTTCCTATGCCTATTTCTAAAGACAGTTCCAGATCTCTGACCTCAAACCTTCATAGAACTATCTAGCTCTGGAAGTGGTCTCTACATCTTCCTGTGCACAGATGGAGAATGACTTTTTTCTAACAGTTACTGAGCATCCAGGTACCAAAGGTAGCATAAAGACAAACCACGTCTTCTCACTGCCTGACCAAGTTTGAAATGGATGCCAAGAAGAGTAGATAGCCTTTTAGCAGCACCTATTTTTCTACGGAAGAAGTTGTCACAGTTACGAGGCAGGAAGTTCTGGTCAGTTTTAGAATAGAGTTCTTCTTCACCTGTATATGTCTGAAGCCAAACACCTCAACCAACTGGAAGTGAAAGACTTTAAAATTACTTTTCTGACATTAGTTGACAAACCAAAACATTCGACTTTCCAAAAAAACCTGTATGGTGAGAGCATTGGTCATGTCCATTGTATGGTGGAGTCTCTCTCTGGGGGGAAGAAGCTGGGGGAGCTGAGAAAGACAACAGGATAATTCCAGGGTTCTGTCAAAACTAGAGTTAATAAGGGCAGGGTCAATTCCAAATGTCACCATCTCTTTATGTAACAAGCACTATTGCAGTTCTAAGATAAAAATGCTCCTAGCTCAAAGATTTTGCAAGTTGATATTATCGCTATCAGAAAAACCACTTTAGAGCTCAGCAAGTAATGAAACACCTTTCAAAAGCAACTTAAGAAAAGGGGAGGTAATAGCAGGGGAAACGACTTTGCTTCTCAGGAAAGATGCTGCTTTCAATAAATAAAACAAATAGCAAAACAAAACAAACCCTACTGCACAGAGAATGACCTTTAAGTGAGTTTAACCTTAGTTCAGTGTAAAGGAAATTAAAGTTTGTGGTACTGATGCAGACATAGTCAAAAGCATCTTGTGCTGGCAGCAAAAATTCCCATTGCTGCTTTTCTTCTGACCTTTTGCATCTAGTAGGAGAAGAGAGGAAAGAGAAGGAAGACTATCTGGATTTCCTGTAGACAAGATGTCTGCTAACACACATCATGACCCAGCTGGTAAATAAAGAAACCTTGCGATAGTCATGGTAAGTGAAAACCTGTATTGCTAATACTATTTCACTAGGTCAGGTAGTAACTCTGCATATACTCCCCATTCTCAATAATCTGCTCATTGTCTCCGGGGGAAATCAGATTTAACATTTATTTGCCCTTCAGTTACTAGAGGAGCAGACTGACTGCAGGCTGTCCTTTTTCCAAAGCCATTAGAAAAGCAGCCTTTCTAAGCTTGTTTCCCTAAGAAACTTGTTCTTCCATTTCTTGATATGACATTTGTCCAAAATGCTCTGTCCATCAACCCAGGAAACTAGCTCTGGCAGAAGATAAGACCCCTACCTCCTACCTGTTCATCACGTATTGCAATTTACTCTCTTCCTCGAAATATGTGCTCTAGGCCTTTTCTGGTCTCACACAAATTTCTTCTCCTTCCACAGTTCAGTCTGTGTGAAACACTACCATAGCCAATGTACTCAGAGAGATCCTTTCCATTAATGATTTCAGAATCCTATGAGAAAATGATAGTTATGAGGAGGAAGAGGAATTTTTGGAATGTTTTCAAGGTAGTTGTGATCAGTAAGAATTCCAGGTCAACAACCCAAACAAACACAACAGATACATCCCTAGAGAAACTGAACTTATTTTTTTAAATAAGATTCCTCAGCCACCGTATTTCCTATATTAAGAACCTGCGTGGAAGACTGCTAGAATAACATGAACTACCTTATTCACAGAAGAATTCCACTGCAACATATTTATTCGAATGGTGCAACACCTAGCAGGGACTTTGGATGACACTAAAATAAGAATGTTACTACAGCCACAGAACCACTGACTCTCTTCTCAAAGTAACTCCACAATACCTTCATAATACTTCACGATACTGTTGACAAACTCGTGGCAATACCCATGCTGCTCAAGTGGTCTGAGAACAAAGCACATCTGTATTGCAGATGCCAAATTGGGTTACAGTCTGAAACTTGCTCCGTCCTTCAAATACATCAAGAAATGTCTGCCCAGTTAGACCTCAGGGTGCACAGTAAGTGGATACACAACTTGTCAAGAGCACTTAAAGCCTCAGATGAGTTTAAATAATTCAAACAATCTTGTACATTCCTGCAGATTAGAGTATACCTTTGTTTGGAACTCCTATTTTACTCTGTGATTTGTGTTAGTCTCCTAATCACAAAGGTTATCTTTGTGAGACGTGTTTATGTAAGCCTAGAGATATGTCCATGGCCTGATCTTCACATGTTCAGTACTCTGCACAGCATTCCACAAATGCAACAAATTCCTAGTTTTAAACAAGTGCTCTGTTAGATTTTGTGAAGCTGTGCAAGGAAACCTGACACTGATCATTATCTGCCCTGCTGCTCTCTGTAAGCTTATATAGCTAGAATAAAGCAAGTTGTCATTTCTTCTATGTACAGAAATATCTGACTCTTCAGAATATCACACTCTTGAGAAGACGTAATTTTCCCCGCTTCCTGACCTGCACTGGGCTGGCTTTGGCAACGTGCACATCTCCAAAGACTTTCCGTTGCAAAAACGTACTTATTCACCTAGCTAGACTACGTAACAAAGGCAAATAACTTAAGTACAGATATTTCTTGCCTCAGAAGAGGAAGGTGGTATTCATGGAGGATCCTGCCAGAAGCAAGATAAACCAGCAACTCTAGGTAGCATACAGTACTGAATTAAGAGAGTATTAACACTAAGGGTCCTTAGGGAGCATCGTATATTTCTCTCAAACACACCTATCATTATGGATTTTCTTAATTTAAAAATGAAATGCAGCAGACAACACCAGTAATAATTACCTTTATGATAATGCCATAACCCATTTTATTGCTCTGAAAGTCAAATATATTTATTAAATCTGCATAAATTACAATACTATTAAACTGTAATTTACGTGATACTGTGTAAATGAGAGACTGGTTGGGCCTTTATACTAGTGTGTTCTAGCAGATAGGATGTAATTCATATTTGTACAGTGACTGTACTTTTAGTTTATTTCATAATAACATAACTTACATTTGAAAACATACTAAGCCATTAATCAAGTATCACCAACACTATAAAATCAGCCTTCTGTAAAGTAAATTTGGATGAGGCAGCCTTATTTCTTGCTGATCAAATAAAGTTCAGTTTTCTTAAGGAGACAATTTCAATCTCACTTGACTGAAAACTTTGTTCAACAGTATTTAATAAACCCAGTAGTACCAAGAGACACACACACTATGTAGAAATTATACCATTTATAGAAGTAAGTTATATGGTACATTTTCTAAAATCAGTGATTGGCGACTGGCTTGTTTACTGCTCATTAATAAAAAAGAGAGGTAGCACTCCTGCTGGATACTACGAAGGTTTCTTGTTTACTTTTCCTTCCAGTTACAGTAATTGACCTATAAGTCACCAGAATTCTGGGCATTTATTCTGAACTTTGCGCAGAATGCAGCAACAATCCTTCAGTGTGGCAGCTAAATATGTCAGGATTAACATTCTGCTAAATATTCAAACACTAGTGTTGTAAGCTGGGGGTTTATGAGAGGTTTTATGCAATTTGTGGATTCTGATCAGATCTGGGATGATATAAAGGGTAAGTAAAGGTCTGTCACAAATCTCTCTGCTAAGCTGAAAATAAAAATCCTACCAGACCTAAAAGTCTGGCTTGAGAAAGACTTATGTAATAAGTTTGGGATATTTCTACAGGCTCTTCTCATTTGAAATCAAGCAAAATACCAATAACTTAAAGTAATACCACTTGGTAGCAGGAAGACACCACCACAGGATAATTAGACTATTAGTTTGATCACACAGAGATGCTTTTCCCTCTCTGCTTTCTAGAAAGGTTGTTATCATATGGGAACTTAAACCGTTAATTCCTGGCTTCTAGAAAGTCTAAGATTTTTTGTGTGTGTGATCACTAGATATAAGTATCCAATACATGCTTGGACAAGTAACTCTAAATGAGTCTCTGCCTTGAAAATCCAGACTCATTTTAAGCACAGGGAGGAAAAGTACTGCTAGTACCAGATCTTGCACAGTACACTACAGAGCTGTCAGGCAAGTCTCCAAAGCTCAATATACAGTACTTGTATGGCAGTTGTTAACTACAAACCTCTTCCAAAACTGTCCTAGCAAGCGTCTACATTGTACCCTGCAAACCCTTGGCAATTCAGTGGCTGCCTCAAATCGTTTTTCAAAGCAGATTTCTCCTTTTACATAGTGATGGAATAAACACAAACTCTTCTAATTCAGTAATCAGGACAGATAATTACATCCTCTTAATTGTTTTCTTTTTCCAGCTTAGGTTCATGTTGATGGGAGATGGTAAAATTAGTCCACGAGCCATCTGAAGTTTGCCGCTTGCTGATTAAAGCCTTAATTGATTCAGAATGTTTTACAAATCAATCTCTGAATTACTTCAGGATCATGGTGGCATATTGTAAAAAAGAATTCACACATACACTCCCCTTGTGAATGAGAATCACATTCCCATAAATCCTTAACTGCATAAACAACTTGGTTATGTTGTTTTCAAAATTGACTGTTTGGTAAAATCATAGCAAAACGGCAAAATGAAAACTACTTACAATAGTAACCTGCTGTGACTTACAGAGAATTCTTATTCTTTCCTAAGCTTACTTTGTAATTTCTGAATGGATTACATGTGATACATTCTTGAAAAAATACTAAAAAAAATAATGTAACTGTCCCCATTTTCTGCAAAGCTCATAAAACTGTGATCTACAACCTGATGGAAGCAATGCATTCAAAGCCATATGTGTTGCTGTGATTCAGCACACTCCTTCCCTCAGTCAGGATCTGCACTTTTCATTGAGATCTTATATTACCTATCATGCAGTTTTGGTGAGCTTTGCACATTTCCAGAGACTGCTCCCCAGGATTCCTTTCTGAAATGGATTTTAAAGTTCCCACGGTGATCAAGGATGAAAAGGAGAGATATCTTACATTGTTCCTGAGGCCTTATCAAAAGGAACAACGCTGCCTCTGAAGGCAAGCCCCCTCCTTCCATACTGCTGAATTTGCAGAGGACAGAGTAGAGTATGAGACAACTTTGATGCAAGCCTCTCTTCCTTTTCAATTGATTGTTCAGTTCAGCTCACCTTTACCTCATTCCAACCACAAGCCCACTACAATTAAGGATGTAGAGACCACTTAAACCACACCGCTGTACCTTTCAAAAAGAAAAAAAAAAGGGGGGGGGGGGGGGCTTCTGTCATATATTTCAAAAGCTGACGGATTTCACAAAATGTCCTATTCTTTACAACACACAGTCTACAATAACTGTATCCCCCCCCGCCCCCTTTTTTTTCTTTTTAATAGCTATATCTGGAAAACATGATAGGACGCTAAAATGAGCTAAACTGCAGAGCCATTTGATTATAGGCCAGTGTTTTTCCAGAGACCATTTCTTCTGGAGACAGAAGGGTCATCAGCACATATAGGTTTGCTGGTTTGCTGTTTGCACTCATTCACAATATTTTCTATAAATCGTATAGCTTATGCTGCACCATGAAGGTTAAATTTACTTTTGAACTTTGTTATTAAAAGATATGACTGGCAAACTTTGACATCAAAAATATTACTTAGGTAAATAATATTCACTTCTGAGGAATATTTAAAAACTACCACCCAGTTAAGGATTAGCATTTATGACAAACACAGTATCTTCAGTATTAACACAGAAACGAGTTTTGTACTTCCCATTCCACTGGTATACTGTGTTATGAGGCATGTGTAAATACTGTATTAAGATACTAAGTAGTCATCAAGGTTGCTCGTGACATTGTGAAGTGAAACTGAAATGACGTACCTGATTCACACAAAACTAAAACAGGATAATTGACCTGTTAAGACCCAGTCTTTTAAAGACTGCAATAAAGTTCTGTCAGCTGCCTTCATAAACCTATACTTTAAACGCACATTCTCCTTTTCCAGAAAATAGCTTTATTGCTTTCAAAGTAGCAAAATATAGCTCTGAAAAGAAGTTGCCTTAAAGAAACAGTGTTTGCAAAGGCTTGCAGGAAAACAGCTTGGTTGTTATTCACAGTAAATTCATAATTTGTATGTTTTTAAGTTTCACAACTCGGAAATATTTTGACAAAATTAAAAACACCTCCTCTGGTATGTGCAGTGAAAGAATGAACCAAGAAAAACACTATCTACCTGCATCTGCTAGCCATAAACTCCAGATAAACAGTGTTATTTCATCCCTCTCCTTTGTGAGCACATATGCTATAGCATCTCATACTGCCACACTAATTAGAGGTCTGCCACTTCTTCCATTACAAACACCCTTGGAAAACATTTGTAACAATCTTGTAAAAAAAATTTATCTGTGAATTTTTAAAATTACACTGTTTTTTCCATCTTTAAACCATGAAGAAAAGCCCTCGTCAAGTAGCCCAGCTGACTATTTCTGTGGCACTGGTAGTGGCAAGGTATTGACACCATTACAAGCTACAACAAAAATGCATAACTGTCCCAAACTCGTTTTTTCAAAATAAAATCTGCATTATACTCAAGATAGGAATTCAGCAGTTACTATTAAGTCCAAAAAGGTCTGCCAGATTCCATAATATTTCTCCTCATTAGCCTGTGAAGTGCAAATTGCCCTCTTCATCAACGAACACACCAGATCTGTCAGCCACTATTTCATCAAAGGCAGTCTCCTCTCCTCGTCACATCTAATGCAAGTCTTTGTTTGCTGACGACATGGCCAATAGTACTAGTTTTCAAATGATCCCAGGCCCTCAAAGTTGCAACACACTGTAACAATCATATAAAAAACAGTATTCAATATCCTTTCCAAAAAGCAAAGTGGTAACTGATAATCCAAATTCTATCAAGATGCTTTCAATTTTTAACAGTCTGCCACATTTACTATGCTTATATTTCATACAAGACACTTCTTGAAGAGTTAAAACTTACATGCTGTCTTGAGGGTGGAAAAACATTGTCATATACTAATTCACTGTGTCTTTCAACAGGAAAAATCCACCTCTTTTGTTTTTTTAATTCCTCATAACTTCTTGGGTATTGTCTCTTTGCATTACAAGGTGGAACTTGTCTTTCCACAGTTAAAGAGAAGTGCTGAGCATCTGTTTAGACCACCTATCCCTTAAGAACACACCTGCTGCATTGACTAGCAGTGAACCAATAATAAATGTTTGAGCATTTTTTTAGAATAGCTTTTTAAAACACTTGCGTGGTACAAATGTTTTCATCAAGGTGGCCATAGACCAGTTCCTAAGCCAATATGGCTAGAAATAAGTGTTAATGCAGTGGAACAAGCAGAATTCTCTTTCAAATTTACCAAGGGAATACCCATAAGTGAAATAATATTAATTTAGATGAAGAATCAATGTGCAACAAAACCACTAACGTAACAATGACCACAAAATTCAGGCAAGCAGAAATATTTTCTGAAAGGGAAAAAGCTCCTCAAATGATTAAACAAATTATTCCCGTCACACCAAAGGTAATAAACAATAATTGCAAAATACATTTATATAAATCTTCACAATAAATCCCATGGTGTTTTACAGTTTAAGAGAAGATTAGATAGGTCATCATGAAGTTTGAGATCAATACAATAATAATATGTTGAAGTATAAGCAACCATACAAAATTCTTCTATTTGAAACCATGAAATTAGTCCAAAAGTGATGAGTCTATAATCACACTATGCACAAGAAAACAATCCCTCAGGCTCTAAGTTCACAAGCTATTTAGACATATGTGAAAGCTCTCTGCACTTGTATTAAAATACACATGTAAGTAAGCACAGCTCAAAACGAAGACATTTATTTTTCCGTTTCCTCTACCTTTATCTTTGTTTGCATCTCAAGTTTCCACTCTAAATTACGGAACAAAATGAACCTTAGATTTTTCAACTAAAAAAAAAATAATTCCCACATAGCCTTTGCTTTGTGAGATAAAGTTCACCAAATGAATTTAAGTCACTCCACAGCAATTCTTGGCCTCGTTCCAGGGTGATGTGGAAAGGAACATTTGTCATAATCACTTACAATTGGAAAAGAACAGGAAAAGATCACTGTTAATGACACAGCATCACATGACATAGGGGACTTTGCAGACCTATCACTGCTCAACGATGACAGCGATGGACCTGGGATAACATTCTATATAAAAGAGGAGCGAGATGCAGCAAGTTCTCTGCACAGAGGGATTTACAGCCTAAAAATGGCAGGTATTTAGTTCCACCTCCTTCAATACAATAAGTCCACATGAATTATTTTGCTTCTTGGGGTTTTTTGGTTGGGTGGTTGATTGACTGGGGGGGTCGGATGAGCATAGCATGCCTGCGAGATCCTCTTTGTATGCAATTACCCTCAGCATATTCACTTTTCAGTTTCACAGGCCTTTTTAACTAGCTTTTACAGACTTGATTTAATATTCATAATCACCTTGAAAAGGCCATCTGCAATTTTAATCACTCACTACCAATTACTTTCTTTAACAGCTATGACAGTATCACTCACAGCGATCTGATAAATCCACAAGGATAGCTGAAGGCAGCACAGGGTGTGCAGTTTCTTTCCCAGCATTTGCAGAAGATACAACATTGCTGGCTTTTTAAGCCTTCACTGTCTTTCCTAAGTCAGGTTTATGAGCACATGGCTTTGCAGAGCGGATCGAAATATAGCCAACATGGAGTAAGTACGAAAGATTTTCTTTTTATCCCTCCTTAGTGCTTAAGGAACAAGTGGGGAATAATAAAAAAAAATAAAATAAAAAAGAGACCACCAGGCACAACTTCTCTTGTCTTTCCTTCTTCAGGCAACACACTGTCCACTGTGGTATTTTCCCTACACACAACAGCAGTAAGCTACTTGTTCTCTGCTTGTAAACATTTAACCATAAACACAGCTGGCCAAAAATTTAATAACAATTTTGCACAAACAGGGCCTTAGAGACTAGGACATGTGTGCACCTTCCTGGCTGCTGTGTTCCTTCGTTTTATCACAGAAAGCTTACAGTCCTTTAAAGACACACTATTTAACGATGATGTTCTCCCAGATTATGGGAGTTGTAACTTTGTTCACACATTCCATAGCTAAAATGATGTATCCACCGTAAAAAGGCAGAGTTTTGGATTATGGATTATTTTTAAGGGGCTTGAAAGCGTAGGCAATAGTCTGCACGTGAAAAGAAATCGGCATGTCTATCACCTTACAGCACAATCTGTAGGGGGAAAAAAAAATCAGAACTTGGATTACTCTGATGTCTATCCACTCCCTAGATACAAATGAGAATATGTGAAACTGAGTAGTACAAAAACGAAGGATAACAAACGTCCTGGATCGGCAATTTACAGCTCCCACGGTACAACCAAGTGGACAAGAAATCGATGCAGCTTTTATGTACATCAGGTGAAGCAACCTGGGTTACAGTCGAGTCTGAATTTCTCTTCCTATTACAAATGGGGTAGGACGGTCCAATTATTCTACATTACTTTAAAATTCATAGCAAGTCCTTACTAAAAATCTAAAAAAGTCTCCAATACTAAGCTTTTTTTGTTAAAATTTGGAGAAAAAACTTGGTTAGCTGATTTATAAAAAACCAAACCTAGTTGGACAGTTTATAAATGAGTAACTTTCATCTTGTCTACTGAAGAAAACAACAGTAACAATCAAATTAAATACCTTACTTATCATAATGTGTCTATACAAAGAACAATATTTAAAGTTTTATAGATGACCTTGAATCTTGCATGTCCTAACTCTCCAATGCTTAGGTTGCAGTTGTAAACACTGTTTTTCCATTTTTGTTCATACACAGGCTACTGTCTGCACTTTTGGAATTACTTAGACAAATCGCATCTATCTGGCAGAACGATGACACAGACATGTGAAGAGTCTCTATCCTTATTCAGTTTTCCTGTTCTGTGGTGTATATTGAGAAGAAACTAAAAGCATCTTTAATATGAAGAGCCTTAAAAATGATAACCCTCAAGCAACCATATGTTTGTGAAAGCTCAAGATGAAAATTAGTTTTTGTAAATATGCTGGGGGTGGGGGTGGGAGTTCTGCCACGCAGACCTTTAGCATATGTAATATAATCTTTAGGATATATTTAGGCTTTTGCAGTAACTGAGTAAGTGCAAAAGTTATTCTATTAAACATCTGTTTTGAGCATATTTATTATTCCTTATCTATACTGTTTATAAGATATTTCAAGCTTGCCTAATACAATGACAGTTTAAAGAACACCATCAAACAGTTCCTAAATTACTTGTTTTCTGAATTGAAGAGGAAGTCCTACTCCTAGATATAAAAAACCCTACTGCTGCAAGTTTATCCAGTTCATAAGAAATAAGATGCTCCTTGCTATTTTCCTAAGCAAGAGCTTTGTATCTTTTTACCCTCTTGTTCACAGACCAGCCAGGACAACCCATCTCATTACAGAACAGTATAAAGCTATCAGAGATATATATTATATGGATGCTTTTCTCTAAATGTGGGTTTTTTTCTTCTTAAAATAGCATGTTTAAGCTAAAGCTCACTTCAGTAAGTTACAGATTCTTACTTTCTTTTTTTTTTTTCTTGGTAAAAAGCACCTTTAGTAGGGTTTACCAACTTTAAATAAATGAAAATTATACTTTAAATACATCCAACCGTGTAAAGATGGGAAACAAAGCAAAAGATTTCAAGTCAGCTACTTAGAATACTCTAGGAGTATGGCACAGCAGAACGGGACTCATAAGAGATCAAAAGGTAATGCTCAAAAGGGGTAAATTGATATGCGAGTCTCCAGCAGCTATTCCTTTTAAAGCTTCAGAATTATGATACTTAGGTAAACTGAAATGCAAAGCCCTTTACAAATGCCTACAAATCACTATACTTCTGTCTCCTCTTTTAGAAAATGCATTGTATCTTGGGTGTACATGATAACAAAGAAATAAACAGTTCTAGGGAAAAGATTGCTTGCCAGTCCTACAGTCCTGGGAAGTGGCCAACATTGGATGTTGCTTGACTTAAATCTTCTGAGTTTTATGATTTCTATTACTGTTATCATATTATTTATCTACTTACTAGATATTAATTTTCATATTATCAGTACATATTAAAAAGTATTTCAAAAATCCCAATGTACTAAAACTTAAAACTACTGACAGCTACTACTACTCTCACACCAACAATTAGAACTAATCATGAGTACAAAGTATTTAAACAAGAGTGAGAAAATTAGTTCACTTCTCACTGCAGTGAAATAGAAGAGAGAAACCAAATAGAAATATTTTCATGCTAGAATGTGGTTAAGTTGGAATTGGACTATACTATCAATTTTACCATTTTCGCCCATGAAAGACAACTCAGTCTTGAGTAACCAGCATCATCTTTTTATGTCTGATCAAAACAATGGTTATTTCAGCAGCTTCCTTTCATCTTATTTCACACTAGAGTATTAGTACAAGACTGACTGAAGAAAAACACCGATCAAAAATGATACTTTCTTGGTAAATTCTGCAGCATTATTTAAAAAAACTTTAGGTGAATCAGTGAGACCGAAAATTCTGCCTGTTGAACTAGCAATACTTTTCTGTCCAGAAAAGTTTTCTGGCATTTCTCTTATGTTGGTCTTCCAACAAATCATCACAGTTTGTTCAAGATGGCATTTTCCTGGATGGCATGTATAATTGATGTATGTCACATTTTATAAAATGATTGCAAGGTAAATTCAATTTTCTCTTTTCCTTCTTTGTGTCCTCTAAGAAACTCTTATCTCCACATATCAATTACAGAGCAGTGACAGAGATAGGATACAAATCACTCCGATGAATGTAATAGCAAAAGTGATTAGAGATAGGGAGAGATTAATTGCATGTGTCAGATATAAATAAAAGGTTTAGGAGACAACCCAGGATTTTGAGAGAGTGTGTGTGTATTCCAGATCTCTTACAGACACAAACCCCCAAACCTTATAAACAGACAAGCGTAACAAGAAGATACGTTAAAATAATAAGTTAGATTATAGAAACTTTAGCATTTGCCATTTTTTTAGAGCAGCATGCATAATGTATGTACATATGCCGAAGGAACATATGCTCAACTCGGGTGCATTTCCCTAGCTTCACCAGCTAGTGATGAGTCCCCATAACAACAGGGTTGTATTGTTGCATTTGGGAGAAAAGGAAGGAACTATTCTTTCCATAAAACATGGATTTAAAGCTTTATTACATTTGTTGATGCAATATGATGAAAATTAAGTGCCAGATATTTAAATATGTTTTATGCTGATTTTGGCTGTTTAAGTTCTCTTCAATAGTAAGATTGAAAAAAATCTTACAGAAAGTTTATTGTATTATCTTTCCATTGCAAAAAACTACTAGCAGAGGAGACACTAGTTTCCTCGGACAGAGGCTGCAGCAGATGGAAAAGTGCGCCATGTGTGGCAATAGGTATCATCAAAAATAGTCCAGAGGAAGAAGAAATTGGAGACCAACCAATATTTCTGCTATCTGTCAGAAAAAGCACCAATAGACTATTTGGGTAAAGCCAAAGAGTAGCTCAAGCTGTCACAGAGGTTTCTTGGCTCATCTTTATTATTCCTGCAGTTTAGCAATCTATCGTTTTAACCACAGGTTTCCCTCTATATCAGAAGAAAAAGAATTATGGAAAAGATCTGGCTGAAGCTTTAAAAAAAAAAAGTACCAACAATGAAATTTGGAGTCCAAGAATGCTGATAAATCCTGAACATCTGTTATTTCTTTGCAGTGTATATAAAATACTTATATTGCAATGTAGAATCATCACCTTTGCAGTAGATAATAGGGTAAACCATTGAGAATATCAGCTTCCACTGAAATTCCTAGCTCTGGATAAAGCTTAAACTAACATTTGTTCCAATATATCAAAACCAAATCTTTAACACTAACCCAATTTAGTCCTTTTTGTTATAGCTATATTTGTTACTAAATGCATTTGACTTAAATATATACATACATATATCTCATAAGCATGGTTAAGTTGTACTCAATCTATTCTCAAAATAATAAGAAACAAAGATCCCCATTTAAAATGGTACGCCCTTTAGTATTGGAGCAGATTGGTGCTACAGCTGAAGAAAAAGCATTAAGACAGAAAGTATTTTACCAGGATATTAAAGATGGCATTTACACAGAATTTATCCTTACGGTTCAGTTTTAAATCCTGAACACTTCTACAGTCTCGTTCAAATTAACTTTTTGGATAACAAAAAAATGTTAAGTGACCATCAAAGCGAAAGGCACATATTTACTCATGAAACCACCCATGACACAACCACTAGGGTTTCCTTCCTGGAAATTCTGCTTGACAAAGAGAAAGCAAAGCCTGTGTAGAAAATGGGAAAGGAAAGAAATGTCATTATTTCAAAGAGTGACTTAAAACCACTGCAGAGAAGGCTGAGCTGTGCTACATTGGACTTCGCCAGTATTTGGTCAGAACCTCAGGCGATCATGTACAATCACAGCACAGAAATGCAATTTCATTTCATCCCATATTCCTTCTCCTTCCTTGCAAAAAAAAACCCGAAACAAACAAACGAAAAAAAAGGCAAAAACCCAAAGCATCATTGAAGCACTAATTTCACCTCAACAGCACTGACCCAGAGAGACTAAGCGAAATAAATTCCCTTGGCATGAACTAAAAACAGTTTGACAAGTTTATATAGCTTGCGTGAATTTGACCTCAGAATAGAAATATCTATTCCCTGGGGGTGTCAGCCCTTTCCTTTTTTTTTCCCCCCTGCCTACACCTGAAAGCTGGAACTAGGTATGAAAAATTCATGCAGCAGTGTGCTTGAAACGTATCCATGAAGGATCCTCAACATCTGCTGACTTGAACAAACCTTGATGGTTAATATGAAAAATTATGTTGGTGAAATGCTCTGTTCCAAAGAGAAAAATGTCTGCTCAGAATCTTCTGAAAACTTGTCTTCTTAACAAACCTGACAGAAGGATGTCTAAAGTAATATTCTACCAAATACACCGACAGGTAGTATACCATTTTTTTCCCTCCAATTTCTTTCCTAACAACGTAAAGAGTATTTCATTTTTACAGACACTGAAAGCGACCTAAACATCTTGTGCTATCATAAGAACCTTTCTTTATAACAGAAAAACAAACAAAAACTTTCAGTGCAAAATCTGTACCCTTGTGATGGGTTGACCCTGGCTAAACGCCAGGTGCCCACCAGAGCCGTTCTATCACTCCCCCATCCTCAGCTGGACAGGGGAGAGAAAAATATAACAGAAACTTGCGGGTCGAGATAAGGACAGGAGAGATCATTCACTAATTACCGTCACGGGCAAAACAGACTCAGCTTAGGGAAAATTAGCTCAATTTATTACAGATCAGCCAGAGTAAGGTAATGAGAGAATAAAACGAAATCTCAGAACACCTTCCCACCACCCCTCCCTTCTTCCCGGGCACAACTTCACTCCCGGATTTCTCCACCAAGCCCCCCCAGCGGCACAAGGGGGACAGGGATGGGGTTTACGGTCATCACACGTTATTTTCTGCCGCTTCACCTCCTCAGGGTGAGGGCTGATCACACTCTTCCCCCGCTCCAGCGTGGGGTCCCACCCACGGGGTCAGTCCTCCACGAACTTCTCCAACGTGGGCCATTCCCACGGGCTGCAGTTCTTCACGAACTGCTCCAGCATGGGTCCTTTCCACGGGGTGCAGTCCTTCAGGAGCAGACTGCTCCAGCGCGGGTCCCCCACGGGGTCACAAGTCCTGCCAGAAAACCTGCTCCACGGGCTCCTCTCTCCGCAGATCCGCAGGTCCTGCCAGGAACCTGCTCCAGCGCGGGGTTCCCACGGGGTCACAGCCTCCTTCGGGAACCCACCTGCTCCGGCGTGGGGTCCTCCACGGGCTGCAGGTGGAGATCTGCTCCACCGTGGACCTCCCTGGACTGCAGGGGGACAGCCTGCCTCACCAGGGTCTTCACCACGGGCTGCAGGGGAATCTCCGCTCCGGCGCCTGGAGCATCTCCTCCCCCTCCTTCTTCACTGACCTTGGTGTCCGCAGGCTTGTTTCTCTTACATGTTCTCACTCCTCTCTCCCGCGGCTGTTTCTCACTCTCCCAACTTTTTTCCCTTCTTAAAAATGTTATCACAGAGGCGTTACCACTATCACTGATTGGCTCGGCCTTGGCCGGCAGACCCTGCAAGTCTGAAATACGACTCTTCCCTTCTGTAAAATTTATGTTTTGATACGTTACACTGAAGAACAAAATAGGTGCCAATGAGAGACAAACAGGGTCTGTTTAGCCTCATGTTAATGTCTGCCGTAGCGGAATAAAATTCTTCTTGTTGCAAGTGGAAGCTGGGCAGAACAACATGACACCCTCGTATTTTAAATTAATTGCAGTGCAACCAAGCCAGGAGTTTAATTTTCAGTCCCCAACTTTTTTTTTTTTGTACACTTTTTTTTTTAAAGCATTGCCAGTGCTCAAGGGAAAAATTTATCTTTATTAAACGATAATCGGCTTTATTATCTTTGACTCTTCAGAAATGCTGGCTGGCAAGGTTTTTAAAATTTTCATCAATCTTGTTTTCTGTTTTTACAAAGCCTGCATCAGAAAAAGACGTCAGTCTGCAGAACACTCTGTATCTCCTAGTGTCATGAACAGGTCTCAAGACTATCTAATTTACTAATAAATCTATTGAAGCGACATGCATCTCAATATTTCACAGCTTAACAAGAAGGTCCAGAAGCGAGGCCCTGAATCGCAGTTCCAGATGATTAGCGCTGCAAAACCAATTGAAGCAGGAGTATCTAAGCTGTCAGAACAGCTTACACATACCCACCTTTTGCAAACTTGGCATTTAAATCATTTACTGGAGACACTTTCTCAAATTTTTCATAAAATGCTTTGACTAAGGTCTGAAATAGCAGTGCATAGTGTTAAAAGTTTCTAAGACTGTGCCAACGCAGCTTACATCTACAGGATTGCATTGAAATCAATAATAGAAAAATTTCAGCAGGGCTTTTCGAACTTCTTCTAAAGCAGCACCAGAGTCTTGCCACATCGTTATGTCATAAAGTAACAAGGACACACATTGCATACATCATGGTGAATACCTCAGCCAGCTCCTTACCATGATAAAAAAGGTTCATAGGGAGCTTTTTTTTTTTTACCCCCTCTAAAAAAACCCCACTTCTTAAACTCTGGACTTGTATATTAAAAATCCTTACGGTTTTATTAAGAAGCTCTTAACACCCCTGCCCCTTCTTTCCTCCAAAAAACACCTTCATGCATAAATGGCACAGCCTACAGCAAAGTACCAGGTATCAGGTGTTTGGGGTTTTGGGGTTTTGTTTGTTTGTTTGTTTAAGTTCCATACTACAACCATAAGAAGTTTGGTGCAGAGTTTCAGAGAAATTTAGCTGATACAGAGTATGGCCTCAAAGGAAATAAGACTTTTATGATGGCCTTACTTTAATGAACACTTTGATCTTTAAGTGTCCTGCCAACACTGGTAAGATGAAAAGCATGTCACTTTACCCCCTGACAAGCCAGAGTCTTTAGGAAGGGATCTGACCATCTGTGTAGGTCTGTCTGTGGGAGAAAGGGCACGAAAGAATAAAGCCTAAAGAATTAAGGATCCGTTTAAGATATTATCATCAAATTTATTGTTGATTAGATGGAAACAGGAAAGAACATTAAGGATTTCCCAACTGTTTTTATTGAAAAGTAATATTTACATCTAAGAAGCTTGTGACAGCCCAGTGACATATTAACTCTCACACCTCTCTGGTTAAGTTGGGAAGTTCCAGCAATGCAGTTAATACTGAAATCCTCCAAAACAGTAATAGTGAATTTTCAACAGGGAGCGAATGTATTTGAGTCAAAAAGCAAACAGTTTTGTTACCATTTCTGTTGCCAAGCTCTTGACTTTCAGACTTTCCAATTTTCCTAGCCACAATTTTGTGTTATTTACATGAAAGCTGGGACAGATGGTTAAAAAAAAAAGGGCGGGGGGGCCAAGATTTTCATTAGCTTGGTATACAGTTCAACGGATTTTAAGACATGTTAAATTTAGGACTAATTTATGACATCTCACACTAATTTCAGATATGATGTTATTCCCCATATGCTGCCTGTTGGACATAATTTTTGTTTCACCAGAGCCTGTCACCTCAGAGATGATCTAATCCTCTTGAAATCAGTGGAAACATACCTACTTGAAAGAAATGACCATTGTTTTCAAGCATAGTTGGACTGGACCTTATGCTGTGACCTGGACTTTCAAATTAAGACACATGGTTTTAGAGGGCAGGCATGCAGAACACCACTAGTTTAACCAAGCTAGGAACTCAGCTGTTAAGGAAAAATACTGCTCAATATCTGGATCTTCTGAAAGAGCGACCATATCTGTTGGCTAAGACATCTTTAGTGCAAAGCATATTTAAGGAATGAACTGTCACAGTAACATGTACTGGATATGTATCTGAAAACACCAACGTGTCCTAAAGATATCTTAATTTTCATTAAACCCAGGCATTCTCATTCCTATGTTTTCAATGTCTGACCAACCTCAGAATGCAGAGAAAAGCAAAGCCAAGCACAGCAGAAGCAACACTGACAAGCCAGAAGGCTTTCTTTTGAAGCTATTTTCCAACTTCCATGCATTACGTTTGTAATCAGGGGGCGATGGCTGGATGTACGACTTCATGCTGTTTGGGACTTAATGAGCTATAAGTTAGACTGACAAGACACGAAGAGTCTTTACCTTTAAATACTCAGAGCCTTACTAGAGAATTCATCGTGGCTGGAGCTTTTAGACTGTATTTTTGAAACATGTTCAACATCCTCAAATCTTCTTATTCAACATGTATCAAATATAGTTATTAATTGAAGGACAGTTTAGTATATTATCCAGATGTCACTCAAACTCCATTTACTTCCAGCCAATTCAAGGCATTAACTTTAATCTGCAATATAAGGCCCTATAACTCATCTTCTGTTTAACCCAGGGCTATACCTTTCTCCTACTGTCACTCTTCTTTTTTGGACCAGAACAGGACAGCTTATGGCTTTCTCAGCTGTTAGACTGATTCTGCAGATGTCCTTTTCCTATAGGCTGGAGCAAGTCTGACACTGATATCCTTCAAGGACTAACAAGCTATGCATATCTAACATGGTTCTCAGTGGATGACTGCCCTGGGAATGATCTATGGTTTTTCTTCCTTTTGCCCTCAATAAAAGTGGCAATACGCTGGCTGCATGCTGAGTCATGTAGCAAGGTTGTACTCAATAATTAATACGTAATCTACTCACACAGAGATTAGATATTCCACATTACTTGTGGTTTATTTGATTTTGATTAAATTGTTTTTAAATTTTATACATGTCCTAATGGAAAATGACAAGTGTCATCACTCTTAACACCTGATAAGATTCAGTGACAATTCAATGCGATATCTTCCATACCTGGATGTACCTTTAACAATCTGTTTCCAACCACTTGGTGGAATTCTTTATTACCCTTCCAAAATACATCATTTTTCTGCAACTATTCTCTGCATATTGCCTCAGGACTATATTTTTGCCTGATTATTTTCTGTTACCAGACCAAAAAGGTTTATTCACTTCTGTCTAATGTACCACATGTGTTTCTTCCTCAGATCAAAGTTCAGAATGACCATGTTAATGTCATTTTCTTTACAGACACTGTAATGCCTTTCGGCCAGGGCCTTTCTTCAACACGCGCAGCTTTAATAAACCTGGATATCAAGATGACAATTCAAAAACCTCATTGGCTAATATTCATTTTAACAAGCAAATCCATTTTTGGCTTTCCATCTTGCCTCATTCTTAATTTTCTTTTATCCATTTAATCTTTCCTATTTTTCACATTCCAGATAGACTTTGCATTCACAGTATCAAGTCTGTATGCATTTTGAAGTGTTTTCTTTTCCATATGCCCGTATTACCTTCTGCTTTGCATAGCACTTGTTATGCATGCATGATCACAGACTATTTCTAGCATTAATTAAGATATGAAATTAAAGTGGGAAGTACATTATTGGTCACACAATACAAACAATACAAATTTCCTTTAAAAATGAAATTACTAAAGTGTTAGCAAACCTCTTTATACTGTCAGAAATAATAATGTTTACAATCTACATACCACAGTACAGCCAGAATTCACAGGTGGATTTGCAATATTATTTCCACTTCACAAAGATACACATAAACCTCTGAAAAGTTCATTTAGTTTATAAACATATCTGGGAAGAAAACACAGGTTTGTCTCTTCTGCTGTCTGTTACACCATACAGCTTCTGCCTTCACTGACTCCTAAGAGGCCACTAACAGGGCTTCCATTCTTTGTGCAACAACAGCTTTTCTTGAAATCTGATTAGGAATTTTAGCAGAAAAATCATATTTTCTTCAAATTAAATGTTGCACAGGAACATAATGTTTTTGTTGAACTTCTGACAAACAAACCTAAGCATATTTCTGGAAGCAATTTGCCAGTTTCCCCGCTCAGAAACACAGAGTCCCAAGTTTTGCAGTTGTAAGGAAACAAGCCATAGGGATCGTCTCAAATCTAATGGTATCCAAGATCAACAGATCTTGGGCACCTCATCATGCCAAGTGATCAAGAGCTAAAAGTGTTGCATCTTCTAGAAGCCCAAACCATAAGAGTAGCCTGTCAGAAAAGCTGCTCGTGTCATCAAAAATTTACCCAGTCATCTCCTCCTTGTCTCTACGTAGAGTCAGAAATAGAAACCTCCACACTCATACAACAGACTAACATACTCCCTACATCACTGCTCCATTAAAAACACCTTTACCAAACACCCTCGGAAAAGGAGTCAAACCATTCTACATATTTACAATATTAATTTTTCATACAAACACATTTACTAAATGTTTTACAATAGTTTACACATGCATATTTTTGCTGAATGCGCATGTTGGTATATTTAGTGTGCAGTCATCTTCCTGACCCCGTGGCTCTGCTGCTTTTCCCTCCCCTTTGCTGTAAAATCTACTCATGGAATACCTCTGCAATGGCAGGTGTTAATACAATTTGCACAATGTAAAATAACAAGTAATAACAATGAAATGCATGTTCCCTGGGACCCTGTGATAACTCCAGGTAAAAATAATGCCATAGACTGGGAATAGACTCATTAATAAAATTGCACTCAGAAGAGTGACTTGTTTACCTATGCACGATGGAAAACAATACATTATAAACCCCTGCATTAAAAAGAAATTATGATCACAACTTCACAACAAACAGCGAGGGATATCATGTACCTGCTTTGCACAAAAATAAAGCACCAGACAAAAGGCTTTGAGGGTGATTTGTCGAGGGCGTACAGTCTCTTAGGTCCCTCTTATTGCACAAGGTGTTCAGTGTGCCCCAAACCAAGCGGAAAAGCTGACCTCCATTAAAGATCCAGTCCTTTGTAAGCAATGCTCTTTTTATTAAGGCAGACTTTTATGAATACTGTCTGCAATCTCAGTATGACAGCATATTATCCAGAATTTGAATACTCACTTGCTATGCTGAGATGAATAAACGGACTTGTCTTGTTCTCCCCATTCTTTTCATTGACCGCCTGGACATAGTAGCCTCCTGCATCGGTCACTGATGTTTCAAGGATCACCAGCTGATTCTCCAGTGTGATGGCTCTATTTAGGAAAGAGAAAGATTGCGCTGAAACCAGAAGAATGTTATCCAGTAGGCAAAAACCATACAACACCTCAGACTTGACAGACTGAAATATATATTCATTGGTCATCTAAATCAAGATGTTGGGGAATCAAAACCAGCCTGATTTCAAACACATTCACGAGTAATACTTAAGATCTTTGATGCCTCTAGGCCTTTTCTGTTTAGATCACGTAAGATGCTTATAGTGACATGCAGAAAGCTACAACATGTGAAGCTAGAACAGTTTGAATGGCAATAAGAAGTTACACAAGAAACGGCAAATGACAACAGAGACTGATAGCCTGCAAACTGCATCGTATGGGTTGATGACAGTCCTGGCAGTATGCTGCAAAGTCAGCTTTATTGAAAACCTTCTCAACAAGTGAGAGCTAGCTTATTAAAGACAGACACTCAGGGAATAACAACACATAGTTTAGTGAAGAAAAAGTAAGTAAAAATCAAAGGCAGCAGAACGTCAGAAGGTAGACCTTCTGTATTTATGGCATCACTACTTATCTCAGCATCACAGACAAGAACATTGGCAAGATAGAGCCTAACTGATATACACAGATGATTTGTGTGTAGATAGGGAAGGAAGAGTTTTCATTTTATCTAAAGCAGGTAGGAAAGCACAACCCTGTAGTTAACACTGGTACAGGCCTGAAGAAGTCAATAAATGTCATTGTATAACACAAGTCTACTCTTGCTTAGGGCTGCTACATAACAAATGTCTCTACAAACTCCCTTGTAGGCACCATTACCCATTTGCACCGCAATAGGGTTGGTTAGTTCGCATTTTACATTCTTTGATAGTCTTTTCTTGACTATAAAAGATAAAGGTTTAATCTAGAGACAACATATAAAAATTTAAGGGCTTGACTGAACAGGACATGTAAAATTTAAGGGCTTAACTGAACAGGACACAGGAAGCTCAAAAACCAGATAAGAATAAAAGAACACATAAAGTTCCAGAGAAAGCCTGTGGAGCAAAGAGCTGACACTAATGCAGACTGGGACAGGCACAAACTTGGAAATCTGAATGCAAAACTTGGAGCAAGAAACTCCTACCTTCACTTATATTACTTGATGAGAAGCCCCATTGAGTTCGGCTGTGCTATTAGTCATATCCTTGAGCATGAGGTTGAAACAACATATAAAATTATTATACTGGATGAAACAAGTTCATACATCAATAGGCCTCAAAAAGAGTCAGTGCTAAGTCAAAGTATTTGTACACTAATCAATCAATGAACACTCCTGCATCTCTTCCTCCTGTTTTGGCATGGTGTGGTTAATATTAATAATTCACAACTATTTTGCTTTTGAAAAAGCATTTAAAAGCAATCGGGGATATCACACATTCCTACTGTAGCATACTAGTTTTTATGCATAGGAGGGGGCATAGAAAATTACAGTGAAAACATAGCAGTTTTCAAAGGCTGTGTGCATTTTATTGATATCACTTCAGTTTTCTAATGTGGATACAAAGAACACTGAACTTCTGTGTAAAGCTATCAGTAGACACCAATAAATAAAAATCTCCTGAAAAATATAAAGCTATATTTTCAGCTCTGAAATCAGTCATTGCACATCAGCTAAAGATCCTGTTTACATTACCTTTATTGACAGTTTTTATTACAGAAACTACTAAAAAAAAAAAATCACAGTATGATTTTTTGCTTTATTCAATGAACCTGTACTAGCTTAGTTGACTTAGAAAATTCATGAAGGAAACTGTGATAGATTTACAGAGTGGGTATATAAAATGCAATTAATATGACATTTGATAAAGCAAATAAAGATAAAATTCCAATGAAGTGCTAATAATTGAATATTAAAAGACAATGACATTTACATTCATTTCTACTTTAGTTTTAAAGAAAGCAGCATTAAAACATTGAAAATACTGAAATATATTTCAGACTGCTTTGATGTCAGCTGCAACTGTACCCAAATTTTCAAAGGTGATCCTTGAATACTGGTGAGATGCACACTGCTACTATCTGTATTAAACTGGCTGGAAATTCTGACAATTAAACCATTATACTCATCATATACTAATCAAGAGCAAAGGGAATTAAGATACATTTATTAAGAAAATTGTTCAAATTGAAGATTTTTTTAAATTATAATACACAAATATTTATTGGAATGTGAGCAAAATGTAACATTTGTGAGTGAAATGTAAGTAAATATTAAAGATAAAATGAATATATTTGAAACTAAAAAGATCAGTGCAGAAAGGCTAAATATTATAAATTCCATGTTCAAAATAATGTGAAAAGTTTGATGTTAATTTGTATAGAAAAAAGAATTAGAAGTCAAAGAAACTACTGAAGACAACTCTTTGGAGTCATCAATTACATAGTCAAATTAATGTTAAAATAGAAACCCCCAAATGAGTTATTGATATCTTAATAATTATCTGAAAAATAGAATGTTTCAATTTCATTAACTAACAGACAGGTATAGAACAAGACACAAGCCTTACACGCTGCAGACTCTGGGAGTTTTATTGAGATCAAGCATGAGCCTTGTGCATCAGGAAAATCAGTCAGTCACATTTTAAGGACTCATTAATTCCAATGTTTCTAAACCATCTGACGATTCATGCCCCAGCCCTTACCAGGGTTGCAGCCACTTTTTGCACAACAGCTGCACAGAGTGCCCTAAAATTGGCTTAACATGTTTTCCTGGGTTTATTGTTTGTTTTCATTGTCTGATATAACTTTTAAATTATGACAGCACCACACTAATGTTCCAAGGAAAATCTGATTCCTGGCTGCTCAGTTTACCAGCATATTTGAGGAAGACGACTGCAGCAGATGGAATGGACCTGTCAGTAATTCATACCCAGCACAGAATTCATGAAAAATATAAATATTGGGTTTTTTTAAAGCAATATCGAACTTCACTCAATCTAACATTTTCAAGACAGGAGCAACCAGCAAGTAAACTCAGCAGACTGATCCTTTGGGATTCCTTAAGCATAGGGAAAGGAACATTTTAAATCATACATTTTAATAGAAGAATTTTTTTAAATTTCTCTGGAGCTCAGTGGAAGCCTGTAGGGAACAGCAACCAATATACAAACAGCAACATACATTTCTGTGAGTAGTAAGCAGTTATAATGGCAGATTCAGTATTATGATGTCCTACAGGCATGTCAGTGATACCTTTACCACAAAAGCAGCCAGAGACTAGAACAGATTGATCTGAAAGGAAAGGCGAGTTGGGTCTTTGAAACTACAAGCTGTGTTCATGACATGCTGCCTAAACAAAGACTATGGTCTGGCAGGATGGGAAAAGGCAGTAATGATGGAGACAAGTCATTTTATATATCCAGGTCTTCTGAGTATCTGAACATGTAACGGGCACCTAATGAGGTTTTCATCACTTCCGTTTATTGCAGCCAGAATTTAGCATTTAGATACACTTTGGGACTTTTAATTGCAGCCTTCCAAATTGTCAAAATACTGTAAAAAAATCTGGCGCAAATAACAACTAAATTTGATCTAAAGCTTATGGAAGTTATTGTGTTAACATCAGTGGAACATGAATCAGGCCTTTAGAAGTAAAGGGAATTTTCCAAAGGGGATACCATTATTAAGGCATTCAAGACAAAGTTTTTGGAGTTAAATGCATTTTTCCTGCACTGAAAATTGCATCATTTATTAAAATGCTGCAAATGAACTCTTCAGTATCTTAAATAGGTGGATTTCCATTATAATGTTCTTTTTATGTGAAAGTAACAAAAGCTACTCTACAAGTGGATAATTCCCCAAAGTTAGATATTTGTTAGGTTATTAGTCTACCAGATTACACAATAAATAGATAATACTAGGTTATAAAAACACCATAAAATGAAAATCAGGGTAACCTGATTAGGCTTTCTCTTAGCAGGCTGCCATCTGCTCATGAACCAGCGTGCAATATTTTAGTACAAAGGCCTTCATAAAGCTTCTTTTCCAATATTATCTCCAGCTAACACAAATATCAATCCCCCTTTACAAGATATTTTTTACTAGAAAACCTCTCTTCCCCTTCTAAAAACTTTTGTCCACATTACACAGCAAGCACCAATCTTTTCCCATGAGCCTGACACCACACAGTAACAGTGTTGTTAATAGAAGAGGGAGATTATGGAGTAATAACAACATAATTACTGAAAGACTTCCCCCATGGATTTCCCCTTTTGGAAAAACATACAGACACATTGCAGTCAAAACCACAGCTGTTCAAGTGAAATCCTGACTCAGAGTAGTGCATGCATGGCTTAACAGAGTGAGCATTTCACCACCCATGTGTCTTCCAATTCTGATGGGGAATTATTAATCAACATTATTTAAATACATGACTTCCACAAACAGTCCATGTTTTTCAGGACTCAATCACAGCACAAAATATCAGTGTATGTGCTACAGAGCAACATGGCCATAGCAACAAAACACTAAGACCTGTGACTGGGTGCCAGTTTCACAAAATATTATTCAGGGTCCAGGTGTATTGTTACCACAAAACAACCACCTATTAATAAAAATGTTATACTTACACAGCCGCTGAATACCAAGTATAACTATACAAATTAATGCATTGATTTTACAATCAGTGCTAGTTTATACTATCGCTTCTCTAGCTATGCCATGGCACAACATGTGCTTGTGGGAAGTGACTGGGATTTCTAGTGATGAAAGGGTGCCAAGGTTACACCAGAATAACCAAGGCAGTCCTAATTGCCAGGCAGAAGTTGAACACGATTGTGAAATGAAGGAAGACTAGTTATTGACAGGTTTAGCAGATATATTTCCAGGAGGAAATGAGAGAAGGGGCAGAATTTCCATGTTTTAAGCTTGGCTTCCTTAGTCTCTAGCACTAGTTCTGGAGCGTGCAAGGTCTTGTTTTAATAAAGCTACAAACATTATTCCCCACGTTCGTTCATGAACACATTACACAAAACCTGTTCTGTGTAAAGTGAGTGTAAGGCTGGAACAGAAGTGGATGGAAAACCGTACCTGACAAATCGTCAGTGATCCACTACCTGACTGGAAAGCTATATCAGGTAGAAACCCACAGGGTCTGTCTTTGGCCTGGCATTATTTAATGTTTTCATTGTTGTTTGTTGACTGAATACAGATTTCACTTACTAAATCTGCAGATAAAGTCCCAAAGACTCTGGAAGACAGAATTAGAATTCCAAATACAGAAGACCTGTTCAAGCCTCTCCACAAGACTGAGGTTTGCAGTTCAATGAACAAGCTCAAAACACTGTATTTGAGAAGGAATAAATGACTGCAAAACAAGCAAACCTCACAAGAGGGTGTGCAAACAGCAGTATCATTAGAAAATTTAAGAAATAACCCTGTTTCTCACACAGTGTGACCTCCACTCAGTTTTGGCTATCAAATTTAAGCATGTGAGATAGTCAAGAAAAATAAAACCCCAAACCCACACCAGAACCATCCACTCCCCCCTGCCCCATCCAACCCCAAAGATTAATCTAGAAAACGTGACATGCAGGAGAATACTCAAAAAAAAACCCCAAAAGTTGTCACAAGTGCCTGCATATATGTACAGGACTGTTACAAAAAGGTATCTCAGATTTAAGCAGAATCATCAATTACTGAGTCTTGTTATAAAAATCTTAGCAGTTTGCCCTCGCAAAAGCTTATTTTCAGTCTTTGGAGATAGGGGCTCCCAGAGAGGATGCTCAGATGAATTATCCCAAGTATATATTTAAAATCATGCTCAAATCAAGCAATTACTGGCCTAGCGTTTAAAAAAATCCCACAAAACAAAACCCAAGATAATCACTACATAACTGAGCAGGAAAGAGATGTTTGCAGTGAGAGACAATGCTACCAATCCAGAAGCAATTACAGTAACAAACTAAGGAATAATATTCATAAGTGTGCTACTTATGTTAAAATGTTCTTTTTCTCCTCCCAGGTTTTCAGCAGCTTCAATTCTTATTTAATACAACTTAATTATTACCACATAACTCTACTCCTTTGTTTTTGTTATTTTTTTAAATTATTATTACATTTTAAGCAACAAGACTTGGTACAGCTTATAGAAGTACCTATATGTGCTTAAATCACAGCTCTTGGGTGTTATCTTACTGAGCCACACTGACATGTGCCTGGATGTGCTACTCCAGCAACAGCAGTCCTCAAACTAGAAGAAAAATTCAGACTTTCAAGACAAAATATACAACTCGGTCAACAACAGAAACCAAAGGCTTGGAATAAAATCAAGTCAATTTTCTCCAGTCTCCTCCTCTTATAAAACTCTTACTGCATTCAAGACATCTGTAAACAGACCATCTATTTTCTTCTCTCTCCAGTTCATCATATAATCAACACATTGAACTCCACTTGCGACATCACTATCTGTTGCTATGGACATAGCTAGCAACCACTGGAAAGAAGAATAGTGGGGTTTTTTTTAATATAAATGTGTTATTTAAACAAAACATTGCGGTTAAAATGTATCATAGGTTGTTGATCTACACAGCTGGCTGACTTCACTGAAAGCAAGCACAAAGACTATTTGTAATCATTTGGGATTTTATAGTTCAGTTTTCGGATAGACAGACATGAATATTGCTCCACTTTATGATATTTCTCCTGAATTGATTATTAAAGGTGCTGCAGTTTTTTTAAACACTGATATTTTTTTTCCCCTTTCCTTCACTGTGAAAGGAAAACTTCTGTTATCAAATTATATCTTCACTTCTGATAAAGCATGTCAGCATAATGGTATGTGGTATAGTGGTTTGTAGTCAAGTATTAAAGAGCTTCCTGTTGAATATTGTATCTTCATCCCATTATTTCACTAAGATATATACTACAGAATAAAAAAAGAATGCAAGGCATGACTGTGAACTGCACTAACTATAGAACAAATGAGCAGCGGCATGGCCCTGTCACAGGGCAATGCACTGAAGAGATAATTGATTATACAACAGTGACAAAGAAAACTTCAACCTCTTAACAGCATATTTAACAGATACATTTAGACATGCCACAACTGTGTCTACCTGGATGCTCTCAACCTCTGTTTATTCATGTTCCTGAATCTTCCTCAGCACCACCTCTACCATTTTATTCCTGATTCCACACATACCTCATTCAAAACCATCTCCATTTTCACATAGGCGTAGCTGACAATAAAATTTGGCACAGTTGTTGCTGTATAAGCATACCTAGTCTCAGGGACTCAAAAATCTCTACCACAACTGAAGTACCCACACAGTTTGGAAATAAAATTTCAAATCTCAGACAGGTCAATGCAAATCTCTTTCTAATACATTTGGTTGGGTTTCTCAGTTGAAACAAGTCCTTCAGCAGCTAAATACATGCACATGAGTATAGCTAAAACTGATACACTGAGTACACAGAGCATTGACAGAAATCGTCTGGCTGTAATCATGAAACCTCATGGCAGCTGTGTATCAGTGAAGATGAAACAGCCCCACACATGTGGAAGACCTCAAGAGGACAGCACCTGCAAGGACTGTTTATTATCACATGAGCCAAAGGCCTTGTTTTTCTTCTAGTGCCAGAAAAATATATATCCAGCTTACAAACACTACATCCAAACTTACCACATTAGTCCTACAAGTGAGAGGAACAGTACTGAATTAGCCACTCAACTCCTTTAGGTGACCCAAAATTCAAGTATGTTGAAATAAATGGGAGAGTTTCAAGGGAGAGGAAAATTTGTACAGACATAACTTATTACACACTTGTTTTGAGGAGTAGTAGGGAGTGTTACACTCCAAAACTAACAGTCTAGTAGTCCATTAGTTTTCAGATGCATTACTTCTCCTTTTAATAATACCAAATATTTAAACAAAGAGCATAGATATGGTAAAAAGTGGCAAATGACCCATGCATCAACCTCAGCAGCTGCCATCTGTACAAAAAGCAGCCATACTGGGTAGCAATAGAGCAATTTATTTAAACAAGTTTTACTATGAAAGATAATTAAAGATTTAGTGGCCTGGATCAATACAACAGCTAATGCTATCTATGTACACTACTGCAGTTTGCTGAGACTAGCAGTTGTGTTACTGCTGCAAATTCATTGTACAGTGTTATTATACAGTATCTTAGGTTTGCTGTCTATGTCAAAATAGGGATTTTGTGTAGTTATTTCTACTCACACACCATTAAGACATATACTCTTGTTACACAGCACAAATTGAACACAGGTCTGGGAGCCAAGTACATCCAGGTTTTGCCAGTGATACGTAGCCTTGTGTAAGTTATTTAGCCTTTTGGTATCTATGTTTTGCCAAGAGAGGAAAAGGATAATACGGGTATGTATTTCTTTTAATGCTGAAAAAATTATCTAGAGGTTTAAATAGTTAATACCTCTAGCACTCAAAAGATGTAGAGGATTACGTAAGTGCTAAATCTTAATACTCTTTACTTCCCCTCCCCTGCATTTCAGTTTGACTGGCAGGCATTTCATTACAACTTTAGGCAAAGCAACTTCTTGCTTTCCAGTTTTCAAGTGCTTTAACATCTCCTGAACTATACACACCGGACAGGTGAGCAGTGCTTTCCAAACACCAGTCCTCTAGTAACTCATGGTATTGCACTACTTCTTTCAGCAGAATCCCCTCATAGTGAATACAGATGCATTTAGTAACAAACACATCTACCACGGACTCCGTAAAATCCTGGTTATTATTGAAAATAATACAGCGGAAGAAATTTAGAGTCAGTCAATCACAGACTTTTCTTTAATGCCATTAATGCAAACATTTCAAAGCACTTCAAGTTAGTGACAATAAAACAAAAAGCAAACACTGGTTAAAAAACCAAATGTGCAGAACTTCAGCAGAAATTAAAAAGGAAGCAGTGACTCCCTCTTTCTATCATAAATAGGCCATGCAGTGACATAAAAGCAAAGCCAGGTTGGACACATTCAACCATATGTTGAACATACATATGAAGCCAAACACTGGAAAGTTTGGAATAAAAAGAAAACTGCATAACATCACAGCAGCATTTTATGTTATGGTTTCTACCCAAACATCATTTCCTGTCAATACTGTGTGAAACAGAGTACAGTAAACAACTGGAAAATATTGCTTTATCAAGAGCATTTTATCTGTTCTGTTAGGTATACATTACTAGTCAAAAAATTAATACAAGCTAAAAATTTTTCAAAAAGAAAAGGAGAAATATGTCTTTCCAATAATGAGGCAAACATACACAAACCTGTTCTGTAGCAAAGCTACAGAATTCTAAAAGGTGGAAAGAGAAATTATGAGAGGGTTTACGTAAGAGATTGAGAAGATAAACGCAATTATAGCTAAACCTAACTATTTGATCATCCCTTTCCCAGGCAAAGTAACACTACATACATTAAAATCTATGAAACCTCAATGTGAACATTAGCATATTTTAAAATAAAGTGCCCTGGAAGATAGCCTTTAGACATTCAGAAGTATAGCTCCCTTTGGGGATCCATTTGTATGTTGTATTTGAAACCCGGTTGCAGCCCTTGACTCCAAAACTCATAAAGAACACTTCAGTGGCCAACTAAAATGTAAATAATGCATGATTAAAGGAGCAACAGAGCATATAGATTTTTTTTTGCTTTCAACTTGGGTGGTGTTGCCAAAATCAGGAGGCTAGGTAACCTATCAACTCCATTTATTTTTAAATTACTTGAAATCAATACATGGGTGTGTTTGTATGACTTGCTGCTTATTTGACTTCTGAGTCTAACGACACAAATTTCCTTGCAGTGGAGCAGCGACGTATATTCAGGACTCCTGGTTGTAAAGCTTAAGGAAGTCAGAAGGCCACAGCTTGTGTAGTAAATCTTGCCGGTCCTCTGGTAGAATGACAGCAACTTCTACTTTAGAAATAGTCCCGGAGGTAACATAGAAGGCAAAGAACTTCAACTTCCTTCCTTCCAATACTGAAGCTATAAGCACCACACATTCCCTCTAATGAAGAGCAGTAGAGAGCATGCATCTGAGAGACTGCCTTGTTTACATTTGCTGGATGATCCATAAACACTATGTCTATTGAGCAGGCAAATGAAACCCTGAAGTGTCAGTAGATGCAGTTTGGTTTCTTTGATTTTATGGCTACAATATGCTTTGCAGAGCATTTTTATTTTCAGTGCTGAAGAAACACTCAGCTATGAGATACATGGCAAAAGAACTCACAAATCCTGGGAAAGACGCATGCGTATTGCAGCCTAGCTTATATTCCTGGGGTTGTGAGCAGAATGTTCAACATCTTGCCGATGCAAGTAATTCTACATAATAGTTACACCAGAACAGAAAACCTCTGATGCCCCCAAAGTGTTTGCTGCAATCTGTCTTCACATATTTATCTCCTTACTTGCAGACATTTCTGCTGCAGAGGTTTTAGGGATTTGCTCCTGCAACGCAGCAAAACGCTGCTCCCTGCGATTCCACTCATCTGGAGAAGAGGTGCTATTACTGACTTAATGGACAGTAGACACAACAGTCCCATCACCTTCAGTTACTGACACTTTTTATCCACTTCGCCCTGTAATGAGGATCTCTACTCACTCACATTTACGTAACGGCAGCATCAGCTATCCCCTAATCCTGCAACACATTAAAATGGAAAGATAGATACAGGAAAACATTAAAATGCCCTTATCGCTTGGCTGCAGGGGTATAAACTTAAAACACGAGATTGTTTTTGTGCTGAAAACAAACAAATAATACATTTACTTAATTTTCTTCTTAAATAATCCTTGTGAGTGTTGAAAGGATGCTTTGATTATTACTGTAAAGATAAACAATGAAACATTCCATTATATCTTACCTAGGTTAGATAGAAACAAATTCAATTCCTTCCTGTACATGTTTTTCCCAGGTGCATTAACACACTTTACATTCAAGAACCAACTTTTATTACAAGCTGAGTGTGTAGGGAACAGGGAGATAGGGAAAGAAAACAGAATGAACAGAATGCTAATGAGAAAGAAAAATACAACCCCGACAGCCAATCCCTTTAATTAAAAGGACACCTACATTTAACTTCCAAGTCCTTAATCCTGCTGTTACTGAACTCAGAAGATGAAAAATAGAAACAATGCTCAAATAAACCCTGCAGGCTACTTTGCTAAAGCAAATGTGAAAATTAACCTCTTATCTACTACGATAAAAGTATGGTACAAAATAATGACAAAAAAGGGTCATATGAGAGCCAGAGCAGTGAGGCCAGTGATAGCAATGTACAAACTTCAGAATGAAATCTTGAAAACAGCTAACAAATAGGAGATACGGAACAAGACAGTCACACAGGACGGTTAGGTAGACTCCTTGTTTGTTTTCTTCCCTGTATTCTTTACCCCAAAACTAAAAGCAAAAACATGTATTTGGTTATACTGCAGCCCTTCCTGAATCACGTAAAACAATCAGAAAAATTACCATCCGCAACAAGTCTTGTTAACTTATTAATAATAAAGAAACAGAAAGACAGCTTCTTGCAGGTTTGTACTACTTCATAAGATAGACTCTCATTTGTTGATAAGATTCTTTATACAAAGGACAGAAGCAAGTTCACATAATAGCCTTGTTTTGAGGTAGCAAAAGCACATTGTGCAAGTGCTTAGTATTTAACCCGGAACAGAAGCTGAACACGTACCCAGGGATTTTAACTTTTCTTAAGGCTAAAACAATTACACAGGAATGCAGGCTCACAGTTACTCAATACATACAAGTCTACACTTCAGCTCAGTACACTCTCTGCAAAATTAGAGACCACTGGGAAAAAGAAAGTCATGGAATGGCTCATTTCTAATTGAGTACTTGTGTATGAGAATGAGCAGAAGAGAGGGCACACATCCACACTAAAACACACAGATACACATCTCAGGAGATGTGTCAGAGCTGCTTCTTGATTGATCCCTCTGTCAGCTGAAGTACTGAAGTTCCTCCTTCAGCTCATTCAACAGACTGAGTTTTTGAAGTAGACACTTTAAATTCTGTTCCCCGGTGCCTCAAATGAGCTAGTAGTGCCTACGTGAAGGCAGGGATTGTTATAATCACAGAATCAATTTTTAAGACCTAATGATATTGCTCTACAGATAATTTCAGCATTCTCAGTTTAGATGACTTCACTCAAAAGGTCATGAATATAACGCGTACCTTTTCCTCCCTCTTTCTTTACTCTTCACTCCAGAGTGGCAGCAACTGAAAAGGAACATTTGAGAAGAGAATGCGAGTTACCTCGCAAGAGCGGAAGCAGCACCACCACCACCACCACCACCATCTCACTGGCTTGTCTCCTAAAGCCGCACAGGGACTGTCAGTTTAAAGAAACTCCTCACTCCAATAGCACTGGAAACAGAAGGGAAAAACTCTCCACCAAAATCAACACTTCAATAAGGGATTTTTTTTCCTCTACATTCCTATTGCTGCTCTGATGCCTCAAGGATATATCAAAATAATATTTGTTGGTAATCTCTATGGCAAGAACAACATTAATATAAAGCATTTGCCTAAGAAACGTAATTCTCTTTCCCATATAAAGCAGCTGGAAATTTACTAATGTTGCTGAGCCACCTGAAACCCTACTCTTCCACCCATCATCATTTTCTGCTACGCACACTTCCAGCCCCTGACACACTGGTGACTCTGTAGACGTGCAGCCCACGCTGCTCAGTCTATGTTACACGTCCCAACTCTGAGACAAACTGCCAGTGAACCCACTTATGGGAGCCTGCAGCAATATGTAAAGGCTAATGTTAGCATGACCCGTGAAGATGGATGAGCAAACCCCAAAGCTCTGAATTTCAATGCTTTATTGCTTTAAACCATATTTCATCCACTTAATGTAGATTTAAAACAGGTCCTTGGGACTGCTTTCAACCAAGAATGTACTTTAAGAAGAAAAGGACATAAAACACTTGCTGAAACACAATTTTAATTCTACATGCCTAACGCTTCCACGTTCCCATTATTTTCTGCAAACGTTCACTTGTAGTACCAACAAATGCAAAATTATGCATGGTTGTTGTTCAACTGAAATTACCTGACAAGGTAAAACAGTGCAGAGGCCAACCAGTCAGCATTAAAACAAGAGCTTCTCTGTTGCACTATACCGCTGAAGTACAAACACAGCCTGCGTTGTATAGCAGCACCTGACGCTAGGAAAACACACTATTTTGAGTAGCAGAACTGACAAGGCCTTTTCTCTTACAAGTTGCATCTTATGCCCCTAAATCTTCCCACCATCACCACAAAAAAAAAATAAATCAGATAGAACCTTATCTTCTTTAACACTGACCCTACAACCCCACTACCCTCCTTTGCTACCTCCAGCCATAAAACACGTGGGAAGACCTCCCACTCTGCCTTCGATCTTCTCTCCGAGCTGCCCTCCTGTTTTCCAGCAATCAGCCCAAACCCTCTGAGCTCTTGCTTCCTCCACCTCCTCTGACTGTGTGGCTGAGCAAGTAGCAGCACCTGCAGCTCATTTGGAGATAACTGCAAGCTGATGAACTCAACTCAGCTCAGCTGAGCCCCGCTGGCAGCAGGCTTTCTAGCAGCGGGGTACCTCTTTGGGGCTCTTTCCTCTAACCCAGATTCCGATTCCCATAAAGATTGTGGGAACTTCTATTGGTACTCTCTGCTCAGTGGGGCTAATTTTGTCCTGAAGATTCAGAAAGATTTTGTAGGAAGAAACCAGAGGCAGATGTGGACAAACAGAACAATGCTACATAAGCTTCAGTCTTTCAGGAGAAACCTTTGTAAAGATGTCCACACCGTGCCAGATCCCATTTATTTCTTCATAGCTGTAGTACTTGGCACAGCACTGCATTGAGTCCCGCGGATAATAATCTCTCTTCTCATGACAAATTCCAGTGCTCCCATCACCTCAGAGTGAAAGATCCATGCTTACATGATGTTTCTTCATGACTGGATACGGGTCCACATAAACTTCTGATTCCAGGATATATGGTCTATATATATTGAATATACCTCTCTACATATTCTATATCTATAGAATAGGTATATAGAAAGCGATCTATATCTATAGAATATTACCTATAGGTATTCTATATCTATAATAAGAAATCTGTAAGATATTCTGTATCTACAAGACAAGTTTCTGTTTGGAGGTTTGCATTACAGAATCTAAGCTATTGTTAATCAAAAAAGACACCACTGAAATTATATTTTACTCTAGTGTTTTTATTTGTGTCCTCATACTGACTGCGTTTCATTCTTTAAATAGTTGCTTCAAGAACTCTAGGGAGAAGAAAAATGTCTTACTGTTGAGGATATGCCTGCTCTCCTATTTGAGCTTTAAGCTTTGCTTCCAATAGCCAAAGAAGCAGCAGGGAAGTGGAAGGTTAAAAACTTTGCATTTCATCTCTGCCAAAACAGTAAAAGAAAAATGAGATTGCTGAATAGCTGACAATGACTGCAGAATCAACACAGCAGTGATCTGCCTATAAGCTGCAAAGGGCAAAGCCAAGGCATCTGCTTAAAAGCTTATACCAACTGTGGGATAAAAAGAGTAAGGAAGCCACAATAAAATGTAATTATTACAGGAGCTATAATTATGGCACTATTCTTTGGCGTATTCAATGTTGTGCACATTAAATGTTGTACACTGTGAATATTTAATGATTATATGCTTACTCAGAGCCTTTAATGTTCTTAAAATACAGGTATTTTTCATGTATTAAGAAGAAATTACACATAATTTTGTCCTAAGAATCTGCAGTTGAAATAGATGGACAACATTCTGTGAGTCTTCTGCAAATTTAAATCTCAAAGCTTTGGAAACTGTGTATGTTTACAGCCACTGCATGTCAATTTTCAGTACTTTTTGAAACAATAATCCACCATCTTGACCTCAAGAAAACAAAATGTAACCTCTGAGTGGTCAATTGCAGCTATGTTCTGTATTATCATCTATAAGAAGTACCGATAAATAGCTACCTCCAATTACTCTGGTTGTAGCAGGTCTCTAAGAAGTCTAAAAAACCTTCAGATACATGCAAACATTCTTCAGGAATAACAAGCAAAAGATATAGTTCTGCAATAAGAAATAGCAGGAAGCATGATTCACCAAGTGTCAACATAGCATAAAACATAGTAGTTTCTACTAAACTACTTTTCTATAAACCATGCACCCAGCAACCATATAAAGAAGACGGATTTTAGCATGCAATGTAGTATAACAGGGGCCAGACATACAGTTTTCAGTGTGGTATAAAGATATAGGTGAAAAATTATTAGATTTTTCTAGTATGCATTGAGGCTTTAGTACAGTAAATATTGGCAATGGATTTATTACTTTCTGCACATTGCATCCTTACCTGAATGGAGACCACTACAACTTGATGTATCTGGTTTTTATATTAGAAAAGACTGACATTTTAAAACAGCTTATTTAAATTTTTTGTCAATAGTTTGGACTGTTGTGAGATTGCTAATGGTTTTGCTCAAAATTTGACTTTTTCCAAAGGTTAACTTTTTAACCATGGCAAACTCAAAACAGAAGGAAGAGCTTCCAAGACTGCTGGTTGGCTCATCATACCAGGATGGGAATCTTGCAGATCTTACAAATTATTTCACTTTAGCAGTGAACTCTTCTCTGATAACTCTTCTCAAAGTACAATGTTCCAGTTTTCCATCCCTCTCCTAGTGACTTCTGGCAGACCAGACTTTCTTGCAACTTACAAGGAGTATCAAAAGCCTTGCCAAAATTAAGATGTGTGACATCTGCTCCTCCACTCGTATCTACAGAGCCTAGTACCAAACTGCAGAAGGGTTCAACACAATCCGTTTCTGACATATATATATTGGTTGTTAAATGACCTTTCTTTTTTGATTAGGAGATTAGCATTAGTTTCTTTGGTTGCTTATTACACTATTTTTCCAGGAACGAGAGGTAAGCTGACTGACATTTAATTTCCGTATTTCTTTTTTTCCTTCCTAAAAATAGGCATGACATTTCCTGGTGTTTTGCATCCCAAGCACACATTCTGCACTCAATCCCCAGTATAACTGCTAACAATTCCAAAATTGTTCAGTAGGTTCTCTATGTAACCTAGATAAACTTCACCTGGCCAATTGATTCAGAAATATTTAAGGAATGACATCAAGGAAGAGGGATAGTTATATATGTAATAAAGAGGAAATATTGCTTGTTTTCAAAAGCACCGTGATGTTCTCATGTTTTTTATTATTACTTATTTCCAATTTATTATCTCAGCAACACCGAATGCTCTATCATTCTAACTAGCTGGAGAGCACTTCTGATCCTCAGGATATGGTTCGTGGCCTTGAAAGGATATTGAGTTAAAAAGAAAATTAATATGAACTAAATTAAGCCTCTCAGTGCATGCCTTACTTTTTTAAACTGAAGCTAAATCATGTTTGATAATGCTTCCCCGTGCCTCCATGGCTTTGGTGCCTCTGTGAGCAATCCAGAGATGGGTGCTCTGAGCATTTGCCGCTTGCTCTTTCCTGCATCTGCCCACAGTTCTCCGTCTGGATGACTCCAGTCATCCAACAGAAGTCCCAAGGTAAGCCTCTGACTCCAGGAGCTCCTGAGAAACTATTTTAGAGGCTTGCTAGAGTAGCTGCTGAAAATAAGAGATTTCTTCATCCTGTGCTTCATAACACTCCAGATCAGGACAGAGGGAATGAAGAACATTAAAACATAAAAAGTGAGAGCAAGTCCCATGTCTGGAAGCCAGACTCTCTCTTTCCCTGCTCTAGAAAATGTGGGGAAGGAGGGAGAGATGTGAAGAGAATTTTTTATTGTTTTCTACAGTTACGGCACAACAGGAGAACATGACAAAGAATGTGCTCCATAGCATTGCCTGGGGTCTCTTGACCATCAATTTCTTGCTCTCAAACTAAAAAAAAGCCAGTTGATGTTGTCCTTTAGGGTTATGAAAACTATTAAAACATTGATAAACCTCCACTGTAGCTGTTTGCAGAAAAGAACATCAGCAAAGAACAGCAGGATAGGAGCAACACCCCCCCCCAAACACCTGGTTAAGTTACATACTAAATATTAATGCAAATTCCACACACAGATAATTATTCAGCAGAATTACAGAACTAATTAAGGTAACTAAACACATATAAAGAGGACATTTACACAAGCCTAGTTGTAGCATTTCTTCAAATGACGTTCAATAAAGTTGCAAGTGCACTAGGGCCAGGAATGGGAATTCTTTTGTGTTAAGAAAAGGATGTTGAGCATGGCACTGAAGAGCAATCTTATTTGCAAAGTCTCTCCATTTCCCGGTCAGCTCTGATATCTGTGGTCACAAAAGTGGCATTTTGTTTCGTGGATAGGTTTTTGCAACACAATGAATGATTTAACATTTTCTAACAGTAGTGTTTGTAGTATTCAAGGTTAGCTCATTACATGGCCTTCTACCACTTGATATTTAAAGGCTTGCAGATAATTGTGGAAGACTTTGCATATTACTTGGTAATGTGTGTACTGTTCATAAATATGTATTACCTGGTGCAGTGTGTGTACCGTTCATAAAAGTTTAACAGATCTAAGCATTACCTTAAGAATTACAAGAATTGTACTACATATTTGTACATTTATGAGCATATATATACTATCCTTGTAAATATATTTATAAATGAAAAGGAAATAGAATGGAAAAGGGATTTTTCTAATCATACCTTTGACAAAATAATGGCATCATTATCCTTCCTACAATATGAAACTGTAGAATATTGCACTTTCAATTATGTAACTTCACTGTTTGTTTCTGTAAAACATTTTCTTATACCTGACCGAATGGTATAAATGTTATTTCAGAACTCTAAAAAATCTGCTAATTCGAGAAAGTAGTGCTCTAAAAATATGTCTCTTATCAGGGTTTTCCAGGAAGTAGATGTAGAAAGGGAGAACTAATTCTTAGATTATGCAGTGTACTGATAGGAAATCCATTTGATTAAAAATATAGAAAAACTGTTTTTTGCACCAAGCCATACATTTGATTTGTCTTCTTTCCCCAGTTTTGAAACTAAGCTCCAACTTGTTGCTTCATCTTCATTGCCTCTTTTATGCCTCCAAGTCTAATGAAAAAAATCTATAGTCACCTAAAATATCCCGTTTGTCACTATGCAGCATACCACTGCTGCTCAGAACTTCAAAGCATCAGGACAGACCAAATTGGGATCCTTCTTTTTCAAAAGCACTGGCTCCATGAGATAAGAAAATCTTCATTAGCTGCTTGCTTTATGGAGACGATGAATCAATTAAGCAATTCTAAATCCACGCAACAAAGGGCAATAATATGAATGTATACACCAGATAACTAGCAGTTGTAAAACTTAAAAACTTTCCATGGTTCAGATACTGCTGATATCAGAATTGGTTGTATGATAACTTTTTGTTTACTGCAGTCTTTGCAGTCTGACTTTTATTGAATAGCAGTGGTATATGGCCATAATCCAGACTGCTTGTTTTGCCTTTCTAGATATTTTCAAAAAGAAGGATTTGGATGACTGTTTTTTATTTTCAATGAAATATTTCACAGATGAGAAAAATTCAAATGATGTATGGTAAACATTTGCATTCCATAGAAAGTATCTCATGTGATAAGACTGTTCTTAGTTTTCCTAAGTGGAAGCATTCCAATTCACTTTCTGGTGTTTTGAATTGAGCTGCTGAAAAGATAGTACTCAAAGATTCTTATTGTGGGAAATAAATTTAAATCATTCATTTTCTGGAAGGGCTTGAAGAAGCAGTTTTCTTACGCATTTATTCTTTAAAATTACTTAACTTAATACAGTCAATGCCACTGTTCTGTTGTTCCCCTTTTAAATTTATTTTTAGCACCAAAGCATCATGACTATAGAAACCACAGGCTGGTTTAATGTGGAATTAAGAAAATGCAATGTTAACAGGAGCAAATGGCAAGATATTGTTTTTAAGTCACACATGGAGAACAGGCAGAAGAAAAACAGGTTGCATTAGATAAGTTTAAATTTAGATATGATACTGCAGTGCTCAGTAGCATTTTGCAATACATATTAGCTTTAATAAATACAACAGTATGGTGGAATTATTAGAAATCTCAAGGTAAACTAGTGACTCCATCCAAAGCTGACTATGTGTAATACAGCAGAAGTTATTTTACGTGATGAGAGTGATGACCCATCTAGAAAAAATTACACCTTTGCAAACTTTTTCTCAAAAGAACTATTACTCCTGATTAAAGATACTGATTTCAGTTAGAAAACCCAAGGTCAAAGTATTCTTGCATACCTCCTGAAACAATTATATCACCAATGCACAAAGGGGCCATCACTGGGAATTTTCCACAGGAAAGGAATTAACCCATTTGCTACAACGTATTACAGGGAAAACTCACCTAAGTGTGATATTAAAAAGTTATTCTGGAACAACAATAGAAGAGAGAAAGTCTCTTTTTTTTTTTCTAATATGGAAGAATAAGTGTTTTGTTCCTGAATTATGAACCTGAATTTAGCAACTAACAAAGTCATAATTATTCTTAAAATCAGAGTGAGCAAATATATGATTAATGTTTTGGGCTTTTTTGCTGCATACAAGAGGCAATTCTGTTACGCATACAAGCTGACAGCAATATGTATATGTATGCAGTCTATATATGATTGTATGAATTAATATAATCCCTCAATGAAAACAGAAATAAAAATGGAAAATTGCAATACATTTCTTGTCAACTACGGCAAATACCAATTGTACCTTCTTTGACTAAAGCCAAATTTTGGTTCTCCTAACTGATATTGGCCCAGCTTCATTTGACCACTCAATACACAACCAAAATTCGGAAGATTCAAACAATTGCATAGATAGATCTAAAGTGAGCAGATGAGCACATGAGCAGACCATTTTGTATTCTTTTTATAAGCACCAATTTTCCCAGGACAAGTCCTAGTATCTTCATTACACCTTCTTTCTTTTCTTTCTCTGCTTCAACCTTTAAACTTTTTCAGAAGAAGTTCTGAGGTATTTTTTAACAGTTGATATGATTGCTGCAAATGTTGTGGGTTACAGGAGTACAGAACAATCACACTTTCTACATGGCATTAAACAGGCCTGCAGCTACATGCAAATATCTACGTGTTTCTCTATCAGCCTATATAAACATCCAAACATTCCCCAAATCTCTGGCCAGTACTTTCTTTCTAAAAATTAGTATTGCAAACATACAGCATGTAATATAGAACTTGGTTTCCGATAGCAAAAATGGAAGTTGTAGCTATATTTGAAAAATGGAGAACTAATTAATGAGGATTTAAATAGGACTTTAAAATGCAAATACTGCAAGTTGGAAATCCTGTGGAAGTTGGCCTGCAAAAGAGAAGTCCTGAGTATCTAAGGGAAGAGGCAAAAGACCACCCATATCCACATGCAGCCACTGTGATACAGTTATTAAAGGTGCTGAGAGGAATTCAATTTCAAGACTGGAAGCAGAAATATCAGGCATGAGAGGGGATTTCTGCAGAGACTCAAGTAACGGCTTTGGCTTACAGATATTGATCAGAGCATGCAGATGAAAGGCAAACACATAGCTGGTCTTACAGACAAACCAGAATGTTATTACTGTAACAAAATCAAGCTATCTGCTTTTTCCCCCTTTTAATTAGATACTTCAAAAAGCATGGAGTGTACAGATTCTCATCATTTCACCAATAACTGGAAGTAAATTCTCTCTTCAGTTTAAATGAAGGATTAAGCTCATTGCTGAATCAGCTCACCCTGCCTCTGGAAAAGCTCAGACTGCTACAAATTTAGGAACTACTTCTTACAGATGCAGAGTTAGTCAGAATAAATCCTGTATCACAGTTCCCTCAGTTGCTAGGCCTTTTAGCTTTTGCTTTTAAGGTACACAAGCAATGAATTGCAATAAGTCAAGCTTTCCATGTTCTTCCAACATTTATTTTCTTTCTATTACTGTTGTTTTGAAAGTAACTGTGCCACAACAATCTTGCCAGGAAGCCCCAAAAGCCTGTCTGTCCTCTGAGCACGTCTGAAAAGCAGACGTTCCTGCTTGACTCCAAGAGTTGATTGGTCAGACTCGCCATATCCTGGAAGTATAGATAAATATACTATAATAGAAAAGGGCAGGGCTGGGAAACTAGGGGCAGGGGGCATCACTTCACCTATGTCCCCTCCTGCTCCATATAGAAAGAAATGAACATGTTTTGGCTTTTCTTGCATATATATTTATGCCTTAGAAGTATAGAAGTATAAGGAACTTTCTGGTGCGCTGTTACTGCAGACAATTAATGCCCAAATATGCAATGTATCTGCCATAAACAGCCTCTCTCAGCAGATTCTGAAGCTGCTTAGGTACTGTGCCATTTCATTAATCAGTGTTTGCCTGAGGCACAGCACATGAACTCACCTAAATTGCTGCCAGGGTTCCTAAATCATCCTTTGGCTTCCTAGTACGTTTCAGAATGAGAGTTACTCTTCAGTCGCTATCCTACTTAGCACATCCATTCATACAACATCCAAATGTATGCAGTACACACACAGCAGACAGCAGGCAGTTGCTATTGTGTATGTAAATTAAGTCTCCTAAGACAAGGTGCAAGAGAGAACATGACTTGTTATAGACAATGAGTGGTGAAGAAGATATGGCGAAGGAGACTGAATAAACATTACTTTATCCAAGACTGACTGTAAACTATCGTTCCTTCAAGGCAGAATTTGACAAGAATTCTGAAAATGTTGTCAGATAATTAGAGGCAGATGCTACAATTCCTGACTTTAAAGGAAGTCAAGAACATTTAATACTTTGCACGATCAGGATATTAAGCAAATCTGATATGAGATGATTGTATCATATATGAGAAACAAGGGGCTGTGTTCTGCATCCTTACTGCAGCTCTATTAAAATCAAAACCTTGTCTGACCAAGGAAGGAATATTCAAAGGATTCAGACCTCACGGTTTCAAAGTATCTGCTTACCAAAGGTATGTTTCTGTGCACTGCAATGAATGAACAAATAAGCTGCATAAACTTCAGGTATTTCAAGTACGTTACAGACTCAAAGATGATACCCTTCTCATTTTTTATTTTAATTCAAAAAATAATTGATTTTTTTTTCTTAAACACATACCCACACTTTATAGACCCAGAATACTTAGACATGAGAGTGTTGTTGCCAAGTCTTCTGGCACTGCCATTTATGCCTAGATCCTGGGGTATCTAAAGTACGATGATCTAATGTTCCCTATTTTCTGTTAAAATCACCTCTTATTGTTTCATATTATAATCTTCAATAAGTTATATGGCCTTTTAATTAAAATTCCATTTCAGAAACTAAAACAGCAGCTAGAGATCTACATTCTTTAAAATAAAAAGGTGGTGCTTAAATAAGCAATCCAGTAAAAGTGGAAGGCTGAGACATCTTGAGGAAGAGTACCAGAAGCCCTAATGGCCACTACACAATTTCCAATCCCAAGTAGTAAAAAAAATCCACAATGAATTCAGTTAAAAAAAAATAAAGAAAAAAAAAAGCACCTAAAAGAGGAAAAAAATTCCAGATGTTTAAGGGAAAACAATTTTTTCTCTACATAGCAGGTGAATGTCAGATGGCTTTTGACATCAGCTCTGACTACTTAAAAAAACCCTCTTTTTGTACCAAACCTGCCAAAACAGCTCTTGCTGATGAGTTATGTCACTGGAATGTAGTATTTTGATAATGTGTGGTAAAAAGTCATCACCCTGTTTGATAACATGGTAGCAAAAATAGCTGAAGCAACACTGAAAAGCAGCTCACTTTGAAAACTACTACAGTAAGGAAGTTTCATATGGAAACAAATTTTGTGCTGTTATTTATTTTTACACATTATGTCCCACAAGTGTTAGACTGTTCACCTTCTGACATAGACTAAAAGCTCTTACTGAGTTCACAGACATCAAAGACTTAGGGAATTCCAACACATGGCTTATCTCTTGCACATAACAGTATTTTATAGTAATAGAGAAACACTACTAGCAAGTGACCATCATTAACACATCTGAAACACACTACTGAGATGTTTTCAAAATTGCCAGTACTGTATAATATTCTTCCAGAATATAAATAACAATTAGAGTTCTAGAGGTTAGCTTGAATTAAAAATTTTCAATATACTGCACTGATACTATCAAAATCACCAGCTACACACCGCTTCTTATACCCAGAAAAGAGAGTCGATGTTATCCTCACTTTTTGCCCCTCAGGATCATTTGTAATCCTGGAGACCATAACACAGAAGACAGCTTTGACTACAGCACTCGCCCACACAAGAGCAGGGATTTATTACAGGTTCTTTTTAAACAACTGCAGTCCTAATGCAATTCACTGCTCCAGCCTAAGACCAACAACCTGGCATTCTTAACATCTGTACTTTTTCTATTCAAAATCTATTTCACCGATGGATGTCAAACCACATTGCAAGACAGATTGGATGTTTATTTCATAAAAGTCAATATACAGAATAACTTTGGGCAGAAGGACAGAAAAAAAAGGGAGGAGGGAAAGAACATTAATAATTTAGCACTGTCTTTGTTAATTTAGTATTATGCTGAGGTATTCTATTAAAGTGTCATGTACTAAAAGCACCTCTTCGAAAGGGATGCCAAATTCTCCTCAGTGTCAAGGAATTTAAGCCTACAAAACAGATACCTTAGTCTAAAAGCATTTAGCTACTTTGTATTCCTGCCTGCTAATGTCTCATGTGAATTGTTTTTAGTGGTAAAATTTTGTCTATAATGTGCAAGCATTGCAGCACTTTGAAGTAATGAAACCCAATGGACCCTTCAACCTTATTCTGTTTATGTTATATAATTATAAACTCATTATTTTTATATAAAATGCTATTCTAATATAAAGAAAGATGCTACTAGATATAGCAAACGTATCTCTCAACCCTGAAAACCAAACATGTATCTGTCCACTACACTCTGATGACAACTGGTCTGTTTGGAATGCAAAGGAAATTTTTTTATGATCATGAATAGCAAAATTCAAAATTAAACTGAAAATTAAGCTGAGCTCTTTTTCTGCCTCTTCTTCATCCTCACAAGCAATAAACATTCTAATACATAAACCCTGCTTACTTACACCTGTGCAATATCACTGTCCGCGAAGTATGCCGTAATGAACTCTAGCACAACCACTGAGCCACGATTTTGCCACTCCTAGTAATTCTTCGCATCATAGTCCTGAGCACAGAACTCATATTTTAAAAGCACTGATTACTGTCTTCCCTTACATTGGTATTAATACCTAACTTTAAAGCCCCATTACTATGTATGTATTCAAATTATTTTTTCAAATATGCATTACTTTTCACTTACATTTTACTATATGCTGCTTATAGGCATTTCCTATGTTATTTTGGCTAAATTAGTGAACAAAACTCTAAGGACTGTGTTTAATCCCTTTTATCTCTCCTCATTATAGTCACTATTAGAAGAACAGCTTTATATCACTGGGATTTCTTATCAATTGCATAATTTTGTCAGAAGAATGACTATGACAGTCAACACCACAGTCATTACTATGGTAGTTAAGCATCAGGAAGAGAATCTCAGTATGCTCTAGGTGTGTATTGCATAACAAAACAGATAAAGAACAGAATATGCATGCATAGCAGTATATTCACTGCTTCACAGATAACTGCACCAATGGTACAAGACATACCAGCACTAGGAAATCTATTTTCAAGGCAGCTGGAATCCTGCATGTGAAATCCTTACTCACTCATGCAAGGAGAAAACATTTTTGTTGTAAATTTTCAGGAAACTGAAAGCTACTTGTGAGGAGGCAAAGGTTTGTCTAGGAACGAACTGTATCTGCAAGATAACAACACAGAAGTATGGAACTTAAATTACATGTACACCATTACTATACTCAACATTGGTGTTTTTTTCTCTGACATTAAGTTTTGTGAGATGACTACATCTTGCTATAAGTATATTGTGCCTAGTATCTTGAACCAACATCATATGATCCAGCAATATAACTGTTCTATTTAAACCTGCTGTCAAAGCACGCTAATAGGCAAGCCTCAATAAAGAAATAAGGAAAAAAGCATAGTTGACCAATAAATTATTTCTCTGTATTACTATTATTTTTTATCTTAAAACTTTTCTCTTGCAAGAATTTTAAAGCAGTTTATTTTTATGATGTTTTATTTGTTCTGTAGAGTACTGCTTCCGAGTGGTGTCTACACTTCAGTTAATACAGAGTAATCCTGTTATACAATACAAGCCTGTATTCTCCAGAGTTTCAAAGTAACAGCTTTTTTGTTCAGACCCCAGAAGATAGTATGTTTCTTCTGCTGCTCTTCACACTTCCAGCTGCTTTGACAGTGATGGTATTTACAAGTGGGAAAAAATGGTTAAAAAAATTACAAGTATCTGCTAAACAGGGATTCAGACAGTAACGTACTGTCATCTTGGTCTCACTCTGACATGGAACAGTCATCCTTCTGAAACCAAAATCCTGAGGGAAGTCGAACTACACACTTCCAATTCCACCTGGCTTTCACGTTCACTCTTTATACTGCAGATACAATTCTTTTTTAAGACAGCACGTGAATCAAGTGCAGGAAAGGACATACATGATCAGAAAGAATTGCCTCGCCTCTCAAAATTAATCAATTTTCCATTTTTATATCATGTCCCCAGGTCCCTTTAATAATGACTGAGTGTTTGAAGGTAAAAGCTGCACTTATTCCAAATGCATGGCAATGTTGCAATGGTAAGATCAGTCTTCTGCTGCTAGTATTACACAGAATTGTGTTCTGAAGATTATGGTATGAAGCAATTTGCAATAAAGAATATATGTGTGGGACAAAGCAAAATTAGCTTTTAATATCTTTAATCCCAGACAAATATAATTCATGTTGTAGTAAGGATATGAGATGCGCACACATATGTCACTGTGCCTGTTAAAGGTTCTATTTTTAAAGAGACAGCTCTAGCAGAGGGTCCGAGATCTGGAGGAAATATTAAGACATGAAGACTCGAGATAAAGCATGGCCTGCCTCATAGGCAAAACCAGCAGGTAGGAGAGATCTCAGACATAGGAAAATAAATTCTCAGTCTTTCCCAAATAGCTTCAGACAACTATATACAACTAAATCTGGACAGTCCTGTTGAACCTGGTACTCAGAAATTTCAGTTGCTTCCATCTGGACTTTTGGCCTTGAGAAGAAAATGAAAAATAGGTGAAAGAACAGAGGGAAATCTTTGGATGGAATTTTAATTTTCAGTCACTGGATGAGAGGACTGAACCATGTTGGTACACATAACTGAAACATATGTTTGTGTATATGTGATATTGATGTTGGTTGGTGGATAAGGAAAGAGCAACTGACATCATCTACCTGGACTTGTGCAAAGCATTTGACACTGTCCCACACGACATCCTTGTCTCTAAATTGGAAATGCATGGATTTGATGGATGGACCATTCAGTGGATAAAGAATTGACTGGATGGTCACACTCAGACATGCAGTCAACGGCTCGATGTCCGAATGGAGACCAGCGATGAGTGGCGTTCCTCAGGGATCGGTATTGGGACCGGTGCTGTTTAACATCTTTGTCGGTGACAGGGACGGTGGGATTGAGTGCACCCTCAGTGAGTTTGCCGATGACGCCAAGCTGTGTGGTGCGGTCGACACGCTGGAGGGAAGGGATGCCGTCCAGAGGGACCTTGATGGCTTGAGAGGTGGGTCTGTGTGAACCTCCTGAAGTTCAACAAGGCCAAGTGCAAGGTCCTGCATGTGGGTCGGGGCAATCCCAAGCACAAATACAGGCCGGGTGATGAGTGGACTGAGAGCAGCCCTGAGGAGAAGGACTTGGGGGTATTAGTGGATGAAAAACTGAATATAAGCCAGCGATGTGCGCTCGCAGCCCAGAAAGCCAACCGTATCCTGGGCTGCATCAAAAGCGGCGTGACCAGCAGGTCGAGGGAGGGGATTCTCCCCCTCTGCTCTGCTCTTGTGAGACCCCACCTGGAGTACTGCGTTCAGCTCTGGGGCCCCCAACATGGACCTGTTGGAGCGGGTCCAGAGGAGGGCCATGAAGATGATCAGAGGGCTGGAGAACCTCCCCTATGAGGACAGGCTGAGAGTTGGGTTGTTCAGCCTGGAGAAGGGAAGGCTCCACAGAGACCTAATAGTGGCCTTCTAGTACTTAAAGGGGGCCTACAGGAAAGATGGGGAGGGACTCTAACAAGGAGTGTAGTGATAGGATGAGGGATAATGGTTTTAAACTGAAAGAGGGTAGATTTAGATTAGATGTAAGGAAGAAGTTCTTTACTGTGAGGGTGGTGAGGCACTGGAACAGGTTGCCCAGAGAGGTTGTGGCTGCCCCATCCCTGGCAGTGTCCAAGGCCAGGTTGGATGGGGCTTTGAGCAACCTGGTCTGGTGGAAGGTGTCCCTGCCCATGGCAGGGGGGTTGGAACTAGATGATCTTTAAGGTCCCTTACAACCCAAACCATTCTATGATTCTATGATAGGTAAAAAAATGTTGGGACATACAGTTGTATTTTACACATTATATGTCCCAACATATTTTTCATTAAATATAAATACCAATAAATACCCAAAATACCAATATTTGGTACATGTAACTGGATATCTAACTCGCTATTTAAAAGTAAAAGCCTTACTGCATTACTAATAATTGCACACCTCCAAATTTCTCTTTTTCTTCTGTAATATTTACAAAAGCTGATAAAAAAAAGTAGCATTTGGAAAATAGTGTGTCATAATGGCTTTACTGCTCCAGGATACAGTTTTTGTCCCTAAGTTCAAATAATAAAAAAGAAATATATGTTTTCCAGTCATGAATATCATTTGTCATTCAGTGTCTTGTTCCCTAACCAGTCCCATTGTCTCACAAGCAATGGAGTGGAGCCAGTTTATGTTCCAGCCATTTTTAAGGTCAGTTTATATTTTGTGTGTCTTCTCAGCACAGCTTAGTACTCAAGAAGATTTCTAAACAAGCCCAGTCAGTCTCTGGAGAATGCTTACTTTAGTAGTTTCAAATCTTAAGAAAGAGTAACTTAAATTGACTTGCCTGATGACAATGTGGTATATACCTTCCAAAGTGTCTTTTTCTTTGAGTTTGTTTTTGCCTGTAATCAGTATCCTTGCAGTAATCTTATCACTGTCAATCAGGATGAAAATATTAACTGGGGAAAAAAAATGTCCATTTATACATCCTTAGTTTCATCAACTCTCTAGAGTTTAATTATGAATAATATTAATGTATAGGCAGAGATTTATGCACTGTGTGAATAATACAGACAGACAACAAAAGAGAAGACAGAATCAATAGTCAACTAAACTACAAGGGTCAGATGAACATTTTCTGGAAAGTTAATAAAAAGAAAAAGATTTACTTAGTCTTCCTTACTCTTCAGTGATCACTTCTGAATAAATTCATAGTATCACTAGAAGTAGTATAATTTATTTAGAACTGGGTGGAAAGGTAAAAGACATAAACAAGCTTTTAACTACAGCTCATCAGAACATACTACTAAAGACTACAATGTGTTTTGAAAAAGGCTTTAAGGATAAGAAGAAAAAGATTTTTAAGGTTGAAATATATGGCAGTACACCCTTATGAGTTCCTGTTTACACATTGAGGCATATTTTGTCAGCAGAGAAAAGCATATTAAATACTTTCCTGTTTTTCCTTTATGCACAACACAATTTTACAGAAGGGGAATGCAGGAGCAGGTGGCCACCATTCACCACTCCTCTCCAGTATATTGATTTCAAACTGGATCAAAATATTAGAATGAACACTTGAGTTTAAGAAGCACACCCACAAAACTAAAGTGGTATTTTCCTTGCAATAAAGATCACTGATGTGCATGGAAGGAATCTAGAGTACTCTGTCAACTGGGACAAAGATTTACGAGAACAGGAGAACAGAAGAATACGGTGACTGCATTTGTAAGGTTGCTGTGCATTATTCAACTAAAAAACAAACAAAGTAACATACATCATATGTGAAATTACATATTAGGCTTTCAAGTAAAGTGCTAGCATAAAGTTTAAGCTCTAGCTTCTATCTCCTGAGAACTCAGAATCATATTCAGAACATCTTCCTCAAAGTTCACAATTCTCATGGCAGTTTCTCTTCCCGCCCCTAAAAACTTGTCTTTCAGAGCACAAGCTAAGGAAAAGGTGCTTTTATTTGTGGTCTGCATTGGATTCGTGACCATTTAACAATAAAAATAAAATCTTTGCGAAACACCACTCTGCTCTCTGTACTGCCCAAGCTGCTTCTAGCTCTTCTGCACAAAATTTTTGAACTTAAAAAATCAGACTTTTAACAGCGTCAGAAGATGCACAAGACAGACAAATATTTTCTTTCCAGTGGTTTACAATGTAGTCAACAGCAAGCAACACCTAAAGGACAGACAACTTTCAAAATTCAATGATCGAATTTAAAGACCTGATAACTTTTTTCTGGGGTATTTTTGTGCAGAAAAGAACTAGAAGAAAGCACAGTTAACAAACTCCTGGGTCAGACATTTCTAGTCCTCACTATGAATTAGGTGAGGCAAACAGGAAGGCAGTTTGCAGAAAGAACTGATTCTGAAAAAGCTTTCATCAGCTGCACTGGGAAAAGCTGTTTGAATTTCAAAAAAACATTTTTCTCCATCCCTGTAGCACCAGCTAACTCTCTAATCTCAAATCTTTAAAATAAAACATCCAAGGAACGGGAGAACATGCAGTTTGCAGGTAATGATATTTGGACTATATGTCTGAGATGGATCAGATTACTGAAGCATGAATTCACAAAGCATTCAAACTGAGATAGATGAAAAATTAGTTTGCATATTTTATATTACCAATGTATATGAAATACTAAGGAGGTGAAGCTGATCTTTTTACACATTGACAATATTTTCTGTACATGGAAAGTTCTGGTTAGCTTGTTCGTACAATGCAAGATGCCAGCCTTCAAGTACAGAATGTTACCTCTGTCAATGAAAAATGTGGCAATTTGTCAGTGATGTCAATCTCTGAACATATATCAACATTAGTATCTTTTATATAGTCATTAGAAGCCTAAAAGGTGCCAAACACCCACAAGCCCTCTTGAAGTAATGTCATTAAACTATGTATGTAGATTGTTTGAGAATTATAGTTTTAGTCTGTTAATTGTCAGCTAATGTGTTTGTTCTTTGGCCTACAGAAAATGAGTAACAAAGATTTACTTCAAGGTTTTCTCCTTGGATTTCACATTTGATTGTTACGATTTTATAAGTAAATAGTGAAAAAATACTGTTAGGCCAGAAAATGGTATAAAAAAAGACAAAAACGTGCTTCTCCCAATCTTAAAGAGATATTCAAGTTTTATACCATTGTAAATGGAATTACATCATAAAGTTTGAGAATCCATTCCTAAGTGTAAAAGCTGAAAACTAAAAACTGTTCTAACAATCCCATGTCTAGCAAACAAATTGGCAGAAAAACTGTGAAACACAGCAGCTGACCTATCTCTAACAGAAGATAATTTCCTAATTTTAATAAAGCAAAGATCCCCATTAATGTGTCAGACTACCTTCAATATTACCAAAATACAGAATACATCATATCTAATTGAATGAACGAAATTCAGTCATCTGCCATTTGATCAATACTGTCAGGAGACTGACCCAGTTCCAACTCAGTGGAAACAGTGGATTCCTCTAAAAAAAAAATCATTTTCTTTTCTTTTTTTATTTTTTAAAGCAAGCAAGGAAAAAATAGTCAAGAATCTTAACATGGAATTTCTTTTTGTTATATCCAATAAATTCAATTATCATTCTAAAGAGTGTTTTATTAATAACATTCAGCTTCTTTAGCAAGACTTCCATTTTAAAAATAGATTAAATTAATTCTTTTTTTACCACAAGATTTTTACATTGTCTCCCCTATCAGAAAAAAATTTAATGCAGATTCATAAAGCTGGCTGGATACTAAGCTACTCTCCAAGCTCAAAACACTGCAAAGAATTGTGTTCCTGTGGCTCCACTGAGTCCACTAAAGACAGAAGTGCTTGCAAACTCATCTACAAAATCCCCTCTCTTTGCTTATCCCTGAAATTGTTCAGCGTTTTTCAGCTCCAAATAGCAGACAAACATAATCCAGTCCCTCTAGGAGAAAAGTCAATCTTTACAATTTGCTCAGTTTAAGAAATCTTCATTATCAATGAGTATAATACTGAGATTTACTATATCATGAAGTTCCAAAGCAACAATTTCATATCCATCCATTTATTCCTCCTAGAAGTTCTAGCATATTAAATGCTGCATTATCTTTCTACACTTAAATTTCAAGTCCTTTAAAGTTTGGAGAAGTTTTTTACCACTAATTACTATTATATCTGTGTGGCAAATGGATTTTTAAAGCTTCCTTTAGTCACTGACGGGGCAATATGAAAAAGATTGTTGCAAGGAAACACATTTTTGTTAATTTGAAGAGAACTCCACTGTTATGCCACCTCCCCTTTAATCCTCCAAACCAAATGATTATCATGACCTTCTACTCTAGCACTAAAATTGAAAATGGGATATGCTACACAAAGTCTAGATGCGTCCCCAAACGCATAAACACCAAACACATACGTTAGATCCTAAATTCCCAGAAATCCTCTTTCATTCTGCACTGTGCTTTTTGTACCCAGAGATGGAAGAGTACATTATGATATATGTGAGTTTTATTATTATACTTTCTTTGATAATGCCGAAGCATTACATACGATACTTTGGGTTGTTGCTTCTTCTGCATGACAAAAGATCTGTCATGTGGTCATAAGAAGCTGTACTAGTGGATGAAAAATGACAAAGTTAAGACATTTTTGCAAAAGAGATCAGTTTTGAACATTTTTTTCCCTACTCTTATGTTTACCTCAAACTTTCAAAAACTGATAGAACCACAGACATTTGTACATATGTGAAGTTACTGGATTTTGTTCCAAATTCCTTTCAGTTCCTGATGTATCAATGCCAGAATATTTCAGTTGCTTCTGTTCAAATTCCTGAGCCTTCTAGGTTGCCAATGTCTAATTTTTGACCACTCTTATTTCTCGTTGTCCAAAACCTACCTTTTCTTCACTGCTTCTTGAAAGACAACTTCAGTTTAGGATGTACAGAGAACACGGAAAAAAAGAAAATACATTAAAGTAGAAAAGAATAGTCAAAGCCTAGGTAGCAGGTTAAAAGGGAATAAACAGCTCCATAAGCAGAGGAATTAATAAAGCCTTGTCTCTTCTCAGATTGTACCTTCAGGCTGAGCTCCCATGTGGATACTCTAACGTCTAAAAACGACTGTAGCTTTTCTCACACTAGATGCATTATTGGTCTCTCGCTTCCATCCAGCTTCACATTATCATCAAAACTTTTTAGAATTCAAGACACTTCTTCCTCTGTCAACTTCCATTGAAATCAGCCAGGAGCTTCCAGAGGGATTCTGGAGGCCAAGAGCAGACAGTGTCAGAGAGACAGAAAGGTGTGGAACTGGGTGAAACCCAGGGGAGATGACGGACAACAAGAGGGGAAGTAGGAAGTTGGAAGGGGGTTTTTATTATTATTTCTTCTCAATGTTCTTTTGATTGTAGAACCCAGTTTAACATCCCTCTTTTTGATTGAAAACGTAAATCAAATTACTTAAGTTTCCCGTTTCAAGTTTTGTAGATAAAACTGTTTCTCCTTATTTAACTTTTTGAGTAGGAGATACATTAAAGGGAGGTGAAGTGGAAAGAGATGGTAGCTTATTATCCCTCTTTCACTTTTTTGTTCAATGCACATTTGCATTCTATGTTTATTTTGCAATTCAGTACACTACCTATTACTAATTTTTGTCATTTTGTCTGATTTTTTTTTTTACTATTTAAAAAATTAATTATATAGATTATAATGTCTGAGTGCAATATGGTGTTTGTCACTACTGCTTTATTTACTACATGTCCGTAGCTGCTAGTAACAGTTAAAAAAAAAAATCTTCAGCATTATCTGCTGGAGATACCCCATATCATAAACTTGTTTCTTACAGTTTACCAAACTGTCAACATATGTGCATGATTTTGGTCACTCAGAGACTTGATTAAGCTTCAGTGAATGACAAGAAGTGAGATGCCCTCTGAGCCCCTGGTTCCCAAGCCAGTGAGCCATCAAACCTCTTTCATGGGCCATCCAGTCTCCCTAACTTAATTCCATTAAGGTGATATTGCTTCTGCCCGATTAATTCATTTTCATATCATTTCCTACTGTAGTGTACCACTCTTGCCTTATTCCACCACCTGAATAATTCAATTTTACATATTTTGCTTCCCCACTGAGTTGCTTCTATAATTTCACCATCTTTCTGTTTCTTTTGCTGTACATTGCTTTCATGTTTCCTACTGCTTCTCTGGATCTCAGTCTTTTGAATCATTTCAGTCCCCTCTGTACATGTTCCACTTCTGTATTGTGAGATACTCCCCTCTCTCCTTTTGCATTTCTTCTGTCCAGAAGATTATGGATTTACTGACCTCCGACATAAGCGGTAATACTCAGCAGCAGAAAAGTCAATGTACCAGGTAAACGAGATGACTGAAGTGCTCTGTGGCACACCTGGGGGAGAGTCAGTAACTAAAAAAACATGGCCAAGAGTGTAATCGCTTTCTCATTACACGCCACAGTTTGCACATAGCTTATTATAATTCACATTGTTAGATACGTTCAATATAGAACAGACTCTGTTTACTTCAGAGACGTAAGCCTACGCACATCTGCAACTAGCCGTAGCCGAGAGCAGAAAGAGATTAGGACCAATAAAATCATAAAAACTGGCTACCAAATAAATAGGAGACATAACAACCCATTTCTGAAGAGGAAACTGGTGACGGCTCCCTGTGCTGCGATTTGCTTTCAAAGTCACAAAACCCCTTTTGAACCTCTTGTATTCCCCTGACTAATGCCATCATTATTTCAACACTGGCTGTTCAGAGTGAAACAGGTGCTATCTTGTCAAATAAGACTCTCCTGCTTTCATCATCCCGGAGTTATTCACTGTGTGTTGTTACCACTGACAAGGTTTCGGGTTGCCTGGATACCAGGTCATGCTGATATAACTGCTAGTGATCTCTGCATAACCAAACTTTTTTGGTGAGAAGCAAGCGAGGGGAGGAACAGCGTGGAAAAGAATTGTTTTATTCCCATATGTCGTCCTCCCAGCAAAAGAAGTTCCACGAGCTTATCTCAGAGGGCAGTGGAGAAAGGGCTGGTGGAATGCTTCCAGCGCCTGATTAAAATGATTCACTCCATAATAAGCTAGCATTTCTAGTCCCATTTCTAAAAGCTTTTCTTCCTCACTAGTTACAACAGTCTGCTAGATTCCTGAATAGAAGGGAAAGATTAATCTGTGCTAAATTACCTGATGTGGGTTTGAAATTATTCTGACAGAAAAGTAGAACAAAGTTTGCCCAAGGAAGCAAAAAATGTAGTATCCACCCCCCTCCTCCGTTATGAATACCACATGAGCCGCCAGCACCATCCAATTCAGAGAAATACTTATAGTTACCTCAAAAAAGTAGTTAAATTCAGTTGAATCAGATTTTTGTTCTGAATTTCCTTTATAACTCCTACGACAGATGGCTTTCAGAAATAATGTTTTTCAGCCACATGCTTCCCTAAACTTTCTCAGGAACTTTTTCTGTAAACAAGATATGTGTAGAAAGATTGCTATAGAAGAGGTTTTATTTTATGCAAACTGCTTTTTGTTTTTCATAGCAATGAAGTTTTATTTTTAAAGCATCATTTTCCATTGAGATGCTGGAAGCACATCTTGTTCCTTTCCTGGAACAGGAAGGTTTTTGAGAGTATCGCTTTAGACAGACAAAAGCCTGACCTCACCTGCAATTTCCTGCACAAAAATCTATGACTGAATTCCCTACAATGACTTTTTTTTAAATGGTTCAGACTTTCAAGACACAAATTGTAAATCTCCAAATTTCTTAAGACGTATACAACAGGGAAATCCGTCTTACTCAATCAATGGCACTCATTCTCATGTAGCCAGATAAAAAGGTTTCACCTAAATAATACACTTTGGCAGCTTGCTCAGGCATATCAATTGAAATATTGAAGTTGATTGAAATGCTCCTCAAGCCTTTAATATTTTAAGCTAATGTTATATGGAAGCCATCATCTATCATACACAAGTTTAGAACAAGGCAGGCTTAGCCAGCTAACAAGCTTTTCTTGGATGATGCCCTGATGATTTTGGGCAGGCAGGGTTTAAAGAAGTCATGAAAACCACCTGCTTTTAAATGCAGAAAAAGATGTCCAGCCATGCACTTACTTAATCTAGTCTGTTAATTAAAACAAATCTTCTCAGTACCTTGAAGAAAGTAATTATTAAACACAGCAATTAAAAAATATGGATAAATGCTCTTGGACACAACTGGTGAAAAAAAGACGCAAAATGGGTGAGGTAGTATGCAAGAATTAAAAACATGTTTTCATTTCCAACCAAGCAAACAAAACTTCTTTAGAGTCCTGGGTATCATAAGAAAATTAAATTTACAACAGATAGAAAAAGGAGGCATGCAGGAACAGGGGACGGAGGAAGTGAAGGGATAGAAAGGAAGAAAGAGAGCTGGCATGTAGTGGAAAGGACAGAAATGGTACAACAAATCAGTTAGAATAGATGTGATTTTAAATGCATTAATATAAAGAAACTGCAAGGATTTTAGTGGATTATTTTACTAATCTCAATCCATATTGAACGGATAACTCTTTACAAAGAAACAATTTTATTCTTATGTCTTCAACAAAACATTGCATCACTTTCATTCAGAAAGAGGTATCAAAATCATAGAAGTTTGTGTCAGAGTTAATGTGTATAGTATATCATGAATCATATAGGAGGAGTTCCTTTGACTTCCTTCTCCTTTGGCTGCTATACAATTGGAAAACTAAAAGCCTATGTAGGGAAAACAGTGATGATGCAACTTTAAAGTGCAGCAGTACATATTTTCAGAATTGAAATTAAATGGGAAGAAAAAATACTTAAGAAAATGTACATATCAAGTGAATTCCTGCCCAAAGTCTTTCAGATTTTTTGAACATAGACCCATGACTCAAGTAGAGCCGTAAAATTCCCTGAGCCCCTGATGGGCAACACTAATAGGCATGCAACTTGCAACACTTTTTAACATGTATTTTTAATTTAATCCATTAGAACCACAAAGGAATAATGTATTAAAGTGGTAAGTCTGTACATTCAGTAAATAAATATCAAAGTGAAAGTCATGAAAGCTTTAGGAAAAAAAAAATACAGTCAGAAAAGAAAAAAAAAAGAAATTTAAAGCCCTTGAAGGAATACATCACAGAAAAAAATAAATTGATCTACTAAATTAATTAAGTAAATTGATTGTAAAAATTTACTACCCTATGCAGTATAGAATAAGTCTCACGGGAGGTAAGTTAGCAGAGTCAATTTGAGTCTTTCAACCATGAGAAACTTGTAAAGCACCTCATAAACTCTTTCAATAATACTGCAGAAGAAAAAGAAAAACTTTCTATACATGCTAAATACCTCAAGCAATAATCTACAAAGTACCTTCCTGCACTGCTTTTTGCTAAGTGTTCCTAGTTTGTCCGTTTTTATTAAAACCAAAATAACAAAATACATAATTCTTCCAATGCACACTTATTTAGGTATGCTCACAGTATGTGAAAATTTCTGTATGAAAAGTATCTACTTATTCTCCTTCTCTTAGCTGACTTGTTGAGCCTTTTATTCATTAGATAGAACTAAAATAATAACTTCAGAAACTCACCAGTTTTGGGAAGCAAGCACCTTCCTAAATTTCCTATCCCAAGCTTTTGACAGAAAAACTGCCTATGAATAATAACCCATTCCTCTTAATCACAGAACCATGAATTATAGGACCAGCTATTTCTAGAGCAACCATAAGAGATCATCTGGATAGATCATCCAGTTTAGGGCACGACAGCAATACCTAGATTATTCCAAAGAGAAATTTGTCTTATCATACTTACAAAAATTACCTGTAAAGGATACGTCAAAAGCTTTCCTCACAGAGGAGTATAAGCACCCATTTTTTCTTTTGGTTAGAGAAATCTGCCTAACTCAGATCTTCCTTACAATAAATTATGCTTATTTATTTTCTTGTTCTATCTCCTTTCCCCACCAGCTATAAAGAAAAACTGATCATCATCCACTTAATAATCTCACATGTGCTAGAAAATGTTATCGTGTTCCTTCCTAATCTTCTAAAACTAAACAAATCCCATCCCTTCATCTTTTTATCATTTGCCAGTTCTTTTGGGAGAACTGCTTGCTTCACAGTAACAGTGTCTCACATCTTTGAGGAGATTTGATCTTTTTCCAGTTAACCTGGCAACAGACACAACGAAAGAATTTCTAAATTCATAAAGAACTGGTTGTGATCATGAAAAGCACTTCAGTCAATGTTTCTAATAGATATGCTAATTAACAGAGATAACCAGTCTTAATCAAACTAATTACATTACAGATTAAAGGTATTGGGAATTTAACACAGCTTCTTCTACGTTTCTACGTTACATTATGGTGACCTTAAGCAGCAGCCTGGAATAAATACGTTAATACGTTTCTTTAAGGAATTCTTAACACAGAATTTAACTGTAAAATTTAAAAGACAAGAAATAAATAAGAAGATTTATAGTTTTTATGATTTCCATTCTTGTTTAGAACTGTGGGGAAAAAAAACCAAACCTGTCAGCTCTGGTAAAGATCAAGATATTTCTCAGAATCACTGACTTGAATTTCAGTTTCTTGTTATTGATTCATGGACTGTGCACGTCAGGCCAGTGCAATGGCTCACAGACACAGGGGAGCTGGAGGCGATGCTAGGAATACATAACCTGTTGTACTTGGGGCATTGCAGCTTGACTATTGGCATTACCTGCCACCGTGGCATCCATGCATCGTGCAGCTTCAGTATGACAGACGATGAGATCATTTTACAGGAGGATGGAGGCCATGTATCCTGGCAGAAAGGATTGAGTTCAATTAAGCCAGTGCAATCGCTCTCCCAAAGATGCTTCATTCTTTACATCACCCTGAAGGTTTCAGAGTCCACACTGAAACTGTGTCAACAAAGGCAGATGAAGAACAGACTACGGAAGTTTTTCGGTTGGTTGAGGGGTGTGTAACCCTCTTCACAGCTCTCACTGTCCATCCAGAGGGTGTTCACTTCAATTCAGCACTTCCTTCTCACAAAACATCTTGACATCTCTCAAACTGCCCTGCATAATTTTTTATAGGAAAGCTGGTCCAACAAGGTGATTCTTAATTGTAGAGTGCATGAAATCACCGTCTGTGCAGCAAGACGTATTTTATTTATTGCCTTTGTTGCAAAAATCTCACTACTCCTCTTAGATTGCAACCTCTTTGCTCTCCCCATTTCTGATACTGAGTGGTGTCCTCCTTTTTTGACCTTCTGTACCAGAGCTTTACATAAAACCATCTGACTAAGGTCTGAGGTGTGGAATGATAAAACTATGGACTATAAAATATTCTCCTTACCCATTTTTTTGTTGTTGTTCCGCATTATGTTTTGTTTGTTTTCACATTTCCACAATAATAAATCCCATGACAGGATCACAGTGTCATTGATACCAAGAGGTTTCCACGGTAAAGAAAAGTAGGAACATAAAACTGTTAAATGTCTGTAGAAGCTAGAAAGAAAACAACGTAGTAATTTTATTCTAATTGCTACTCGCACATTGTCTCATAAGGTCAATTTGAAATGCATATGTTTAAACTAATTAACCAACTTACTTGTAAACATTGTATTTGTTCTTCTGCAGAGAATAAGAGTTGAAAATAATAAGGCAACTACAGCTTCTCTGTACTACATAAATTAATACAAACACATAGACATGCACGGAAGAACAACTACGGGAGAAAGGAACAGTGAAGGAAACCATTCTGCGTATTGCAATTATACTAGTAAATAAAGTAAAAAGATCTAACATTTCTCAATATTCTTGATATGACTCTGGTATTAGCACTGAAATGAGCAAATAAAGTTTATTTCGGATGCAAATGAATAATGCGCCTATTGATGTTTTGACCCTAACTATGCCTCTAAGATGACTGTTGCATGCTTCTATGGAGTAGTACGCAGGAACCCTGATAACTAAGCTGTCTTCTCTCCAAAGACAACATCATATAAACTGAAATAGTTTAAAGGTAACAAGTGTAATCAGTACCAATGTGCTACCAATCACCAAAAAAAAAAAAATTGTCTGCCAGCCTTTTCCACCTATAGTCATTGCCTAAAATGACATAAATGAGGAAAATTACTGTTTATGTAGCTGTTACTACATTGTATTCAGAAATCAATAATCTAGGTCCCAATTCTGAAAGAAAAAGAGTGAACATTTCCATTCTATCTTTGTAGATGTCTTCCCACTCTTCCAATTCATAAGGATATCAGGTTCTTGTCTAAAACAGACAAAATTCTGAAATCAAGTTCCACGTCACAACACTTCTCAATAAATGAAGTTTATAAATTAAAAGAAGCTGGATGAAGGCTCAGTCTAGTCACATAATACATTCTGATTTTAATTAGAAATGGATGGTTAGTGTGATAATAACTCCTTATCTTTTTAATCTTATTATGCCAATTTAGGCTTTCTTTGTACACTGTCAGGCCACAGAGTGTTTTAAAACATTCAGTTCAGTGTAAGACCTATACTAGGAGATACACAAGCTTTTCCACAAGCAAGTTTAGTATCTTTAGGCACAAATCAGAAGTTATATGTAACATGGTGTAAATTGTACCCACTTAGATTTACTTTAAGTCCTTAGGTCTAACTCATCCTGTTCTTTATGAGATGTGCAAGAGTATAAAATGGTTGTAACACAGGACATGCACATGTGAAAAGGCAAATTAAATGCCTGATTAAAGAAGTTAGTACCCTCACTGTTCGTTCTCCTCCTCTTCTTTAATTAGCTTCTTAATTACTCACTTGTTTGAGCCAGCTTGGTAACTGAATACATCTTCACCAGCTGTAATAGGAGCTTATACTTCTATGTATACATGCAGACACTTCGATTTAGATTTCTTCACCTGGTTTAGATTGATTACCTCCCGAGATTTGAATCACTTGCCTAAAACCAGGCATCTAGCGCCATGAGAGGTGACTTGGGATTTGACACTCCACATGGTAGAGTACACACGACACAAGACATAATGGAGACTTATGTCCTCCTGAAGCTGCAGCTGGAGGCAAGAGGGACAGCGTAGATAGTCTAAAATGGCACCAGACACTACCTTCAGGCAACTGACTCATAACTTGAGTCACTGTCAACACTCATAAAACCAGAGAAGCTGGAAATAAACGGCAAGAGACATAAAATACTGAAGAACTGATGGCTGCTTAGATGATATTCTTCTAGGTGTCAGTTAAGTTCACATAGGCTGCCTCAATCATCAGTGCGGCAGGTCCGAGTCTAACAAAGTATAGAAGGGATTCCACTAGTAGCAGAGATTGATGTTAGACTGTCATAATTTCTAAATTTTATCCTCTAATTCAGTTTTTCCTGTAAATATATGCTAGATATGCTTGTTGGGTCTTTACAACAAGCAGCAGGATTAATCCAAATCCTATTTCCATGTAAATGTTCTTTTAACGGGCAGGTAAAGTTGTGAAGTCTATCTCAAAGCATCAACTGAAATTTTTTTGCTAGCTTAGAGAATGTTTTTATTCTATCCTTTCACTTGTTTAAAAAGGCCTGTGGCCTGAACATTCTTGTGAGCTAAGTAATCTGTTCAGAGTTATTTTCTAACAAAACTAAGAATTTGCTGCTATTTTTTCTTGCTGATGTTGATATGCTATCAAGATGAGAATTGACTCTGTAAGAGAATGCTGCAACATACACAAGTAACCTGAAGCTAAAATGTAGCCAAACAGCTACAGGCAGCAATAAGAGGGTGCAAAATATCACATGGTAGAGACTCTCCTGTACTCATTTTATGTGGTTGGTAAGAACTTGGGAGTGATGGGCCTCTCTGGAGCTAGGTTGAGCACACCACTTCTCCTTCCCTGCCTCCCAGGCAGAGGTTATTAAACCACAGGTCAGCTCTCTACTTGTACTATGTCAGTTCAAACTTATTAGCTCAAATCTTTCCCTGTGGTTTAAACCGGGACAGCAGACTTCGCCCTTAGGCACTTGGGGAGCGTTCTTACAGCCAGCTCTGCTGTAGGATGGCAGTCTCTAGCTGAGCAGGGACACTGATACCAAAAGGCATAGTAACTTCTTAAATTACATCAACCTATTGAAAGTGAACATAAGCCTAAGTCCTAAGTGACCCTGTTATATTTTTGGAAGCAGTCAGTGTTTGCTCTCTTCTGTTTGATGGGAATCTGGGCAGGACATCGAAGCATCAGTCTTCCTCTGAGGAGTCACGTTTACTTGGAAAAATTACTCCAAAGAAAGGTCAGATGTAAACTTCAGTGTAACAAATATTCGTAAAAGCAACAAGTAAAAACATTCTTATTTTAAGAGACAATAATTGTTCTGGCCAACTGTCCCTTCTGTATACAAGTGCTGAATTTTGGAGGCTCAGGAAGAGTGGAGAGACTTCCTACGACACTTTAGTTGACTGAACGCTAATCCATTACTTGAGGCAATTTAGCTCCTGCTGATTATATTATTGGTGACTAGCTGTAACTACTATAATATACTAACTACTATAATATACTGACCTTTTTGTTGATACAAAGTTTCATGTGCAGAACATATTTTTCCATTATCTGACATCATTACTAATGACTTGCTCTGTTACCCTTTAGCAAGCTAGAGCAACTCTATGAACACTATTTTTCTTCTATTAACCTGATTAATAAAGGGTTCTACATGGGAAACTGCTAAGCTCTCTCAACTTCTAGACAGAGCTGAAAGCATTCAATAGCTTGTAGGAGTGGCCTACAATGAACAGCCACCAGAGAAAGATTTCTCTGTGCTCTACAATTGCTTCAAACTAGGAAGCATTAACCTTAAAACTGGACTGGAACCGAAGTACCTGCAGCAAAAACAAAAATGTTTTATACAAGATGTAAGAGCATGCAAAGGAAGCTGCTGATAAACACAGCCTCATCAACTACCACTCTACTAAAAACATCCAGTGGAAAACTAGTTTTTCTTTTTTTTTTTTTCCTTATTCTGAATGACAATGAGTTTGTGATGACAAAATTACCATCCTTTCCCATGGGTTATGAGTGCCATTAGAGGAAAAGTAACACAAAAAATCTGCTTTAATTAATACATCTGATTATGGTTAAATTAACCAATTTTAAGTTTACAAGAGGTCAGGAAGTTTCTACGTTTCTTCACATTAACAAAAGCACTCAAGTTCTATTCCAAGCTTATCAGTAGTATCTCCTGAAGAATATCTGTACTGAAACACTCCAAAAGAAGTGCCAAATTATATATTTCTGGCCACAACATGCAAAGTGTTAAGTTCTGTCAAGTCGCACTATTTGCCACTGTAAGCTCGTTATACTAAGCATGAATAAGATAAGGACTAAAGGCATAAGTAACTGATATAGTTTACTATTGTGTTTTTGGAGTCCTGTTTAATGCAAACTATATTCTGAACCAGCTTTCTCGTCTTATGTTAAAAAGTGCCTCACTCGTGAATAGTCCTCAAGACACCATGAAATCTATTCAAGGTTACTCCAGCCCTATGCCATAATCAGTTATTCTCCTGTTAGACGTTACTGTAACTTGAGAATTATTATTTGATAGAGGTTAGCAACACAGTACCTGATTCACACACATCATCATTTTCCTTAGAATCCACATCTGGGCTCTCCTTAACCTGCTTGCAACCCTTCCAGCCTACTCCTCCTCCTTCTAAGCCTATTTAACAAATACTTAGAAAAACTTCTTAGTACTCGTATTTTATCTTCACAATCTTTTATTTAGATCAGCTAAAGACACAGTGTTCAAGTGATATTTATATTCTTGTGATTTCTATGATCTTATTGTAGGAGATGACAGGTTGACTGCAAGATGTGAAATTTATCTACATAAAGCCCTTTGTGAAGATGCATAGGAAGGTGAATCTCAGTTACAAAGCAAATTAAAACATACTGCATTTGAGCACAACAGAATCGTGACTGAACATGTCAGAATATGCAAAGGAAAAAGCAAACCTGTCATCCAACTGTATGCTTCAAAGGTGCTTCTTTTCATTTCATCCCATTAACCATCAGAAAATGAATATGAGGGAAGAAATTCTCTAAATAGTAACTACTTTGAGGAGCTGATAAAATTTAAACCAAGTAGATTGTGCCAAACTGACATCTAAAATTACAGAAAATGGTTGCCTTCATTTTACTTATGGATAACGCGCATCCTGTAACACCCGGTAAAATAATTTATGTATTGGCCTGTTTCAGAACACAATATATTTGACCACATTAAGGAGGGATTCTGTTTTCCAAACATTTCAAATAGCGCTCATAAACATACCCATTAGAAACAACATGTTAGCTGGGAATAGTCTTCCAGTGATGCTGATACAGCTACCAATAGCTTTTCATCTTTATTGATACACTTGTTACTTCTATATAACTTCATCAGTATGTGGTGAGGGTTGTTATAATTGCTGGTTGTTGTAATTCCCCAATATTAATGCTTCTAAAATAATGTGAGGTTACTCTGTTTATTTTAAACCATCTCCAGTTACGCAGATCTCCAAAAAGTCATTTCATGTGTCACCATATTTGCATTGTCACCCTGAGCCTTCCATGTTTACAAGACCAGTTTCAATGGGACAGTTCACAGATCTCTCAGCATATGGACAAGATGATCAGAAATGACAAATCACTGCAGCCTAGAGAGTCTCTACTAGTCACCTGAGCCATGACAGCCGACTGTGCATATCCTCTCGATCTGCTCAATTTACAAAGCAAAACATACAAACTTATCTATCTTCAAGGTAGTCACCAAAGGCTTATAATTAGGTATAACAAAAATAATTTAAGCTAACCCATTTTTAATTTGTAACTGGAGTGAGTAAAGAACAAATGCGTAGTTAATGAATTTCACAACCTTCAGTTCCTATTTTAGATTTCTAAAAAGCACGGTGCTTCTCATACAGTTCTGGCTTTGCTCTTCCTCTAGAAGGGAAGCGTGTTCACAGTTTTGGACTCAGACTAGCTGATATGATACTAAAACGGAAGCTTTTCAACAGATTTCTCAAAAGTCAGAGCGCACTGTATCAGAAGTGCTGCTGGTTCTGAGATCTAGGCAAACCAAAGCGCAGAACACTGGGTACTCTGTTCAGGAATGGGTAATAGATGGATGTCAAATTCGGTCACAGAATGGGGTATACCAAAGGATGCGAAGAAGCCACTGGAAGACCAGCAGCCCTTGATTAAGTCACAATGTTTATCTGTCTGCAGTGTGAAATGAGGTTAAGCAAACAGCTCTTGAGGGAAGGTTTCTTGAGGTCTGCCCTGTATCTCTGGCTGTACAAGCGATCTCAAGCAATTCCTCAGCTACAGAGGTCTGAGAGGCTTTTGTGTCTGTCTTGTCAGTGACTTAACAAGATCAGCCATAAATTGAATGACATGACTAGTGAACAGAAGTTTCAGGAAAGATAGAGATTGCTTTTTTTTTTTTTTTTTTTTTCCTTAACCATAAAAGGTTACATTCTGGAGACCAAGTTGGTAACTGCTACACAAAGCCCGCAGCTGCTTTTATGCTACGGACCAACTCAATGTAAACGTTGAAGGATACAGCTCCATGGATAAAAGCACTTTTGGGAGAAATGGGGTGACTGACAGGAAAGCTGGAATATTACTACTCAGGTATCACAACGATGAGGAATCTTATAAAGATACTCTGTTCTTCTTTTGACTTAGCTGGGGAAAAAAGCAGTTCAGGAAAGCAAAAAATCTGTACAAAGGTGCATAGCAAAACAAAAATATGCCAGGGAACTCCCTGCAGAGCAGGGGCCTTTGCCATTTCTTCTGGGCTGATAACTGCAAATATGATCTAATACACAGGAAGACCTTCTGAAAGGAAGGCCACTTTATAGATCATGGTTAAAAAATGGGCAGGGAAGACTAACTGAAGAAATGATAGATGGAAAGATGAAGAGAAAATATGTGAAAGATAAAGGAAAACCAAATAAAGGAAAACTGAGACATGTAAGAATCAATAAGGAAGTAATAAGGATTTATATAAAAAGGCTGAAAAAAAAGGTGGAGACTATAAAAAAATGATCAGCACTAGAAATTAATCCTAGTATTTCTTGTTGCACTTTTCAATATTTTCCATTTCTTTAAGTCTTTCTAGCACATCATCTTTCATTCTAATTCTGGGCTTTCCTCCTTAAATGCCAATGAAGCCTTGCAAACATGTTTTCATCTGTTTAACTGGATGAGAAATACATCACTCATCTCTCTTAAGTGGTTGCTTACTTTCAGTTCTTTATTCCTTTATTCCTGTGACACTCTCCTTCAAGGACTTTTCTGTATTAGAACAAACTGAATGACAATTAATTTAGCGCACTTATCACATTTGTACCAGCTAGATACTCTCCAGATTCCTGAGTAGGAATAATTTTGCTCTCAACAAAGGCAGACCCACCATTTTTGGTGCAACAGGAAGCACATGTTATTTGATAAGGAAAATTCCTCCCAAGAGATTTAAAAAAAAAAAAAAATTGGTTGAGATGGCAAATCGCTAAAAAATTTTATTGGAAGTTCTGAATTTTCACAGCAGTGTAATTCTGTGTGACAATTTAAGCATGAATCTGACTATAATGCAAAAACTTACAATGATTAAAGTATTTAGATGAAAAGTCTCCCTAATTTAACAGACATTTTTGACATGAAGAGAAGGTGTAGAATCTTCTGCATCCAGTATTTGAGGGGAAAAAAATGTGAATTTATCTCAGAATTTTCATTTCCTGGTCATCGGACTGTTTAACTGTTAACATTTTCAATGGCTATTTGGATAAATTAAAGTCAAATTTTATGTTACAGTTCTAAAACCAGATCTTATACTTTCTGCTACTGTAAAACAACATATAATGCAATTCACTGTGTTCCTGTTTAGTGATTCTGATTATACATTAGATCTGTACACAGAAACAAACAGCAGTCAGATAAAATCAATGCAGCAACAAGATCCCCTTTTAAATGAAAAGCATCTCAACTCTCTTTTGCCATGCAAACAATCATTGAGTGGTACTTTTTCTCAATGTCTATTTATGATGCAAGCCAAAATGAGAAAATCAATGCCCTTCAACAGAGGGAGCATCAGTGCCTCTTTGTAACCACAGTAAACAACCCATTCTTGTTCCTTATCACAGCCATGCCACTCTTGTAAAGCTTAAAAAACACATTCCCAGGAATGTCAGTCAGAAGAGGAAGCCTCTTTAATGATCCTTCACTAGGAAAGAGGTTATAAAGCTTTTAACAAACAGTTCTTATGTTCTACTCACAGATTCAGAAGATCTCCTAGGATATTGATCAGTTTGTTTTATCAGAGAGCAAAAAGTAAAAACTATGTAAACATAAAAAACCCTGGTACCACCAAAATTCACTGGAAATGTTATATCTATTTTTTTAATCTGTGATTTCTTTGAGTTTGATCATACAATTAATCCTTATTTCTTATAAAAGAATAATTTTACCTAGATAATTGAAAGGAGTCACAAAGATATTAGAGATTTTGAGAAGGGTAGAAATAAAGTTGTTCAGGATATTTCATTCTAAACAAATTTGTCCAAAAAATCTTACATTTGGGGCTTAACAGAAACTACACAATGTACACATTTGCCACTGACTGTAATTATGTTCTGTTGTACACCTTGCTGATCTTGACTACAATTTGCAAATCAATGGTGTAAACCAATCCATTTATCACTGAAGTCATTAACTACTCAAGACTGTTCAGAAAGCTACTGAGAGTTTTGCTAAGATTAAAAATAGAAGAATTTCATATAATTTTCAGCATCAGTATAGAGTGTAAAAACACTGAATGAAGGGTTAATTTGCACTAGTAGAGAAAGCCAAATAAGAGATGACACTTGGGCTATGAGACCGTCTTCAGGCTGTGGAAAAAACAGAATATATTTTCTCATAGCCCTAAGAAGAGCTTACAGCTGAAATGTCTTCTCTAATCTTATTGTTTATTTCTAATCTGCATTTATTATCCTCTTTGCTTTTATTTTGCAGCTCACATCCTCCTGCAGGACCCTGTTTGTCTCCAGATGTTGATCAGTATACATTCTTTTTGCTAAATGTCTTCTGGATCTAAACCCTTTTTCATACTGGGATTTGGTAATCATAACCTCTAATATCTTCTCTGTTAGTGTAAGCCTACTCCTCACAGGAACAAGAAGTGATGACACTCAGTGGAGTAAGATGTCATGCAAGCACATGCTATGGAATTTTTTTGTATGAGATTTTGCAAATGTACTTTATTGTAGCATTCTGGCTGGCAAGTAAAATGGAAAATTTATAGTTCATTCCACTCCCTTTCTTAGTGCTGTGTAAGTACATTCTAAAGCAGACTCAATTTAATGTTTTATGAAATTGGATTTTGACTGCTGTAATTTCAGATACTTAATTGCAATTACAAGCTCTGTTTTTAAAGAATCTGTAATTCAGTAGAGTCACATGGTCCGAAAGGCTTCCTCCTGAAGAAAACAGTAAATATAACATTGCCTAGAAATGTTTACCTAATAATATCTTAGATGTCTAGCATAGAAGATAATCATCAGGCATGGAAATATTAGAAGCATTCAATAAATTCCTCATAAGAAAAGTGGCATTTTGTTTAGTTTTCGATTGTCATCTACTCTTCCATGGCTGAGGAAGGAGGTTTCAACTGTCAACAGTTCTATAGCTGATATCCAAATAACCCAGGAAACTGCTGGAGTTTGGAACCTCTCAACAGAGGAAGAAGCTGATGAACTGTGTTTTAACCCAAGAAAACATTCCATGCTAAACATAGCTATTCAGTGCCTTTTCTGATGATTCATGAGTTATTGCTATGGATTGATGCATAGCTAATCCATCTTCCGAGTGGAGCGTCTTTGTAACACATTAATCCTTAATCAGCTCAACACAGTGATGATAGGGCAGATTGTGAAAATGCTTCAGCCAGTGTACTTTTGAGTAAGAGTTGAAGAAATTTCTTCCACTTGAATTAGTAAAGGCTTAGAATTTTTGCCAACGCAGTAAATTCAGTTAGAGATTTAAAGGCATTTCTGTATCAGCAAAAGCCACAATATTTAAGTAGCTATATCAGTAATATCTGTATAGGGATGGGTGAATCCTAATCCTGAAAAATCCTGGTTTTTAGTGATTAAAGGACAATTTATTTCAGGATACAGGTATAAGCATTCCCATATTATTAATGCACAGCTTTATCTGTTCGGAGATGCTGTCAGCATAACACCCAGGAAACCTTTTCTAACTTAGCCTTTGTGAAACAGCCTAGAAAAAAAAGATGAAAGAAATAAAAGAAACATATATTGCCCTCTTCCTGAATCAAGTTTAGAGAGTCAGATGAATACCCTGAAAGATCATACAAAAACTTCCAGAACTCCTGGACTCAAACACTCATCCTCTACCAGAGAAAGTCCTACCTCTTGATCATTAAATTGCTGGCCAACTTTGGGGTTTTTTCCCTATTTTGAAAGAGCCTCCATTTTTCAACCAAATGTCATCCTGTATTTGCCTTGTCTAGTATCTCCAGATGTTTGCTTCAGTCCTTTAGCATTCCATCAAATTTCGTATGAATGTTACCACAGTGGTATTTTGTTTAGTCTCTTTCCTAGACAATTTCTACAAATATTAAATAGGAAAGACATTTTCATAGATCTGTGTTGTCATATTGAAATAGTTCACTGTTTATATCAAATTTTCCTCCATTTTTTTTACTAAGTCTAAATTTTTGAAGAAAAAAATCATAATGTTGTGAATATGCTACCTTCCTGCTTCATAAGTGTGCAAGGTACATACAATCCTTTTGTTTGTTTGTAATATTCCTTATGTACTCTGTGCTAAAGAAATCACATTTATGACTACATAAAGCAGTATAATAATTTTAATGATATTTAATAACAGCAAAAACCTGGTAAATTTATGCAGGCAGGCAATATCAGCAGGTTCAAAATAGGATTAGACAAACTCATGGACAGCAAGTCTGTAACCAGATACTAAAAGAACTGGGCAGGAACGAACCCTCCAGCATACCTAATCCAAAAATTCTGGATGCTGGAGGAGAACAAGGCAAAACAGCTGCATGCGCTCCCTAAAGAGCATCCTACATTTTACTAGTGGCAAGACAGAATACTCGGCTTGACGGACCATTACTCTGAGCCAATAGGGCATTTCTTATGTTCTAATGGAAAACCTAATTTATCTTTTCTAAAAGCCAATTAGACACCATAAAAGACAGATATTATTATCAAGTTAGGACAATCTGTAAATGGAGAGTCAAAGTTAGTAGCAGTTAGAGAAATGTAACTCATGTTAATTGAATGCTAATTATATGTGCAATTATTTTGGATTATACTGAGCAGTAAGACAGTGTGTTATAAGTTAGTGTTCAATGGAAGTCCATAATTTGAAAATTTGAACAAAGTAAAATGATCAGATTCCCCTATATCATTTTACATATATTTTTCTGTAGTTTTTCACGTTGAATGATTGAAGCTCATGTACAAAACTTCCGTCCCATAATCTGTATTTCAAGGACAAGTACAATGAACACGCAGAGGTGGAGAACTGGTCCCTTTTCACCTAGTAGGGTTGCAATGCAGAAAATACTAATGATGTGGGAAATTCCTGAGGCATATGGGGAGATGGGATATATGTCATCCTACTTCAGGTACCATTTTACAGAACTATCTGAAATACATCCTAAAGTTCCCAACTCATCATTCAGAAAAGTAGAGTAAGATCTGTGAAATAAAAGGGTCAAAATTCTGTAATTTCTATGGTTGTGCAAACACAGCTTCATCAAGGGCCAAATAAAAGCACAAAGCACTAGAAGCCTTAGAATAGCAACTCAGATCCTGGACTAGCAGGGTAACACAATCTGAATTTCATTATATGAATCTAAGCTAGCAAATTTCTGAAAATCACCTACAAAAGGTAAAATACTGATTTATGCAGTAAATAATGAAACCCTACAATCCATGCACTGCAAGTGAGAGAAAAAGGGGAAAGAAAGGCAAAAGGAGTGAAGGAAGGAAAAAAAATTACATTTGGTATTAGGAAATTCTTCATATTTCTACTGTTCACTGCTTTGCTTTTCAAATCTGTATCATTTCATTGAAGTTGGTTTAAAGGACGGTATTTTCTCACCTTTGTCTTAACTAAATCTGTATGCCTGACAGTTTTAATGGGATTTCACCTGAGAAAATATTATCCTTTACACATCTTATTGCTCTTTATGCTAATTTTTTTCTTAATTTAAAATGGAAAAATATCAGGTCAATCCGTAACACAGATGTCCTGGAATTAATGTTGCATATGCCAATTTAGCAACTTTTTCATAAGTTTTATTGATCTGTCTGTGGAAAAAAGAAAAGATGTAAAGGTTTTATTAAAAAAAACCAAACCCTTAGATCATAGAACATGGCATTATCATAACAAAAAAAAAATAGTTACTTAAAGTGTTTAATGCTACAGAGGAGGCCAGAGAATGCAAACAAGAAATAGATGTTTCAGAGAGGTATTAATGCTAAACATTTCAGACAACATTTTCAAACAGTTGCTTCCTCATTTCTGCTTCACTAGTAAAGCCATGGTAGAAGCAATGAATCCAGGTACTATAGTTTCAAGAATCATGTCGTCTAATTGGTATAGGAAAACCTAAATAATAAGCAGCTAAAAATGAATATGATTCCATTTTCTCTCCTAGCACCCATCATCTTAGAGCTGGACCAAGGGATACTTAAGGGGAGGTAATTTACCTGGTAAAGTCCTGGTCCAACAGAAGAAAAAAATGCATTGACAGCAACATGTGCTCCATTCCCAATACCAGCTGTTTAAGTAAGTGCCAATATCAGGCAACAGGGTCAGAAAAAGAGGTGAGAAAAATTGCTCTAGTCTTTCCACATTATTTCCAAAGTCTATCTTACTAGCTGAATCTGCATATATAGAAACAAAACTCAGGCAGAAACAAACCAGTAAATGACACTCTAAAGAATTAAAGTAGGGTGGATTTACCATTTTTTGTTGCTACAGTGCCAACTGAGCCATTCAGCTACTCTGCCCAGGACTGATGTCCTCTAATGAGGTTGCCATTCAAGTCATACTTTCTGGGTTTTTTAAGGACTGGAATTATACTGGCAGTCATATAAACCTTTGGATTTTACCAGGCTTGAAAGATTTGTTAAAAACTAACATTCGCAGGTAAGAACCAATCAGCTAGGTTCTTTGACACACTTAGAATAAATTACCAGGTAAGCCTTCTATTTAATGCACACTATTGTGTGGGTTCTACCTATCTACCTATTTATCTAATTCCATAGCATTTGTTCTAAATATAGAACACTTACGCCTATTCTAAATAAGTATTTCTAGTTTGCATCTAACAATAGATCCATACCTGATTTCGTTTAGATTTGCTCCTGCTACATTTTAAAGCTTTTGCATTGTCCAATACCTTGCAATGGAATCAGCTCTTAGTTAAATCTGAAATTTCTCCTTCATCAGTGCAACCAGTTTGCAATTCGTGCAGGGGAAACATCTTTTCATGCAATTCAGTGGCACATCAGTGAAGACTGTAACAGCTTGTGATTTTCAGTCCATTTTTATGGAATAGTCGAAATAGAGCAAAGTAGGTCAGCATCATCCCTCCATAAGGTTTATCAGTAAGTTCCCTAAGTGAAAGCTCAAACACTAGATCAAAGCCCCACCTAGACTGACACACTCAAGGATCCCTCTAGGATGTGCTTCCTTACAAAAAACTCTTGTTAGGTTCCACAGGAGCTTAAAGCCTGCACAAATGAAACAGTAACATTTCCTTGTTGTTGTACTTTACAGCTCCCTGAAACATGCTGTTATTCTCTCCGAAGACTGTAATTGAAAGTTATAAGTTATAAAAACTGATTTATTCTTGCTGAAGGACTATTTAAAATGATCTGAACTAACTGAAATTTAAAGTTTAAAAACCACATCAATAGTTCTATCCTCAACATTTATTTAAAAGAGGTTTCGAACAGAGCAATATGATATAATTTAAAAACGAATTCAACAGTTGTTTTTACTCCCTCAGAGAGCAGTTATTGCCTGTCATATAATTAAGTGAATATGCCAGTGACAGAATACACAAAGCAGCAGGGAGCACAGGAAAATACTGAAGCTTCTTGTAGTCCATGAGCCTTTCAGCTCACCACAGTGAGAAAAACCTGTCTAATATATTAGAAAGACAGAATTAAAAGACGTGATCAGAAAAACAAGAAATTGCCAAGGAAACGCTCTATCAGTATATTTCATACTGAGTGTGAATCAATCCAGATGATGCTCAGCGAATTTTATGACACACTACAAAACATACTGTAACACTTTATCTCACATAAACATTTATTTAAAATCGATAAGTCAGTTAAAAATAATAATATACCTTGAATAGCTATGTCAAATGAAAGATGATCATATAGCTTCAGTTCACACTGAAGACTGTAGTATCAAGAATTCATCTACTCTATTCAAATCAGCCTAATGTGCATGTACGACTGTAGACACCTTTGACGTTATTTTGTCTTCAATTATGAGACCCTTTACAATAAATAAAAGGAAACAGGAGGTTCTTCCTCATCTCTAGACAGGAACAAAGGGAATAGGAAGTTTTGGATTACTGAATTTTGCTTTTGAAACAAATGTCCTTAAAAGTTATCATTCTAAATATCTGGATTCCTCAAAAGAATAGGAGATGCTTAACATTGCAACTACAAAGCCAGGAGTCTTCCCCATGAGATACAGAACTGGCTTTAGCACATCATATTTTGGACACCACAGCAGCCAGTACTGCTTCCAAGAATATTTATTAGCCTGTCTCAGCTCCACTGTCACTGATCTGGTGACACAGTATTCTCCTCTTAAGCAATGCCATCAGAGATCATTGTTTGTGTTCACAGTAAAACTGCAAGTATGTTAGACTGAAACATGTTAGCCAAAGATATTTTTGTCTATAATTTTTTTGAAAAAAACCTTATAAAACAAGATTCTTCTTGGAAAAAAAAAAAAGACCTTTTCACAGATTTGGTTATTGTTTCATTAAGTTTCAAAATATATTCAATCCCCTTGCATAATAATATTGCTCAGCATTTCTTTTCTCTTTTCTTCATACATGATAAAGGCATCCAAGACCAAAATTCAGACTGCTTTTGAGGAGGGGAGTTGATCTTCAGGGAAGTATTACCTTCCTTCAAATCTTTCTACAGCCTGTGTGGTAAGAGGCTGCTTGCCTTAAACACTGAGTGTGGACATATATATCACATTACTGGCCTGTAGTCAGTCTATGAAAATTGTGAAAAATGTACCAAGCAGTCCAGACTTCACATTGGTAGACTCCTGGCAGAAATGCTTCTCTGAACACCGAGTGATCTCTAACCAAGATTCATGAGCGCTATGGAAAACAGTTCCTGAAAGTAACAAAAAGAGATCAAAAAAAAAAAGGTTTAAAGTAACATCAAATCAATTTATCACGATAACTGACATCCAGGTTAGAATGATAGCACTCCTATGTTGGCACTGCCTGTTCCCTTCCTTTCTGGCCATTTCATCTATTTAAATTCCTTAAGCCCAGGATAAGTTTCTTCCTGTAGTGGAGGACACTATTTGAACAAGCGGTCTACCCAGTACGGTCAATCAATAAAACTGCCAGAGCTGCTGGCAGCCCTGCAACCGCAGGCTGAGTAAGACAAGGGAATGGCTGTGTCCGCGTGCATCTATAGGAGCTGTGGAGGAGATCAGTACAAGTGAGAGCCAGCTGCAGGTTTTTCTCACTGTCTTCCACTTTAGGTGGGCTTCACAGCGGGTATTTCTTCCATGGTGATTTTGCTACAGCATTATTTATTCCCATATTCTGTAGATAAATTTTATTGACACTTTTTTTTTAATCTATCATTGAAAATTCTGAAGAAGTTTCATGACAAATGCCTTCAGAAGCTTAGAATAAAATGGCAGAAGCTAAAAATGAGACCCCAGCATAGAGGTTCGCATGTGAGCAAACTTAATAACACACTAACCGCTTTTCAAGAATGGAAGCAATTCTTCATGGTCTTGCCAGGGGAGATAAGCACAGTCACATAAAACTAAACTCTGACACCAATCTAATTGGGCCACCAAGGTCATTGATAACCTCTGCATGTGGCCATATCCTGCTGTTGAGGAAACAAGAATATATTTTGAAGAAACATATGGTTTATGACAGAAATTAAGGTGTGTTTCCTTAGAGGTGAGCTGCTGTTACGTCACCTGTGATGAATGCCACCATTCCAAATCCAGAACTAATGAGCAAATTTTGGTCCTGTGACTCTTATTGCTGCAATGCTCCACACATGAGAACATTTTTCTGGAAGCTTCCAATTACCATGGAACTTTTCTTGGGGATTTTTTTGTACCATTGATAATAAAAGATAATCGTGCAAAAAGAACTATGGCTACTAATTGTTGAAGTTGTAAGGGAATATATTGAGATGATTATCAACTTAATGAAGCTGGCATTAAAATACATTTTCCTGATCTGCTTACTCTGTGTACTGTGTCTTCTAACTGGATAATACGCTGTGTTTTTACTCAGCCTCAGTAAATAACAGACTGATCTCTCTTGTTTGCAAATGACAGCAAACACAGTTCCAGTAAAAATAATAAAACAAACAAGTGCAACACACAATGCAAGTTATCAACCACTTCAGTCCCAGTGAAAATAAGCTTTATAGAGAAATGCTTGTTTCAACATACTTAAATTTGATGCCAATTTGTAATTACAAATCTAATTCTGAACTATTTATTAATTAAAAATAATATAGGGTGCAAATTTCATATGAATGTCTTTTTTCAAATGCAAATCCACACAGATTGATTTACAAAGCTAAGTTATGTGCAGCTTCTGAGGAGGAAAAACTAAAATGTTCCGTTAAAACAGTCCACCCTTCCTCTAATTTCAGTAAAGTTTACTATCCTTGAACAAGTTTTCAATGCATTTTTTCTTGTTCTGTCTTTATTTACTATATGTATTGAGAATAACCTTTTTCCATTGAATGAGCATAGAGGGAAAACTGGTTGGTTTTGACTTCCTACCATCAATCTACCATAACTGTTCAAAACTTTGTTGGTGAACACCCACTCTTTTACTTCATGTATCTATTCTGGCTTCACTTCTCATCTTCCTGATATAAATCCTCCTTTCCAGGCTCTGGAAATTTTGCAGCATACGTCTTAAACCACTTTTGATCTGTTGATGGATATAAGCACAACCTTGCAAGAAAAAACAGTGAAAGGCCAGAGCCCTAGGTCTAGACTACTATTTGGAAGTTCCTAGTATGAAGATTAAGTGTGAATATAAAGCATTTAAGGATGCTTCCTAGAGTTCATCAGAAGGCTATGATCTTATGTGGACATAGCCAGGCTAGTACTTCAAGTTGTGCCGTGATGAGCAAACTAACAAGGACTACATGGCTTTTAAACATACTAAGTGTAGCATATGTTACTCTTCTGGGACAAATGATCTGTCAGTAACAAATACGGATGATGAAAAAAACCTAATCATTTGTACAGTGTATACAGAAGAAATTAACTCTTGAGTTCCACAGATGATCAGAGTGTAGCAGTTCTTGGCATAAATTTATTATTAATAATGTTCTAAATGCTGTGCACATAGTAACTGATTAATCTCACAAAATGTGAAGTAGATTTGTAAGTATTAGCATATGCCCTGAAGCATAAGATTTCATTACCTTTACCATTATTCTAGCTTTCATAAAGATAAGTGGTAACAGTAACATAGAATGATCCAAATGAAAAAGAGGTGGTTACCTGCAACTAGAGCATTTGACTTTAAAATCTTCTAGGAGTGGCAATATTCCAAAGCTTGAGTGCAAACACACAAATAAACATTTATGTAAAACTACTGAACATATCACTGATACAACTAATGGTAAAAATCCCCAACCAAACAAAACCAAACCCCGTGGTTTTGGTGTGCTGAATAAAGCTTTTCTAATGCCATTGCAAATGGCTGCAAATTCTGTTCCAATTGCCAGGATGAAAACTAAAATGCACAAAGTACAAGACATGGTACAACTGTCTTTCCACATTCTAAAAATATTAGGACATTTTCCTTGTCATTCTCTGGATTACTTCTGTTTCTGTACCCTGTACAGATTTGACCACTTATATTGGTCAATTCTGTATCAGTATATACAAATAGGTATCTGTAATAGCATTATAATATTTTTTTGTCCTTTTTTAAGGCACCTAATATTATCTTCACTATTAACAATACTACCTAATGGGCAGATGTCTACATTATAAATAAAGGAAATTAAAGTAGAGATTTCAAGTGATACAGTTCATTCCTGCTCAGCATTCTGAGTAGGAAAATAGTTTGTTCATTACAACATTTAGTTAGAAATGTTACCTGGAAAACACAGATACGTGGTTCCAATCTGTCAAATCTTTGAAAACTCCACACAGAAGTCATTGCAGAAATAAAACTTCTTAATGTAGAAGCAGTGGCCTGAATTTTATGGAAGTATAAATCTAATTTCAGTTTTAAGCAGTTGATACTTGTAACACAATTATTTTCATCTGGGAACCATGAAGGGAAGTTGAAAGATTTGTAAAAATGTAAAAGAGCCTCTAATTTTAAAGTGTACCATTAAGAATACAGTCAAGTGATTATGTCATAAATGCCTTTAAAATCCAACTGTGTTGCTTTTCTCTACTGCTTAGCAACTTTTTCAAAGAACTGTAGCATATAGAGATGAAGTTTTCTTGCAAAACCTGTTTATTCAATGAAACAATGCTTAAGTAAAATATGCTTTTTAAATCTTCAGATAGAGATCAGATCCTATAAATATTTATGCAAATAAATGCAGTAAGTTCATCACATGCTTAAAGAGAAGTACACAGCTTAGCACCGTTCCATAAAACGCTATGCAGGGATCATGCCTGTAACACAGTAAGTAAAATGATTCAAGGAATCATTAAGTGCCCAAGTCTCCTAAGAATACCACAAAAATTACCCTGAGAATCTGAGTGTTCACAATAATTTAAAAATGAAATGAACTTATATTACACCCTTATTAAGTTTGCTAAGTTGTATCAACAAAGGAGTGGATGAAGGAGAACTACATGGTACTACATTAGAACTTTCAAAAACTCTAACAAGCTGGTATTAAGAAAACCGCATTCTCATAGAATAAGGTGCAAAGTAATGAGATGGATTAGAATTTTGACTGAGGTAAAAATAAACACTATATACAAATGGTTAATTCAGAGCTTGGCAGAGTTAATTCTGGACAATCCTGATGTTCCTATAATTGGCTGATGTTGAATGATTAAATTGTGACATGGAAAAATTGCAAGGCACAAAGCAGTATTTATCTATTCATGACAACTGAACAAGAAAGGTTGAAAGGAAAAAGAAGCGTTAACTAATGTAAAACACTACGGGGCTTTGGAAAGAATAACATAAGCCATTCACATACCAAAATGGCTTAGAACAATTCTGATATAAATTAGTAGGCAACTAAATCTTCTCTTCTGTTTTTTTTCTGTTTTGAGCCATTCTAGAAAGGTTTCCAGTTTTATTCTCTTTAGTTATATAGCCACTGATTCTTCTCACTACATTCACTTAAGTTAAAATACTACTGATACACAGAACTGAGACTGACTCAGAAGACCTGGGTTACTCCCCCAGGACTCTGCAAAGGAGCACCTTGTTGCTATCATGGGTCATGACATGGGTTGGGGAGGCAATACTTTACTGCTCTAAAGATTGTTATTTCCCCACCTGAACATACTCCAGCCTCTGCATACATCTGCCCTGCATACCTTCCCCTCCACTTTATGGCTAGCATAGCACAGGGTAAAATAACCTGTAATAGTTACAAGATGAAAGTACGAAGAGCTTCTTAAGTGTGACTATATTAAAGGAGTAGGGAACTGTTGGAACAGAAAGTAAATGTCAAAGTGAGAGGGTGCACCTTCAAAGCACACCCAATGCATTATACTTAAAAATGTAAATTTAAAAGACTTATTAAAATAGTAGATTTTATACTAGCATTTATAAAGCACAAGCTCAGAGTTCTTTTCATAATTCTGGTAAATCCCTTTTGCAGTTTAATAGAAGAAGATATTCAACATTTGCATCTGAGTAAAGACCCAATGGCCTTTTTTTTTTTTTTTTTTTTTTTTTGAGGTCTGCATGTGAGTAAAAAATGCAACCCTTTGGAAAGTACTTTGATATTATACAAAGGAAGATCTATTATTATATTATTTCAGAGGCATAAATGAAGTATTAGAGAATTAAAAAATTTAAACTATTAGCAAATCATCTGGCATCTAACTGGGTAGCTTAGATCTGTTGTCATACTGTTTGGCTGTTTTACATCATGCATATGCTCTTTATATTACACAAGTTATATATGAAACAAAGTGCAGCAAATACAATGTGCCATCTTTGCTTTTTGTGCATAACAGTCTGTCTGTGCTATCTGATACAAACCTATCAAAAGATTAAAAATGTACTGCATTTGATGAACATGCATATTTTACTATAGAAATTATTAAAATTCACACCTACCAGTAACAGAATGTATTAGAACAGATTAAGTGAATATCCCATTGGGTGCAGCAGGCTTCAGAGTAGATGACAGCAATCTCAGAAACCCCATAATTCATTACTATCTCCCAGTGAGAAAAAGAGAACTCTAAAAAGTGTTCCTCAATCAGAAATTTTCCTACCAATGAAATAATTTTGCTTAAATAATTAAAAACATCATGAATGACATTCAAATTCTTTATTAATCCAGTATTACCTCTATAGGTTTCACAAGAGGAAGCAAGGTATACTTTACACACTAGTTTTTCCACTTAAATGCTTGGTATATTTTTCCATTCTGGAATTGTTTCCTGAAGAATGTGGCTTCCCAAAGAGACAAGAGGATGACAACTGAAATTGTACCTTTATGAATCTTGATTAGTGAACCTTCAGCACCATAAAGTTTTTTATTTAGTGAAATTAACACTGACAGCTATGGATTAGAACCTATCAGGCATTAAAGTATTAAACCACCATTTCTCTTTATTTCACTGAAACAAGAAGATTTTGCTAACTCCCTGTTTTTATTAAATAATCAGTGGCATATTAGCCCATTTCTTGTACTGGAATTTTTAAATCATCAACATACAATAAAGGCCTACTTACAAGATCCGTTCAGGGTATTTTCACTACTTCTGCTAAAAGGTTTCTTAAAAATAAATTAATTTCCTCTTCAGATAATGCTGTTGAAACCATAGTTGGGTCCAGTCAATACCAGATCTAGGACCCAGCAAACTGGTTGCACAATATTCTCTGCTCACGCTCTCTTGCTATGCACCCTTAGCCATTACTTGTCAGGTATTTATCATCCCCCTCATTGCAGCATGTTTTTAACTACACGTATGTATGCAGACAAATCCATCTCTGAAAATATAGCTTGTTTTGTTCATAGTTACACTAAATGTGAAGAGATTATTGATAAACAAGCTGACACAAAGATGTGAGGGCAGATATTTAGTTTAGAAAGTGGTTTTGTGGTAAATATTGTAACAGTGAATTACATGATCTAAGATCAGTTCCTGTGAAAGAACAGACTACACAAAGAAGCAAGAACTGAGAATTTTCAAGGCACTTCCACTAACCTCTGCACACTTTAGATTTGGGACAGAAAGAGTTTGTGATGAAGGGTACAATCAAAGATACAAAGATTAGCCACTTGCAGCAGAATTAGCACTGGAGTACTTTTATTTTGGGATCACCTCACAAATCAAGGAACTGTGTCATTCTACTAAAGGACAGTTAATTTATCTAAACATGACCAAGTAAGATCCAGCGCATTAGTAGCTGACAAACAGGGCTAGGGAATGTTTTTGCCAGCTTTTACAGTAATTTTGTGAGATGCTTCACGTTAGTGGAAGCTCTTTGGAGATAATTTGAAAGCCTGGGGAAATGAGCATTTCTCCCCTTGCACCTCAGCACTAGATGGAGCATCTAACAATTTCCTCTCTTCTCCTATTTTGCAAGACAAATTATCCTCAATTTCGTTCCAGCATGTTTGTTAGGACATATGATCTATTTTGGCCCCAAATACTTCCTTGTAAGCCAACTTCCAGCTGTGATGACAAAAATAGTATTAGAAGATGGGAGAAGATGATAGGGTTCTTTGTTTGGTATAAGGTCTTGTAATAGAACAGCTTTTCAAGATCTGAGATTTGTCTTAAATGGCTGCCTTGCTTCTGAACAAGCTACAAAAGTAATGGATTTCATTCTAAAACAGTTGGAAGAAAAGAATAAAAGCTGGCTCGATATGCGTATTAATACTACATTCAATTAGTTGCCCAATTATTCTCTTTGATACTCAAATACTCCATACAATCCATAGCAAAACAGCGTATTTAAATCCACACTACAACTACTAGTTACTAATTTGGCAAATGGATTTTATAAATGGTGGTGTTTATATGACTACCTTTTTTCTTGCATTTGCCTCCTTTTCTTCTTCCCAGACAGCTGTCTATGCTGATGTATGGTCAGTGCAGACTCAATCCAGATTTATGCTTCTCTTCCAGAATTAAAGGTAACGCTTTCATTACGCAGGGAGCACCAGGGAGCAGGATGGGCACATCTGGCCCCACTCACCACCGAGGGGACAGCAGACGGGGCCAGCTGCAGAGGAAGGGGACAGGGAGCAGCAGCAGGGTCTGGGCAGGAATTGAGCAGCAAGTACTGGACCCCTGAGTTAGGGGGTCCTGCGGAGAAGGTGACAGAGGGTAGAGAAACTTTGGTAGAAGATTTGGGCAAAGAAGAGGAAAATGTTCTGGGGACAGAGGGCAACAGCTTTGATGGGAGATAGTAATGGAAAGGTAACAAGGTGTCTCAGTGGAGAGGTGAGGAGAAGGGGATATGTCTGAGCTGGGAACAGCCTGAGAACCTGGCTGTGGATGACAAGAATAGTTGGAAGGCAGGAATTACAGACGGAGAAGTTTCATGGAGCTCTGAAATAGCAAGAATGAGCAGAATTGGAGCTCTGGAGCAGGAAGATGAGCTGCAGGCTTGGGGAAATTGTTGTTCTGGGGCAAAAGGCATGGAGGAAATAAGACTTTGGAGAGCAGAAACTCTGGAATAAGATTACCAAGGGACAACACTTGACACCCATAAAAGTGGGAGCCTCCACCTATCTTTTTCCCCCTCAAGGCAGGACATTTTTCCATTCTTTTTTATTACAGTCCTAGTTAAAAGAATAGTAAGGCCACTTGATGGAAACATCCAATATTGACTGCATGTGTTGGAGGTTATTGACATTTTCTCTCTCCTTGATCATAACATTTCTGCCAAGTTGTGAAAAATATGAATAAAAATATAAATAAATTAAAATGAAATGTACATAGAATTTCAAAAGTGTATTATGAGGTTGTTGCTGCAATATCTGTTGGGTAAACAGAAAATGCAGCTGTCTAACAACAGCCATTGAAATTTATAAGTACCCCAATAAGCTCTGCTTCTTGTTGCTGCTAAGGCCGGTTTCAGTTCCCATGGAAACAGATGATGGATTGCCAAAAATGAGATTTGACGTTTCAAAATAATCAGTGATTTGAACTAGTGATTATTATGAAAGTATTGCACTCTTCTTCCACTGAAGAGGTATAATGCTGCGAGTAGGAGAACACATGGCAGCTGGCAGACAGCAACAGAGTTGCTAAAATTCTTGCAAATTATATTGGCTGCTGAATGACAACAGCAAATGCAGTTTCTTGAAAAATCATTGAGTAAAATCTGGCAAAACTCTATTTTAAAAAGTTAATAGCCTTTGAGGTTTTGGAGAAAAATACATAAAACATTGTTGTATGGATCTTAGCTTCAATGCTTTCAAGTGCTTTTCCTAAATAAGGTCTCCTTTATACCTCTATTTTGAGAATTCAAGTAGCCAGTAACATACAAACTAGAAATTGCTAGATATTTCTTCTCCTGCTTTTTGAGCTATGGGTTTCTTTGTCAATTACACATTAGGTCCCAATCCTACAAATAAGCCACTACAAACAAAGACAAAATGTTGGCAACGTTCAGTTTTCCAGTGACCAGAGGGTAGGTTCCAGGGGGGACGTATGTCTGGGAGGGATCAGTGGCAATATGGAGGGTTTTGGTGGGAGTTTGGATTGAGAGGATCAGTAAGATGTTGGGGGAAGAAATTACAGAAGAGTGAGGCAGCTCAAGAAATGGGCGTGGGGGCTTTCTGATCTTTTGGGGAGGCTGACTTTTGTTGCTGTGGGGCTTGACAATAAGATGGTGACATGAGCATGGGCCACGCTCTCAGGACACTGGCACTCCTGCCATGTGAGTGAAAGCTGAAGACCACCACTCCCAGACCACAGTCTTCCCAACTCCTCCTCATCCACCCTCTCCTTCTAGGATTTGCAACCATTTCCGTGGGCCACAACATCTTTAAAGTTACTCGCTGTGTCTTTTCTTTCCTCCATCAGGGTTGAACAACACAATCCATCTCTCTCCCAGTATCCACAGACTTCACAGATGCATCTGTCTTGACCCAACCATGGTTTTCTTCATTTATGTGCTGACAGCATATATCAGCCAGGTGGAAGGGGAGGAGAAGCATAGACTTCCTCCAGCGTTTCCCTTTGTTATCCTTTTCCCATGCCACTGCTATGATGAAAAGTAGCCTGATCTATTCTACTCTTTCCTCACTCTAGTGACAGGAGTTTAGAGAGAAAAGCAAAGAAAATAAAGCTGAGCAAGCAAGTGATCGCTGTGGTCACCCCAATAAACAGATGCCCTGTTTGTCTACTTTTAGAATTGGTCCTGACATGTAAACAACAGATTTGTGTAATATATAAAAATAGCGACAGGCATATATTAAGAAATAAAAGGTAGTGCTAACATGCAGCAGACAAATAGATTTCATATGAATATTGGCACAGTTTGACTCTTTTTTTCTCACTTCTAATTGCAAGATGCCTTTACAAAGTTTCACCAGAGCCAAAAATCACCCCTCTCATACAGATCAGATAGACCCATGAATCTCAGAAAGGGCATTTACAATTTATTTAAATTCTTTTGGAATCTGTTAGATGAAGGCCAAACACAAAACAGCTAAAGATTCCACTCACAACTAAGGATCAGAGATAAGCCACAGGCAGACTGCCAGCTCCTTCCTTTCTCTGCAGCATTAATTAAAGTAAGGTCTGCTTCACATTTGCTTCCATGTACCAAATTTTTTAAATTCAAGTTGAATACTGTTAACAAAGTAGACTTGATGCAAATCAACCACGAAAGCCACAATAGAACCCCAGAGTGCAAAGTTCTGTGGGTTTTTTTCTTCCTGAATCAGACAACAGTTTTCAATATGAAAGTAAATCTGCCCAAATGATAGGTTTTTAAAATTATTCTACACAAATCTGTATTATACAATTACAAACTTATATATCTTAACACCTTTGTACATCATATAAAAATCCACTAGAATTATGAGGAAGGACAGCATTTGTCCATTTCTGCATAGAAAGAAAATTAATAATCCTTTGTAGTATAGAGCCAGAAGTACTGACAGATACATTTTCTTCAGTCAGTTTTGATTAATAAAAGTTAATTGGTAAACATAAGACATTACCTTCTGCTATATTTGATAAGTCACAAGCATTTTGCATCTATTTCCATAAAAACAGAGATATGTGAGGGATCATAGGAGATAAATTGTTCCCAGGGATTTGTGAACAATTGCCACTTTTTAAGCATAAAGCAATAGTTTTCTTTTGCACATTTGCTCTTAAGAATGACTGCAACACTTTTAAATAGTCTTATCTTGGCTGCATATTAAAATACTTCCATTTGTAGACAGAGTAGTTCAAAGATGGACAGAAAAATGTTTTTCCACAAAAGCACTTTAGTTGTTAAGGGACTATATTTGTGATTTGTCCCTAATATCATAATTAGTTCTGATTAGGAAATGCAGCAGATGCAAGAAGTGAACCCCAAAGTACAATGACAATGAGTCTTCATATTTACCTACCTCTAAATTAGATATAATTTTTAAAAAATAGTGTGTAGTTCACTTTCAAAGAGTAATGTTATTAACACTTTTTTCATAGTCCATATTTTTTCTCTCTCAAAGTACATTTGTCCCCAGAAAGCAACAAACTCATAAATCAATTTCTACTGCAAGCTGTGATAACTAAATCATACTTAGAGCAAAAAGGTTTCCTTCTAGTGACACTTCCATTCCCTTTGTTTTACAAATTCCAAATCTATGATTAATAAATGTAGCGGCACATAAAGTGATTTTGTTCTTCAAATGTGATCATCTTACGAAAAACAAAATCCAACAGTCAGATTTTCCTCTTAGACAGTGATCTTTAAAGTTTATTGAAATTTACAGCTGTTGAAGATTGTGCTGAAAGAGACTGTGAGCAGCTGAGGCCCATTAAAACACAATATTAGTTCCAAGCATCCACTCTTTTTCTGTGGAAAAAATATGGATTTTACAGTGCTAGCATAATGGCAGCAACTTCCCCTGGCTTATGAAAAAAAATATATATTAAAAAATCCTCTGTGGTTTGTGGTCCAATTCTGTTATGAAACATACTGGTCAAATCCCAAAATGTGCCTCGCATCTCATCAGTCGGAGTGTCTCTCTTGGGAGGAATCCACTTCTAAATGAGCCTTGCTGTAAAAGGCATGTACTTCGGCAGCAATTTTTTTTTCTATTGTCCCTCTTCCACCCTAGGATGGGCTGTGTTGCTCCTTCACACCCTGCATCCAGCACATACATGGTCCCCAAATATGACTCAGTCTTCCTCTCCCTTCATCTAAACAACACACAAGATTTTACCCTAAAAGTTGAGAGGTCTGAATAAATTAATTTTTGAAACATATGTTTAAAACCTGTGGCAAACAAATTATGAGCAGAGAGAAAAACAGTGAGGTTGAATCTAGACAAGTCAAACAGCTTTAGAAAATAATCCTGGGATTTGCTTACCCTGAGGTGTTAACGTTTTCCTCTACTGAACACAGTAGACAATAATACTCAAAACAGTCCACTGACAGCATCCAGAACTACTCAAACTGAGTACTTGAAGACATGATGGGAGATTTCCCTACAGTCTTTCATATGCATATAAGCCTTGGGGATAACAGTAAAATTTTGCGTAAGATGATTCCTAGTGCTGCCTGTTCCTTCAAATTGAAATTACTCAATGCAGAAGTTTGGTTAAATAAATGAATAACAGGGTACTAATGAATTGCAGTTTAAGGAAATAATTTAATTCTACAAAATATTCTTCTTTTTCAGGTACTGACTTTAAAATTAACATGGACCCTGTAAAAGGTACAGACAGATAAAAACAGCTTATAGGTTTTTTGTCACGTCTCTTACTGCTGAGAGGTGTCACTCCGCTTCATAATGTTAGCAGACTTAAGAGATCTGCAAACTTTTTTTTTTTTTTTAAGTATTGCTTAGCTAATACACTGCAGAGTTGACAGCCTCTGAATTTATTGTTCACTAATGCTAATCATCACAATTTTAATTAAAGTATTATCCGGTGTATGTGAAAAGTAATTATGTGCAACTAACATAAGTTGTATGACAGGCTAGTATTTGTAGAGAAATGCATTGCTGGCACTAGAACTGCTCATATAAAAATGAAGTGGTGTTTGTTTTAAAGTGAAAAATACATATATGGCACATTAAGTGAGCTGCTATCATCAAGCCAAAACCTAATCTAATGCCCATATCAGCCCCAAATCTGATGTATTATTCCTAGATATTTTATTTTTTCTCATCTTTTAAAGCCTATTTAGCTACAGCTACCTTTTTGAGACTGTCATTAATATATTTACAATTTTGCCTTAACAAATGGCTAGTAAATCTGCACCAGCTTTGCTTATTTGCAAGGTATTATGAGTGTTTAAAACCACAGCAAGTCATATTTGACAGTTGCTTGTGCCTAACATATTTTCATCCACAATATGTCAGCACATTTATTCGCTATAAGAGTTAGTAATGACCAGACATATTCAAATGCATAATGAATTGTTCTTTCTGAAAAAAATAGATATTAAACTTCTGTATAGCTAAAGGCAATGCAATTCATCTTCCCTGTCTAGTGGGATGAAGTGCATTTGTAAAGTGTTTTGGTTCATTAACAGTTAACTAAGTGACAAAATGTCCAGCCAGCTGAAAGGGACAGCCCAGAAGTGCCTTTATATCCCAAAAATGAACTTTCCTGTTTCGTGTCAGACATAATTCCACTAACAAAAGACATAAGTTAATATTCATCTAACTGCAGCTTTCTAGGGGAAAAAAATAGTTTCAGTGTAAGAAAGGTAATGAAGACAGTAATAATGTCTTCATAGTAGAAGTTTTCTTCTTAAAGAAGAAACCAACAATAAATGAATTGATGGCTAGAGTGAACCTTTTCAGTGAAAAAGTCCTTCACTTCGAAAAAGTTAAAAATGTCCTCTAAGAGTACGAAGAATTTAATTCCTCAATACCACAACTGAAAGGCAATTGTAGACTTTGACGGTGCTACTGTCCTTTGTGCCTCTCCAAGGTACTGTATATGCCTAGTGTAAAGAAAGTTAAACGCACTCTGCTTTTAAGTCTGATGAAGTATACCCAGGCAAGGCAAGCTGAAGACTTGACATCTCAGAGTAGCAATTTCTTTTGATGAAGTTACCTTTAGAGAGGCTATTGTTTTCTGTAAGATGTGAGGGGAAACAGGTGAAATAATCCCATCAGTCAATACCCTGGATAACAGTGCTGCTGTAATTCCGCATTAGTCTACTGGTGTGTTTGGAAAACATTAATCTGTCTAGGTGTAACGTGAAGTCTTTTCTAAAACTTCTTGGGAAATTTTCATGTAAGATAATAACAAAAAAACATCTCAAACCCTAATTCCTCTCCTTGCTTATTTTCTCTTACTATTGATCTTCTGGTCTTCTCTCTGATTCTCCACTTCATACTTTCCTCGCATGTACACAGCTTCCTTCTGATGATCTAGAAACACCTCTTCAAAATATAAAGCTGAGGTTTTGGTGATGGATAATGCACAAAAGCCAAAATGAATATACATGCACACTGTACTAAGTGGGGGGAAGGAGGGGGGGGGGGCAGGCAGGGATTTTAGGACTTAAATTTTTAAATACACACCATCATGTTGCACTAGCTCTGCTGCAGATTTGTTAGTTGCCTTAAGTCATAAACTATAATGACAACCCCATGAGTATATGCAGGCCATTTGCTTCACATTCATATATTATACAGGGATTTGTTGACTTTACATGCCCACTCATTTAGGAGAAACTTGTCATGTTATTCTTGTTTTTATCCAGGGAACCTTAACAAAATATTATGGCACCAATACCACTAAAATGGGAATTAATACATAGTTATTTGCTGCAAAATTCCACCATGAGTTACGCTACCAGTTAAATTAAACAGAATATGCCGTTTGAAAAAAATTGCCTATGATGTCTCAAAGAAACTTTCACTCAGAAAATATCACAGCCATGCACACTCACAGAGTAGGATTACCATTCTGACTAGAAAAAGGTGAAACCTAAGCTATATGCTGAATCTTTTTTTTTTTCCCCAACCTAAACAATTGACACTTTTCAGCTGAATGATCAGCAAGAGAGACAGGGAATTACAAGTTTCTTACAGGCGGTCATCAAGTTCAGGAATAACTGCTCTGGTGAGACCCTACCTGGGGTACTGCGTGCAGCTCTGGAGTCCTCAGCACAGGAAAGACATGGACCTGTTGGGGCGGGTCCAGAGGAGGGTCATGAAAACAGAGGACTGGAACACCTCTGCTATGAGGCAAGGCTGAGAGAGCTGGGGCTGTTCAGCCTGGAGAAGAGAAGGCTCCTGGGAGACCTTATTGCAGCCTTTCAATACTTAAAGGGTGTTTATAAGAAAGATGGGGACAAACTTTTTAGTAGGGCCTTTTGCAATAGGACAAGGGGTAATGGTTTTAAACTAAAAGAGGGTAGATTCAGACTAGATATAAGGAAGACATTTTTTACAACGAGGGTGGTGAAACACTGGCACAGGTTGCCCAGAGAAGTGGTAGATGCCCCATCCCTGAAAACATTCAAGGTCAGGTTGGATGGGGCTGTAAGCAACCTGATCGAGTTGAGGATGTCCCTGCTCACTGCAGGGGGGTTGGACTAGATAACCTTTAAAGGTCCTTTCCAACCCAAATTATTCTATGATTCTATGATCTGTTAGAACTGGCAGCTGCATTAATGTCTATAAATAATTATTAGAAAACACAAGGAACAGATGAGAGTCTTATTTGACATATTGTAAAGTATCTTTAAAATAATACATAATTCAGCAACTCTGTTATCTTGGCTCCCTAGAAGTACACTACTTGTGGAATGTTGAATAGCTGGCAGAACCCCACCCCATAAATGTCCTAAATACTGGTAAACAGTGAAAGAGAAAGACATCAGCATCTACTACCTTCAACCTGCTAGGTAAACCCTACTGCAGAGCCAATTAAATGACATTCCTTGAAATATCTTAAAAATTATTTTTTTCTCAGAACTAGTCCTTACTTTTGAACTTTCATATTTCTCACATAAGGACAACTCAGCACACTCTGTTTCCACATCAGTGAAATAAATTCATTCTAGTGGTGACAGTGACTCTCTGTAAATAAGCATCAGGATCATTATTATGGCATAAAAATGGTGCAATGTTAAGTACGTGTACATTAAGGCTTTTGCATGAGCAAGAGTTAACTTGACCAACTATTTGAATGAATTGTACCATAACCACGACTACTGTCCCCAATTTTAGCACTGCTTATTTCCCCAGTCTGCATACACTGCAGTGATGCTACTCTCAGAAATCATTATAGCTGGCAGACTAGCTGATTGATTTAGCCAAATCATTGTAAGCTTGTTTAAGAGGATTAAAAAAGCTTTATATTGATTTAGCAATGTAAGGTACTTTTAATCAGTTTAAAGAGCATCCACACAAGGTGGTTGTATCAATTTAACCGATCAGTTTAGCAGGTGATCCAGTTAGATTGATGCATCAGTCTAACTGGATCACCTGCTAAACTGATCGGTTAAATTGATACACCTCTGTGTACAGAAAACATGTCAAATGCACAACTTGCTCCACAGATAAGAAACAGAGGTCCCATAAGGTATTTTTACATTTCTCACAGTTTTATATGCATCCTCTCTGTGCCTCATGTTTCCCGTATCTATAGGGCTGCCATATTTACTTCCAGAATTTCACAGACAGCAATATGTGAGTGGATGCTATATGGTTTTTCCAATACTTTGAGGGAGCAGCAGAACTACTGCACATAGAATGCACTGATGATTGGTATGTGTACCATAAATCCGTCACTTCCTGAACTTACCAGGCTTACTACACAACATATATCAAACTTCCAAGGAGGTTCACACTTTCAGCGTGTGTACTTCTACTGCGAAAGTATTCAGAAATTGCTACACAGGCCAGACAAATGTCATCAAATTCCTTTCAGACAAAATTTCTGACCAGGGAAGTAAAATATATGTGCAAACCTTTAGGTATATTTCACTCCTACTACAGAACACAGTTTTACAGTTTTCCCATTTGTAAGCATTACCACAGCGCTAAGAATTACAAGTGATTTTACCTTAACTATCCAAACAGGGTAGAAGAGTAAAGCATAACATATCAAAATTAGGATTTTACATTAACAAATATACCACACACATCTCTCTACTTGCAGTTTTCCCAAACTGTAAGAGAACTCACACAAATCTCATTTTCAGACATTGCATGTTTGACCATTGCATGGTCACTGTTCTGTTCCCCCATAATAGTTCCCAAGAAACTGTCTGATACCTGGATAACAAGGCTTTTTCACCATCTGCAAATTTTTGATTTGTGTATTCTGAGCATTGATAAAAGAAAATTTGTAATGTGGCAGGAGTGGAGGAAGTAGATTCTTAATGGTTAGTAACTCAGGATTTGTCACTTAGCTCTCTTCAAGAGATTGCCCAGAAACCCATTGTTTCATCTTCCAGCTGTTTCCCATCAAATTACTATTAAATTATTCATAAATTATTACATAGTTTCTTCACATCCCTGCAATACTAATTTTAGCAGTTTCAAAGAGCCTGTAATACTAGTTTTCAGGTTTAAAAAATGCAGCAGTAAAATATACAGTATGGATTAATAAAATTAAAATCCAGGAAGGGTTTTCCCTTTACAGTATAAACTCTAAAGACTCACCACCCCTTCTGGAACTTAGCAATATCCCATTGCCATCAGTTGCTAGCATGTCTATCCCTTCAACCACATGAAAATATAACACACCGATAAAAATAATCACCAATATTCTTGGCATTTCAACAGTTTCCTAATAAATTAGGCAAGTAAAAAAAAGATTTTATCTATGTTTTTAATGTTACCGCTAACCCCTTCAGTCTCTAAATAAAATTATGCAGGTAAAAACACAGGATGGCTTCATTACTGTTTCAAGAAAGGATAAATGAGCACACCTTGAGATAATAACTAATCAAAGTGCAAGTACTGTGCCATTAGTGGGTGAGTTGCTAATTAGTCAAAAAGAAATAAAACTGTCATTGTAGGCTAAAAAGATAAGGAAAAATAAGCAATATTTAGAATTGTATTGTGAGGAAAATAGTATTAGGCATAACCCTATGTTAAAAAAAAAAACAGTTTCATATATTAAAAAAGAAAAATCTCAGTATTCATTAAGTTAGTCCACTCAAGTAAACGTAATTGAGAGATGAGCATTTACTTTTCCAAAATGTATCATGAAAATGAATAGCGTGAAGGAAGTGCAGACATTCTGCATATCTAGTCCCTTATGCTGCACCAGGACCATTAAAACCACATGAATTATTTTGTCAAACTGCTTAGGAAGTTCAAAGATGGTCTTTAAATAGTCATTTATCTCAAACTTAGTATGAACAAGGCTACTTTATTCTCTTTAAACCTTAATTAGTGTAGTTAAAATGTAAGTTGCGTTATCAAATATAATTAATCATATTTTAGGTAGGGGGTATTTTGAGCTTTAAATTGACTTACATTCTGCTGCTTGGTATAATCTTGTGCCCGTCTCTAAACCATGTCACTTGTGGTCTTGGATAGCTGAGTATGTGTAGGAAGTTTAGAACTGCAGCTTGTCCTTGAGTCACTGTTTTTCTCTGGTTTGTGTCCATGAAATTTCCCATGTCTGCAAAGAAAAAAATTATACTAAGAATCCTGGAAGTTCTTGTCTCTCTCCCCATTTCTTTTCAGCGGACAGAGAAATAACTGTGCTTTACAGTAGTCATTGGCATTGCTATAATTAATCAATATGACACTACAGATTACGAGACAGTTTTGATTAATACAGATTTGGATGAACATAAGGCATAAGGCAAATCCAAGTGCTGCTGGTGTACGCAAGAAGTACATCAGTCAGCAGTACTGCATGGCCTCAGTGCTCTTTTGCAATAACTGAGTGTTTTTAATGGAAAGTGATGTTTTAATGGAGGTTGGTTTGTTGGTTTTTTTTTAAATAAATCCTTGCACAATATAAAAGAAATTCCTGTTCAATGCAAAGGAATGCAAATGCTGTATATAATTTTATCAATTTTTGGTCACCAATTTTTTTTTTTATCCTTTGAGCCATAGCTACACAAATAGACAATCAGCTGTATCACTTGTAGACAAACCAATGTACAGTCAGATCTATGCAAGTAAGCCATTATACCAAATGGATATCAAAATAACAAGGCTATAGTCATATTGGTAGCTATTAGTTCTTCTGGCACTACACTATGATTTAAACACTGCATCTAGATCTCTGACATTTACAAAGGCATCAGTAGTATTAAAGAGCAGCTTTTAACAAAAATTTTAATGGAAGAAAACTGATTGCAAAACCTCTGTCTCTGAAGGTTTTATTTCATAGACAAGTTCACACATCTATGGAGGCCTTGTAAAAATTCAGTCAACGTTTCCTTCTTGTTCTTCTTGTTGAAGCCCAATAGCATCTTGGCTTGTATCAGAAATCGCGTGGCCAGCAGGACCAGGGCAGTCATTGTCCCCCTGTACTGGGCACTGGTGAGGCCGCACCTCAAATACTGTGTTCGGTTTTGGGCCCCTCGCTACAAGACAGACATTGAGGGGCTGGAGCGTGTCCAGAGAAGGGCAACAAAGCTGGTGAAGGATCTGGAGCACAAGTCTTATGAGGAGCAGCTGAGGGAACTGGGGTTGTTTAGCCTGCAGAAGAGGAGGCTGAGGGGAGACCTTATCGCTCTCTACAACTACCTGAAAGGAGGTTGTAGTGAGGTGGGGGTCGGTCTCTTCTCTCAAGTAACAAGTGACAGGATGAGGGGAAATGGCCTCAAGTTGTGCCAGGGGAGGTTTTGGTTGGATATTAGGAAAAATTTCTTCACCTAAAGGGTTGTCAAGCATTGGAACAGGCTGCCCAGGGAAGTGGTGGAGTCACCATCCCTGGAGGTATTTAAAAGACGTGTAGATGTGGCACTTTGGGACATGGTTTAGTGGTGGACTTGTGTCGTGGTTTAACCCCAGCCAGCAACTAAGCACCACGCAGCCGCTCACTCACTCCCCCCCCACCCAGTGGGATGGGGGAGAAAATCAGGAAAAGAAGTAAAACTCCTGGGTTGAGATAAGAACGGTTTAATAGAACAGAAAAGAAGAAATTAATAATGATAATGATAACACTAATAAAATGACAACAGTAGTAATAAAAGGATTGAAATGTACAAATGATGCGCAGGGCAAGTGCTCACCACCCGCCGACCGACACCCAGCCAGTCCCCGACCGGCGATTCCCTGCCCCCCCCTTCCCAGCTCCTAAACTAGATGGGACGTCACATGGTATGGAATACACCGTTGGCCAGTTTGGGTCAGGTGCCCTGGCTGGGCATGAGAAGCTGAAAAATCCTTGACTATAGTCTAAACACTACTGAGCAACAACTGAAAACATCAGTGTGTTATCAACATTCTTCACATACTGAACACAAAACATAGCACTGCACCAGCTACTAGGAAGACAGTTAACTCTATCCGAGCTGAAACCAGGACAACTTGGCAGTGCTAGAGTAACAGTTGGACTTGATGATCTTAAAAGTCTTTTCCAACCTAAATGATTCTGTGATTCTTTTGCCTTTTGTAACACATTCCTATCCATTAAAATAAAAAGGGCTGTAGGCTCCTACCTACCCTCCAAAGGACTTCTATGCATTTTAATTTGCTTTAAACCAAGAAAACTGACATATACACACACACACAGAGAACTATTCTGATTTCTGCCACTGAATTCCCTTTTTTTTTTTTTTAAGGACCACAGGGTTCTTTACAAGTTCTCTGCTGCAGAGAGGGATACAAAGGACATTGAAACATTGAAGACTACTATCAGGTCTGTGGATGGCAGGAGATGAGAACAGACAGGACAAGAGCAGAAATTAAAAACACATGGTATTTTAAAGAAGCTTTAATCATCTTTGTGATTTTCAAGTTATTTATTCAGACATAATCAGCATTGTACTTCCTCTGTTGCTCCATATTTCTTACAACTGTAATCAGATCAACTACTTGAAAAGAAGTTTCAAACCGTGTAGGTGGATCTAATTAACTTCACTGTCATATGATTATTTTAATCTTCACAATCCGAGAGTTTTTAAGCCCATTCTGTAAAGATTTACTCAGCAGTTTTCTCACAAATATCTGTTCCCATACGGTTAAGTAATATGTTAGCATGTGTTGAGAACATTTTTAAAATTTTTTAACAAGTTCCCTGCTACTTCTGAGATCTAGGACATTGAAAATACCTCAAATCTTTCTCAGCACACATTCTAATTGTGCCTTTCAATTTTTCACTAGAGATCTTGACTTTAAGTGTATTGGGAAGCATTCTCTATCCAGTGGCAAAAATAGTTAATTTCCTGTGACATCTAACATACAGTTCCCCGTAACTCTTGATGACTGGATAAGATGACTTTAGTAACCCCTTGGAATGTTGCTTTCTGATATGTTTTCAAGAATAACCAAAAGTAAAATATCGTAAAATATCAGGTACTTCATTATATCTACACAGCTTAAATCAATTAATTGAGATTGAAAAAGTTAAAATACAGAAAACAATCACATGGTATCAGTAGCTACCCCAGGTGGAGGAGAAAAAGGGTATTTAAAACTCGTAGAACACTTTAATCTGCAGGAATAAAGTGCAAGTCTGACTGACAAGTTTCACTACAGAAGCCATATATGCCACTATAGGCTCAAGACCAAAGGTCTCCCAAGTCATATAAGATCTGCTTTGCTTTGTCTCAGTGTCTTTTATCAGTGAAAATAAATAATAAATAGACTGCTTAATTCAGAGAAGTCTTAAGAAATAGCTTTTTAGCCTTGTTCAGCAATGCAGAACTACAAATTACATGGGGAAAAAAATTAAAACCAAAGTAAACAAGTACACTTCTTTCTCTCTCAAGAACAACCAAACACACATGCAGAAAAACCTGGAGAAACAAAACACTTCACTGCAAATCTTTTCCTCATTCAGAGGGGAATAAAGCTGTCTTCAGGAGACAAAATTCTTTAGCAGCAGTATCAAGGTAAAGTATTCCTGTGCCTCCTTCTCACTATCGTTCCCGCAAGTACTTCCTCAAGAATTGCTCCCTCCACTATCCCAGTACAACTGTCTGTACAGCTGTGTAGGGAATCAGACGGGGGTGGGAAAGAACTATTTTAACAAACCCTACAAAACAATTGTTGTTTTTTTTAAATTTTGGAAAAGCTTCCCAGTCCACAGCTGCACAAACTTTTCCTGCTGAGCCTAAAGGCATAGTGTGCTACATTGCAATACAAGAGCGGGAATGATTAGTGGGATGGAGGAGAAAATGGGTACGTTTTTCTCTGGTACTGCCACCAGAGCCTTTGTTCCCTGAAACCACACCTGTAGATGCAACTCCAGAGGCATCTAAGCTAATCTAATGGCTCCCTGCTGCAGAATGAGAAGCATCTCACCCTCACCTTCCCCTGTTCCATCTTCCCCTTCTAACCTCATTGGAGGTCCCCCACCCCACTCATAGTTATGCTCACTCGCACCAGCTTTCACTAGATCCTCTGTGATGTGATAAAATTCACTAAAACAGAAGAATAATATTTAGAAAAGTATTTGTAAGGGTCTGACATACATCAGACTGAGCACAAGATCACTGGGAGGTGTATACAGCAGGGGCATAAGAGTTGGTAGAAGGCAGGGAAGGAAAACCCCATTTTAGCAGCAGTTTATTTTTACATTAGCTCCCAGCATCTCTGAAACAACACCACTGAGAGATCAAACATCAAATTACCAATATTACTGACATTACAGATATAGTAACATAATTTACCATAATACAGTAAACTGGTGAACATGATACCAAAACTTACATAGTATCATTTGCAACTGTTTTTACTTTAAAACACAGGAAATACCATGTAATTTCCCTCATGACATAGTGATTAACTTGAATCAGTTCCTTGGAATTGGGTTACTAATAAATAATTCAATTTATCTAAATTCCACTTATCAAGTGACATTTACTACTACTGAATTTCCAGTTAATGACCCTGAGGAAGAGAAATTTGATCCATGTATCAGATTGCTTGCAGTATACAAATCTGTCTTTTTAATTTTTTTTATGTTTTTACTTTGAAAAAAGAATAAGGCCTAATTTTATTATTATTTCCAAACAAGTTATTTGGATTATATTTTCTATAAATTAACTGAAAAAAAGAAAACTAGAGCATACGATCATTTCTTAGGTCACATTAACTAGCACTAACTCCTGAGAAATTCAGTTTAACATTTCCAAATGGAAGTTAGATATCAAATCAGAGGCCAACTCAAAAATTCTGCATAGTCCAAACTAAAGCAGTACAGACGTTGGAGAGTTTGGTTCAGAAAAGCGTTGAGAACAGACTTTTAAAGTTTCGTTAGCAAGGTTTTTGTTGTGAAACAGCTTATTTTGTATCACAAGGATTATGATCTGAAATCTTCATGGAGCTATCTCCACCATACCGTTTTCTTTCAGATATCCTCTGCTGTCCTCTGGGCTTTTTGTTGTTGTTTTGATTGATTGTTTGTTTTGTGCTATATGGCCTTTCTTAATCCCTGCGTACTCAGGGAATGGTATAACGGTTTTCTTATGCTACAGCTATCTCCAAATAATCTCGCTTTGATGGCTCTGAATGGCTCAAAGCTTGCTTTAATGCTGCACCGCTTTGAACTGCTTCCCAGAAGATAACTAGAGTAAGTGTGAAACTTCTTGTGATGCAATAATTTTAAAATTTATTAAATATGTTATCTAATAATTTTTCAGACTAGTAAATGCTATTGGTATGTTGGGTTCTTACGCACAAAAAGAATCGGTTAGCTAATGAATCACAGAGTAAATTCCATTCAAACATACATGCCACTTGAACTTCAGATCTCCTTTGCAGCAATGCCCCCATCCTGTTCCGTACGACACATTGATAAAAGCCAGCATCAGACCTCTGCAAAGCTGGGATGATGTACCTATAAGACAAAATGCAGAATTACAGCGCACTTCTTCCTAAAGGCAGATCAATGCTACTTTATGTGGCATTTCTTACTTCTCTTCTAGTATTTTACACATTGTCTCAAATGCTTATTGTATTTTTTCTTACAAACAGCGTTCTCATAATCTCTGGTCTTTGGCTACAATATTGTCTGTACTATATAGAAGAAAAAAAATACTTGAAATGCATAAAATATCTTTCAGTCTTAAGATCTACATTTGATAATTGCTAATTAGTTCTCCATAAATTCTCTTGAAATATAGACTTAAATACTTTCATTAGTTTTATCTACCGCCATTCACAAGGCAAAGATGCCTGGTAATTTGTTCAGAGGTGGCACAAGAAGACTGCAGTCTAAATGTAGGCATTAGGAAGACTTGCAAGAGATACTAAAGCTTTCCAGTGAAAAAAAGATGGTTACTACACTGTGTGACCACTGTAACTCAGAAGAATACTGGAAAAGACAAAGTGCACTGTATGTTGTATTTGTTTTGCCCTTCACTATGCTTAAAAAGTGACTTAGTCCACTAATGCTCACCTTCCTCATTCAACTGTATCTGATTACTCAACATGAAAATGAGTTGATAGGCACAGTTTTAATGTGAATAAAACACATGAATAATATAGATAATCCTGCATTAAACAAACATTAATCAAAGTGCATATTCCCCGGTCACCTTCTGGAGATATTATGGTAGGATTAATGAAAGTCTTTATGAAAAGATAAGGAAAAATAAAACTGCTGAATTTTAATCTTCAGAATTTAATTCCCCTAAAAGAAAGCATACTCACATAGACTATACACACCCACATACAAAGCTTAATATCTGAACAGAATCAGACAGCATAAAAACAAAGGAGGTAGACGAAATCTCGTTTAAGTGATAAATGAAGACTATAATCACTGCATTATAATTACAATCAAATACACTATAGCAAATAGGTCAGACAACCAAATACAGTGAATTAGAACAGCCCAACACCATGGACAAATTTCAGCAATCTACTAGGACTCCTAGGAGACCCTGGCTTCCTAAGTATACGAGTTGTAGGCAATTGTGTTGTCTGTCTGCCTGTGTGCCTAAGCTGACTCCTTGTGACCTCCTTTGGAGCAACCGGCAAATTTTCTCCAGGGATTATGACAATTTGTACCGGGAAGATAAGGAAGACTCAAAACAGTGCTCTGTTTGGAAGTAGTAAACCCGACTGACAATCAGCACACAAATACTTGCTGGCCAGTGAGTATATAACTTTGAATTAGCCATGCTGCCTCTTGCCTGATGAGTACGAGAGTGAGAAAATAGGTGAAAATACAAGGCATAGCATAGAAATCAATAGGACATAAGGCTTCCCTAGGTCCTTAAAGAATAATTTCTTTTTCTGCCAGGCAGATGATTGTTGCAAAACATCATTTAAAAAAAAAATAAATTAAACATTCTGACAAATAAATATTGACAATTCATTTTTACAGTTCATTTTATCAAATAGTTTATAGCTTAACAAGCTTTTCTTTCTCCCATAAAGATTTAGTATTGTACTTGGCTAACATTTTTTCCTCTGTTTGTCTACTAAGTAGAGCTAAAATTAAAGGCTTCTTTCTTTGGTATTCATCTGTACTAAGTCAGTAACGCAGAGTTAGTTTTTCTGTCACTAGGACAAAACAAATCAATTAGATCAGAAGTATCCTACTTTGGTTTTCTTTTCTGACTTATTACTGTTTCAGCAGGAAACATTCTTTATATGTTGCCTGAAGAAAAGAAAATCTTTTAAAGATTTACAGTGAAAATCCCATCTACCTTGGAAATTCCAAATGCCCAAACCTACTGAGCAGCTGGCTTCTCAGCAGACCTACTGGGTAATAACGTGCAGGTAAGGCAAGCAAAATGAGAAGAATTAAATAACAAAAGTAAAAAAAAAGAGATACAACACATGTTTATATTATTTGAGACTAACTTGAAAACTACAAACCTGGGCAAGAGATAAATAGATATTAATGGAATTCCTAATTCTGTGTTTACAATTTTAAACACTCTTTATGCACCTCATATGTCTGATTTTTTTTTTAATATGCTTTTCTATTGACCCAACAGTCAAAATACTGCTTTTTGTGCTATGCTTTCACCATTCAACTTATTTTCTGATATGCAAGAAGGGATAAAAATAGTCCTTTCTAAATTCAAAATAAGATTTTCTTCCACAGAATGAATTTATATCAAAGGTTAATACAATTTTTTACAGTGATAAGACATATTTTTGTTTTATTTTTTGTCTACAGTCTAACTTTCAAGATAGAAGATCTTCTGATTGTATAGATGCCAGGATGCTACTTAAGGTTTCTGGGGATCTGTGCAGGTACTTTAGAAAGTCAGACCAGACAGTTTCTCTGTTTTGAATGGTACAGCCAACAAGAAACAGGCTGTTTAGAAAGTTTCCATAGAAAGATGGAAAGCAACAAGCATAAAAGAAAGCTTCAAGGGAAGTCTTCCAGAGCATAAGGTGCCTCAACACCAGGACTGCAACAAGTTACAAGTTTAAGGATGAAGTGGTCTCCAACACCTAAGGAGAAATGCTAGCTAACGCTTATGTTTCACTCCTAATTTCAAATTTACACCCTCATTTTAAATGCTCTAAAAGTTAAAAGTGAACCTACAGGCTACAGGTTTTTAATAGCCATAACTGTGAAGACAGAATTAAAAACCAAATGTATTTTATTAGATAGTCATATAACTTATTATCTATTCAAACTTTGTAGCAAGGGACTTATGCATCAACTAATCTAACTTTTTTTATACAGAATAAAATTAAAACCTGTCCAATGTTAAAAACACAATTATAATGATCAGACACTTTTAAGTAGTTTGGGAGGAAAATGTACTGCCACTTAGACATAACTTCAGTTTCTTAAATTCAAATAAATTAGTATTTTCAGGCCATAAAAGCAAATATGGAAGACAAACCTGCTTCAGAACTTAACTCAAAAGAAAACAAAGAAAAAAAATAAGAAAAAAGTGACTGCCTGAACTTTAAAGGCTCTTAACTTATAGACATAACCAAAATTGCTACTGCAGTCAGCAATATTGATTTGTTTTCATTACATGTATCTCAGATCACAAAGAATTTATAAGGTTGTTTTATAAATTCTTAATACAAACTAGTATATGCACAGTCACTGTAAAAGCCAGGCTGTGCACATAATCAGCATCATTATACAAAGAAAAGCTGTTCATTCAGGGTCACCAATGTCAAAATGCAAAGACTCCAATTAGTTCTTTACTCTCTTGGTGTGTTATAAACAGCTTTGAATATTTTCAGCCTGTTACAATATAGACATTACTTTAACTGAGACACACTAAGTAATATCAATTACCAAAAATCTTTGATTGATGATTCAAATTGCAGCAGAAGTCACTTACACAGGAAAGATTCATGCATTTAAACAGAGTATTTACCCAAGAGAACTGCAGAGCAAACTATTATGGGGTCAAAGTTTAAATTTTGCAACTGGAATTTTTATGTCTAAGCATATCTTCTCCTTGCTTTCATTCATCCTAATGCACCTATGCTATATAATCCTTTTGGGAAGCTTAAAGCTTTGCATTTCTATAGAACTGAAATGCTGTTTGGCTTATCTCAGATTGTGGTACAGTAGTAGTAGTAGTAGGGCTGCGACTTCTAAATTAATATTTTCTATCAATGTTATTTTATCATTATAAACCAGTAGTTTCCTATCTTCTTCATCACCCCTGCAGCAGATGTTTAAATTAGAAATAGAAACAAGAACAACATAAAAAATGCAAAATCAATAAATATAGCTTGTATCATGACCTGACATTCACTAGACTAAATTAAGTCCAATGATAAGAAACAAAGTACTGTATACCAATATGTATACATACAGCTTGGGAAAGGTATTCCAATATACTGATTCTAACTTGCACTGCAATACAAAGTAAAATCATAATTTTGTATTAGGATGTGCACTTATTTAAGAAATACTATGGCATTCTGATCTTAGTTTCAAAACGTCACATGTCTTATTCAAGTTTCTCCTAGGATCATGAAATGCAAGTCTCTCAATGACTAGCACATCTACAAAACTTGAATTCTAACCTTTGCTTTTGTTGATTCCATGTTCATGTGTTTTGTCCTCCCACACCATTTCTTTGTCTTACTTTCTCAGCATCTTATGGGGTTAACAGCTGTTGTCAGCTCCTTCTACCAAGAAACTACAACAGACTGCTGTTGTTGGTCAAAACAAGTGGCATTTACACAAAGTGATACTCAAACCTTCTGTGATTAATTGTGCTATTAGGTATTTTTTTTATTTTCTAGAAAGTATTCACAAATCTCTTCTATATGTCTGTATGGCTCATTTTGAGGTATCAGCATCTCTCAAGGCTTGAAAACAGCAACCATTAATAGTTGCAGTTACTCAAGACTAAGTGGTCTGATCTAAATCAAAAGTCTTTAATTTCTAGGAAAGTTCATATAGAACTGTATGTTTGGTTTGAAACATAGTTGCTAAATACTTTATGTGCTAAATGACCCAAAAAAGTTTTAAAACATTATTTAAGGGACTTTTTTCCCCTACTGCTCTGTAAATGTGAATAATATTGAAAACAGAACTAATGTTAGGTTACAATTTTGAAAACCTTTGATAAAGGTAATTATGGACTACCTTATGTAACAATATAGGACTTTATATCATTATCTGCATTTTTATACTAATCTATACTGTAATTTCTGTCTATAGTGATGGAGCACAACTTTTCCCTACCTTAAGCAATGTAATTATGAAAGTGCAGTATTTAGCTTGGTTTGCTAAAGATACAAGTGTTATACGAGGGCTCCATCTGTCACATACCCACCCCTTATAACTTCTGAATTCACTAGGTAATTTCAACAAAATTTGAAAGCAACAAATAAGCTGCATGAATATTAAATTTCTATAAGTTATAGAAAGTGCCAATTGCATAGGGGAGACCCAGCTCATGCTCCCATTAGAGAAAAGCATACAAAACCTGGCTGTTTTACACTTTGATATTTGGCCAGCAATCTGGTGCCTATCAGCAAAAATGTAGCTCTGATTAGCCACAGTGTGTTTTTCCTTTTGCTTGATGGGATGTCTTGCAGAATGGGGAGGGAGTCAGTGAGGTCCTGGGAACAAAGTGCATAATCACAGAAGAACAATTTGTTAAACTGCAAGATTAATTTTCACATTCTCAGAAATGAAACCGAAAGTTCCATATGCAATTTAAGACAGACCACATCCTTCTAGATCTTATTGAAAAGAATAGTCCCACTAAGCTTGGCTTTGTTCAAGGATGAGTAGCACATCATACGTAACATTTAGCTAAGGAATATGCCTGCTATTTATTACAAATACATGTAAGGTTAAATCTCCAGCAAAAGGCATTTTTGGTACTTAAAAATTTTATGTTAAGACCCCTGTTTTGAAGTGTGAAATATCATTTTTAGCAAAGGAGATTCTGTCATAGAGATCTTACTTGCTTACAAAAAAGTATTCTTTCACGAGAAAAAAACATTGTCAATGTATCAGTATCTACAAAGCTGGTTTGAAGTATTGGGGATTTGGGGGTGGTAGTGTTTGTTTGGGGTTTTTTTTTGCAATTATACTTAGAGAAGGCTATTATATAGTTGTTATTTACTTATATTCACTGGAGTAGGCGGTTATTTCACTGTCATTGTGTAACCACTTAAATTCCAAGGGCCAGCTGCCTTCGGCAAGGCACGTAAGTACGAGTCGATTTCCTTCCAAGTGTATCTGGGGCAAGCCTGGTTCAGTCTTGAAGTATGGTGCAACATCATCTGAAATACAAAGAGAAAATGGGTTTGTAAGCTATTTAAGCAAGTACAGTATAAACCACCAATATTTAGCTCATTACTTCTCAAAATGGCCATCATAAAACAAGAGACAACATGATTCAGTAGTTAAGGTCTGCACTGTTATATTCATAACTGAGCTTTATCTTTAGAGGCAGAATTCACAAGATCTTGATAACCTTAGTCTTTGGTACTTACTTAGAAGAGAAGTGCCCACTCAGACAAGATTTTGTCCATGTTTACTGTTTATACATATGAGAATTTCAGCACTGTCTACTGTGGCAGGCAGTGAACAGCCCTATTGGCTTTTTTTTTTTTCCCTCTCCTCTGTGGGGATTAAATCCACTCAAAGCTCTTTTTTTTTAATTCCTTGAATTGAAACCAGAAGAGTAATCTTGGATAGAAATGATTATCACAGCAAGAAAAGTCTCAGGGTAAATGAAGAATTTTGATAGAAAAAAGAGTTTAGAAAAAAACACCTCACAAAATCCCAAGATTAAGGTGTTTTTCAACGTTACTGCCAACCAAAATGTGTTAAATTACCTGAAACCACTAACAGATTTTGAACTAGGGTACTTCAATAATGTTTAAGGGTCACATGTAGTCTCAAACTCTTTTCCCCCATTGATCACAAATGCTCAAAATACTCCAAGCAGCAAAATTCTCAACTGGTGAACTGCCAAAGCTCCACTCAAATGCAGATTTATTACAAGTCTACACCTGCCAGAGACCCACCCCTTGTCACCTCTGGAAGATGGTTTTCACACTTCATGCATCAAATTTCTACTTGTAACTATGTAGGAACTACAGATTTTATCTTAGAAGTTTACAAATACCTTCTATAATCAAAATTAACATGTTTATGTATATATATATATATAAAAAATACACAAGTTACATTCAAAGTCAGAGATTTAATACAAAATATGGAATAATATTTAATAGTTAGACATTACTGCACTCTGCTTTTTAGGAGTGCAGTGTGTGTGTGTGTGTATCTTATATATAAAATACAAAAAAACGCACCCAAAAGATACACAAATGTTGTCCCAGTGCAATTAACCATTCAGTTAAATTGCTAATCTTTCTTTTAAAACTTATTTTAGATTAAGCTCAGGTATTGTTATACTTGCTATTTAAGGAGTTTAAGCTATCTTTTACAGTTTATGGGGAAGTGACCTCATGTACTATTGAAGGCTGTCTGAAATTTTCGAATCCCCAGGTCACATACTATAATCTTTAATAGCTGATAGCCACAAGACAGCAATGACACACATTAGGGAAGAAAGAGCTCAAGCCCAGAGGTGTCAGTGGCTTTCAAGGTGCCCTAGTGTTCCACTGAAGACTGGGACAGCAGTGGGTGTGCAGCTCGGCCTGGTGATGCCAACCTCTCTAAGCCCTTATCTTTCGCTTTGCCTCTTATCAGGGAATTTTTATTACTTTGCAAACCACAAAGCAACACAGACTCATTATCAGCCTAATCGTACAGTCCCAGGGTAGCAGCTGCACTTCAGCTGAGTGCGGTCAGAGAGTCACAGGTTGACTTTTGCCAAACTGTTTGCTACAATTGGCTATAAAGTTGAACCTCAGCTGCAAACACATTTGATGATTTGTACTGACAAATTGTCTCCCTAGTTTTTAGAATTTAACTTCAGGAAGATACAGTTATTTCTGCAGGAAAAAAACACATCATCTTAAAGCAATACTTGCAAACTATTACACAAAATCTGTCCTAACAAACTGAATTTAAAAATGTACTTTGAGGTAAGGCCCTCTTCTGATTTTTTCAAATGAATTGATTAACGGCTAGTGCAGATCAGTAATATTTTCTTTAAATTGGATACACAGGAAGCTATGACAATTCAGCACATGAGCAACAGTTCCAAACTAGCAGATAGTACCAGGCAAACCAAAGATGGTTTTGTACTTCTCCACTCTATTATGTGATTGAGATTATATTCTGCAAAGCTTTTTTCTTGTTTTAATGACTGCAAATATTGTGAAGAAGTCTTATCTCAATTCCCATTTTCTCCTAGCTAGTAAAATCAACCAATACTTTAAAACTTTATAAAGAAAAATTTTAGTCTGAGTTAGATAATGTTAGGGTGAAACAGAGTTACCTTACCCAGAGCAAAAAGCAATTTTTTACAAAGATATTTCTAAACAAGTGAGGAAATGTTAAATCCTTTCAGAGGCTTCACATTATTTTGGGGAGTCTCTCTAAGGAGTTATGAGATAGACATTGCAAGATTAAAGGTGTCAGGCTTCCTCTGGAGATGAAAAGGCAGCAGCAGGGAGTTGTGCTGGTATTTAGGGGAAGGGGTTTTAACAGAGCCCAATTGGTAAATTGAAATGATTAGTGCCGAGTCCCCTGAAAACAATGACATTTAGCTGCTAGTATATAGAAGCTCACAAAATGAGCTTGTTAAACTATGCCTTCCTGAAGAAAGTTGAGCTATTCAGGGAGACTACAGTGAAACTGCTATTGGCACTATAATCCTCTACCTGAGTAATTTGTTGATCCTGTTTTTCAGTGATTTAAAGACTCAGGCAGCATAACCTCCTTCATTATTTCACTCTGAATTATCCACTCACTCCTTCTAACTTACGTCTTTCCATGAAAAAATTATTTATTTGAAAGACAAAGACCGCTGCCCACAAGTCTGTCATTCAGCCCTACATTTCCTACTCAAATATTCCAAACCCAGTGATGCTGCAACCCACTCAGAGCTATCTCCCATTTAAAGTATCAGAATCAAGCTGGTTTTACATGAAAATGATTCTCAAAAGTCAATCCAATTCTGGTAGAAGCTAAAATTTAATAGACCTACGGGAATATTTTTATAAAGAATATAGCATGCTTTATAAATTACCCCAGCTCTCTGGAAGATTTACTTAAACCCTTGAAGTAATTTTATCTTCTAATCTTTTATTCCTGACTTTCTCATCAATCACATACCATCAGTTTATCAAATTCAATTATGTAATCAGAGCTCACTAAATATTCACTGAAAGCAGAAATGAAAATAAAATACTGAGCAAAGTTTCCATGAAGAGAGGTAGCAGTAAAGCTTTGATGACTTTGGCATTTCTGCAGCACAGTGCTGCTCACACCTCAGACACATGACCAAAATGGTGCTGCACCCTAAGCTTTACATCTTTAAGCTGTAATGGAAAGCAGATTTTCAAACTGGGCCTACAAGGAAAGTTTAGTTGTCATAGAGCATCCCAGGCAAACAGGAAAATTGGTGGGAAAAACGAAAGCCATCTCAGAAAGAAAATTGTAGGAAAGGAATAACTGGCTAAGGGATGGAAGATACAAGGGGGTCATTTAATAGGTATGAGATACTTCCACTTCATTAATTAAATACAGGAAGGGCTCACCATAAGGCTAACCTTGGCCAATCAAGGATTTAGAAGCCATGAGAGCATCTCACTTTTATTCTCTTGAAGGACAGAGCAAAAAGCTAATAAAAAGCCTATCTGCGTCCTAGAAATAGGAATAATGAAATACTGGAATTAATATTCTTAGTTTTCTGCCTAAAAAAAAAGCAACCATTCATGCTATACACTGTTGCTTTCTTCTAAATGCTAAATGTCTTAATACTTCCAGCCTCTCTGGCTCTTCAGCTACGCCGATTTAAAAATAAAAATAATAATAAATAAAAAAAATTATCTGAGTTGCAAGGAGGAGTGAAAGGACAAGGTGCTGATCTGTTGGCACATATATACAGCTTCTACAATTTTCATTAAGTCTGCTTACCAAACTCGCTAAGATGCTGACTAGTGCAGATTTATTTTTATGTAAATCTTAGGAAAAAATAGGATTTAATATGCCAAAATTATCTGGAAGTTTGCTCCAAAATATGTCTGCCTTGCTTTTGTGCATCATTAAACTGCAAGAGTTCCATTACACTGCCAGCTTAGCCGCCTATTTTCTTTCTTTGGTACATGCAAAGCTTAGATGGATTTTATCTTAAAATATAGATTCAGGACCTAATTCAACAATGCCCATACACTTTTGTTCGCATTAATGCTGACATTTAAATACAAAAATGGTGCTGTATGCAATTGTTATCTACTTTGGGCTTCTCCCCAGCCCTAGCAGATGAGATATAGCACGGAAAAGCTGAGAGCTTGCTCATACTCTACTCTCCCTGAAAATCATGTTCAGGCATGAACTTACAAATAGAATCTGAAAGAGGAGAAGGCAGTCTGACTGTACAGCTTTGTACTGAATAGAACGAAAACAAAAATTCCAAGAGTGGCTGCTCGTTAGTTAACCAAGGGAATCTAATCTCATAAGGATAGTGTGAGTGACCATGACTTCAGAAACTGAGGAGAGTACCGTCTTGGGGACCTCAAACATACCCTCTAATAAACACATTAACAAAGTTTGGCTAATGATTCTTAGCCTCTAACAGCTTACATTTGTAAAATGCATAAAACAAAGTCAGATTAAATAGATCTTTCAGTTACTACAGGGTGCTACAAGACCTTGAAAGCAGTCTTGCAGTCCTATCCCTCAGGAATTCATATATTTTAATTAAAGATGCAATTTGATCTTGAACACCTCTATCCTACTGAGAAAATGAAAGTTACCATACTCCAAAGAAGTACCACATCACCTTCATCAGTAAAAAACACTGAAACTACCCTGTTAAAATCTCAGCATTTTTTTCTCCAGAAATGTTGGATACCAACAGTTACAGGTAAAATCATGTGCTCACATCTTGAGAAAATCAGTTACTGTAGTCCTGAATACAGTCAGAGGAAGAATAATATAGTGAGTACAGAGAACAGGTTAAGAGATCCCCACTGCCATTGCTATTTGTCTTTGTTATGTATCTCTACTTTTAAGCCATTTTTAGGTGTTTAAATATTATTTTAATATTGAATATTAATAGTAGAATAACCTGTTCATAGATCAGCAAGTCAGAGCAAATACAGCTCAATCACTAACAAATATCATTTGAGCAGCTGTCTTTTCATCACTCAGTTCACCCAACAGATACGATACTGAAAATAAATTTTTGACTGAGATACATTTTTCAATAAACCCAAACAAAAATACAATTGGTTTATTAAAAAACACACCTATATTGATTTTAGCTTATTAGTCCCTAGTCAAAGCAAGATGCACATCACCCTTTCTTCATATGCATGTCTAAAGCTACAATCAACTGACACAGAAAAATAAAGAACAGAGTATCTCTGAGGAGTTTTCTAGGAAAATGAGACTAGATAAATAAACTACATACAGAAGCTGAATGATCAGCCCAGGAGAAGTGCAACAATACAGAAATGCTTTTGCTCTCGCTGTTTGCAAGGAAAAGGGATGTGAGCCATCTTCAGGTAGGTTAATGATAACTGCCATAAAAAGAGTATTTGAAAAGATGCATCCAGGGGATTGAATGCATAATACAAAAGTATAGTTAAATTAAAAAGGAAACTAGAGTCAGGAAACCCAAACTAAAGACAGGAATAATCTTTACAGTAATCCAAAGAAAGTAGGTACAACTATGGACAGCAGAATCCCATCAAGAACAGATTAAAGTTCAGCTGTGACTTTCACAAGCTGATACTTCAGAGCACATAGAGTTGAGTACGAGCGTTTCTGTACTGACTGACAGCTGATAAATGCAACCTTCTGGGGAATCAGGACCATTTTCTTCTTATTCTCAACTTGGATATGGAAAAGATTTTTCTCTTTTGCCTTTTCAAAAGGACCTTTTAATCTTATTATCTTAGTTCCTGCTACGCATTGCATACATGTGCTAGCTCTGGATGCAAGCTGTATTCTCCTGTGGAAATGAACTTCAATAGCTTATATGGCATAAGAATTTGGAATTATTACATAGTAAATCTTGGGAAATGTACCAGGAAGTCAGCTAGAACTCAGATATATTTGAAGCAATCTTCTTCTGAATTCAAACCTTCTAAAATGCATTGGTGAGATGTTGTGAAAGTTAGTATATGATCTATTCATAAACTGTCAACAATGTCAAACATACATTAGAGCATTCAGTCACTTTAACTGTATTGATTTGCAGGAAGGCTATTCTACCAAAAATATTGGATATTTGAGATTCAAATTTTCTTGGTTGGAAGCGTGACATAAATCACCAAGTACAACAATTAAATTTAAATTGCATTTTACTACCTCATTCTAAGCCTGGATTTGAAAGGACTGATGCATCATAGTGAATATTTCATTAAAATATCAGGTTATTTTTCAAATATAGTGCCGTAGTTAAGAATTTTCACCCAATGGTATAAAGCATTCCCTTAAAGTGGATTTCCTGAACTTTTGTCAAAGATGATATCTGATTTTATATCGGAATAGTACTGAAGCAACCGTATTTAAATCAGTCTTTCTTCTTTGAATTCGTAAGTCAAGTAAATGAGCCCACACTACCCATTTTTGTCCTCCTATAGATAAGAAAGGTAACCTGCTTGCTGGATACCTCTACTATAATCTCTAAATGCAAATACAGTATCAGCTGAGGTTGATGGATAATGCTTTTAAAGGCTTAATTGGGGATGGAACTAAATTGTTTTAGGACTCAGCAAGTTCTGTGAGGAAACCTACATATTTCTAGAATAAGTGACATTTATTTCTTTTAAATGCACAGTCACTGGGAGACAAGATTTCAATGGGTAACTTTTTTTGCCTTGAATAGGTCAAACAACTAATTGGCAAGTCAGTTACTGGGTAATTGCCAATCATATATTTGATTTGGGTGGAAGAAATATTGAACTTAAGATTGCATACCTGTTGCATGCCATCCCAAGAGGAAAACTAAATATTCTGTAATGTATAGTTATGATTAGCTTTCAACAATTCAATAGAATAGGAGTCCCAAGTGGCAAGAATGAGTGTTTCACACTGATAGTTAAGTAGGTTTAATTAAAAATTCTTTTTATTTTTAAATTGAAGCATCAGTTCTCTCATTTCAGAATTACCTAAACGGCACTGCAGATTCTATTTTGCTTCTAAGCTCCTCATTTATTGACACTAACAGATCAAATGTTTTTCCAAAATATTGACTAATACATAGTATTGTTTAAAAGAACAAACATCACAATTCATTCCCTTAGAAACTTCTAAAGTTCTAAGATACACACCATGAAATGACTTGTTACAGGAAAACCTGTTTTAATAATTCCAACCTTTCTGCCTCGTTTTAAGGCACAAACATTTCCTGTTATATCTCTTAGGCTTCTTCCATTTTTCCCTACAAACAGCTTTAGATGAGCCACAAAAATATATTTGCATGCTATGCGGAGACAAGACAACAGAAAAAAGCTAGACCAGGTTTTTTTATGATAAAAAGAATATCTTACTATCACCAGTTGCTTAAAAGTCCTTAAACATAACCTATTCTTTGCATTCATAAAATCTACTCCCTAAGACTCTGACATCTATTTAAAGATCAGCCTTTCAATCACTACAGGATAAATTCTTGAAGAAGAATTCCCTTTTGAGAAAAGATTTATTGAGTTTTATTAGAAACACTCAAAACTGAACTGAAAGGAGGAAGGCCCACAGAAGCACAAAAGAGTTTTTACAGGACCTGCATTCCAACACAAAAAAAAAGACAGTGGTCAGTAACATCACTCCATTTAAAATTCAACATAAAACTCTCTTGGTTATCCCCAAATACACTGAGAAAGATTTTCCCACATGCAATTGTATCATTCTTTTCTTAAAATTGATTTCTTTAGCAGAGCAGCCAAGGAGGGGAAAAAAAAAAAAAAAAAGTGCTGATATCATTTTAGCTGAGCCTCAAGCAGCTCCTGATGTATTAACCTAAAGTCCCACTAAGGTTTCCTTTTCCTGTTTAATTTCTACACCTCATGTTTTAGTTCCACTTTCTGACCTCCTATAACGCTTCAGTTGTGTCAGGGCAAAAAAAAATTGGTTTGCTGTGTATCAGAAGGCAAGCACAATTCATAGTTTCATGAATTCACGGAATATCTGCTGTAAGATTAAAAATCAAGAAGCTACAGATGATGTTCTTAAGTTATATTTAGTGAAGTTCATCCTTGAAAAAGGCTGCAGAATTATCTTTGGAAATATTCATGAGGATATCTTAAAGAAAGTTACAAATGTACTGAAAGAAAAAGGCACAATAGCGTACAAAGCGGGCAAATAAAAGAGAACCCATTAACTATCAAAACCAAAACAAAACCTCCAAAGAAACCTACAACCTCTCTGGGCTGAATTTGGTATCAAAGCATAACCTCCATGCTTTTTATATTCTCTTCATATCTAGTGATGTTTACAGAGACTTGTGGAGCTCTCAAGGAAATAAGTTGTGACTGTTAGAATCTCAGCACACAGCAGGTGGAAGGCAAAACTGCCTTACAGAAAGAGAATCCAAATACAGCAGGATCTCCTTCATTATTTTAACTGCAAAGGAAGCTACTGTGGCTACTACATAATCTACAATGTCCAACTACTGTAGGGCCAGTCTGATCACACTGATATCTATCCATCTATATATATACATATGTATCTCCAGTAAATATTCCAAATGACATCAGGATGAAGGCAAGATGAAACCCTACAAAACATTTAACAGAACAGAAAAGATAAAAACATAAATGTGCTTTCCACGATTTCATCCTTAGTATAAGAGCATTCTCAGTTGGTTATTTTGTAGAAGATAAATCAAAAAGATGAAGAGCTGACGAGTGTCTGGAAATACCAGAACAGAAACATGAGTGCAGCAGGGGGAAACAATGGCACAGCAAAGGCACCGCCAGACTTGAAAGCCACGTAAAGCCACCTATTTATTATTTCAAGGGGAGAATTATTTCTAAATAGCAAAGCAGCTATGAATATCCATGGAAGATATAAACACACGTCTCTCTTGATAAAGGGGACTGAAGGGGAAATGATTCATGCACAAACCTTTGTTAAAAAACAACGCCCACTTCTTACTGCTATTGTTATTTTGTTTACATGTAACTTATAATTTTCTTTTTTTGCCCTTTAAACATGAAAAATGTAAATAGGTTTATAAGGCCTGCCTCAACAAACTCAATTCAAAGGATCTCAATGGTGCTACTGAATTCAAGGGTGGTAAGCACATGATCATACGCTATACTGAACAGAGACAAGATAGTTCATATCCTTATGTGATGCTGAACTAGGACAAAAATGCAATCAAAACACAGTCCAAAGTTCACAGAATCCAACTGAAATATTTCCATCATGATAAGCAAACTCTGGAACAGGCACCTGACTAGCGCTTGAGTCAGAAGCACAAAGTGATCCTTGCAGAGCTCTGACTATCTCCTTGTGTAATTTGTGTAGACAACTGGATAATACACTCTACATGCAAACAAGGAGATACACCTTTGCATGCTTTCATGCAGAAAAGCAGGCACTAATTAAGGGCCAGATCAAAGGCTCTTTGAAAACCTGACATAAATTGGCTGCCTTAATTTTCCCTAATATCGTCAGTTATTTCTGTGTCTTTTACACTAAACCCTTTCAGAACCATCCAAGTGGCATTCTTTCACCACCTCAGGTACCCCCGAGGATCTATATATCTAGAGACTACAGAATTATTTTCAACAATAGTGACAAAACACATAATTTCTTCTTGGCAGAATTGGAAGAAACACATCACTGTTCTTGAAAACATAACTTGACATATCTGAAGGCAAAAAAAGGAGTTAGTTTATTAATCTGGATATTTTATTTAATTTTCTTTGGGTTATAAATACACAGCAAGTTAATACTGTTTTCAACTTTTGTCAGTTATAATGTTAATTACATGTACTGGATTTTATAAATCAATACTTCTTACATAAAGTGTTATTTAACTTGCCAAGTGTAGCAATAGATCAATGCATTTATTGTTCTTGCTAACATTGATGGATGAGATACATCAAAAGGATATATAAAGGAAAAATAAAAGATTTGTAAGTCAGACAGGGTTAAACTCCAGTTAGGCAGAGAGGGAACTTAAATAGTGTTTTGAAAATAACATCATAACTACTAAGGTTTGAGAGGTTTTCTTCTTGGGGGTTTTTTTGTGGAGGTTTGGGTTTGTTGGGGGGTGGGGTTTTGTTTGTTTGCTTAGCTTTTTTGCGGGGGATGGGGTCCTTTGGGTTTGGTGGGTTTTGCTTTTAATGCCAAGGCCTGAAGCTATCACAAGCAGATTGTTCTGCATACAGAACTATTATATTAACTCTGTGTATCCTATAGGATGTAGGACCAATGAATTGCACCTCCCAAACGTTTAAGTACATTTTTACTAAAGCACTGTATTTCTATGTTCAGCGCACAGTACCTCTATCTAAACAAGGCCAGGTTGGACGGGGCTTTGAGCAACCTGGTCTAGTGGAAGGTGTCCCCCCCATGACAGGGGTGGTGGAACTAGATGGTCTTTAAGGTCCCTCTCAATCAAAACCATTCTATGATTCTATGATACTAGGTGATCAAAAAAATTAAAGCATAGTTAATAATTACTTTACTATTTGTAAACATGCTACAGTTAATCTGCTTAAAATTTTAAAGGATGTACACGAAAAATTTTGATCATAAATCATCTTCAAATATTGCATTCACTGCACTATGAATTGTAATAAAAGAAACACTCAGTTAAAAATCATTCTAACAGCTAGTACTAATGCACCCAAGCATCTTGAAGGGATATACAACTCACAGTGTTACTAATATTCACTATTTGTGCCATTTGTAAAGAAGACATTAATTATGTTAAAATTAGGAAATTCCAAAGAACTGAGAGCTATTACTCTGTATGTAACAACAGCAAATCAATAAAATATTGGTTAAAACCCATTATCAGAAGCGTGTATATATACAGAATGTATAATTATGTACTGAAATAGAAGGGAAAATTGTTTTCCTTCCAGTGTGGACAGATTTCTCAGGACAGAAGTAATAATTGCACCATATAGTATGTCGGATTCATACAGCAGACAAAAAAGTCCTTTTATATAAAAAATTATCATCAGGATGAGCTTTTTAAAGTTATAAGAGGTTTAAGAATGTAAACCTGAAGAGGTGTTAGCCTTTGGAAGTAATCCATGTAATCATTATATTTTAGTGTAACTCATCTGACTAGAAAATAAAAAGAAACCTCTGTGTTATATCACCACAACATTAAATTAAGTACAAGTAGGCTCTACTTCATTAGTTCTATTACTCTGGGCAATAGTCATGAGAAGCAACAAGTAATGACTACCATCTAGTAGTCATGTTAACATGTTTATGAGCAATAATTTACAAAAATGAATAACAAAAAAAAGACTGGTGAGTCTAAGTCAAAGAAAAAAAGACCATTCATAAACTTTCCCTCAAACCTGGTTGGAAAAAAGATGAAATTCTATTTAACAAAAAATTTTAAAGCAAAAAAAAAAAAGAAACCACTTAGTCTACTAGCTAAGGCACGTCTTGGAGAACAGGGTAATACCTTTCATGAGACTGTCAATTAATGCGAGAAAAGTCAGGAGATTGTCTTCAGAGTTTGAGTATTTTGTCTCAAGCAATCAGACAAAGACTTCCCTTCACAAAAAATCATTCTTGTAAGTTGTTAAAAGGAGTATGGGTATAAAAGCAAAAGTGAATCAACTCCTTCAGGTAACGCTTGGTTTTGTAAGTTTGGTAGAATTTTGTACAAGCTCTCAGTCACCTTAAAGAGATGAGAAAATATTATTCAAGTGAAATGTGGGAATTCTGCATATGTAACCTTTCTGTCCAACCTTAAACTGTGAGTCAGAAGACAGGAAGAGTCCATGAGTGACTGGCCAAGAGATATAATACAGAACTTAATTGTAGGAATACAATGTAAAGCTTAGTCCCATCTCACTGGTGCATAATACACAAGTTGACAAAGAAGAAAACAACCACCCCACTCCTACATGTTACAATTATTATATTATATCATAATCCTACTCTCATGCAATCCAGCTCAGAAGTACCTGATCATTTCTGCTGGAGCCTAATCAAATAAATACAGATAGTCTTGCTAAATCCTGCTTAAAAGCGTTAAACAAATGAAGAGCAAACCTCTACTCTTCACTTTGAACCCAGACAACCTGACAATAATGAAGATGTATATTCAAAAGGAATACAGAATAAGCCTTTTGATTCACAAGAACTCCTGTATCCTGTAAGAGGTAGGCCCTGGGCGGGTTTACAAGTTCTATAAAATTGCTCACTGGGGGAAACAATCTGCCGACTTAATTCTCAGCAGGATTTCACAAGTCCCTCCAGTCATCTGTTTCTGCTATATACATTCACATACATCATCAAGCTGACAATTTAGAAACTGGACCAGATGGATGTATAACCCAAAAGAGTGTTGTTTGTTAAAGCTAAAAGCTATTAATCAAAATAATTTCCTTTATTAAACTCTGTGGGAGAAAGGGACAAATATAGTTGACGTATTACACATATTTACCAGGAGTGCATCACAGGACAATACAGACTGAGGTTATTTTCACAGGCTCCACCAGAGAAAAATGTTGATAGAAGAAATGTTCTTCCTAAAAAAAGCTGATTATTGCAGGACAAAGAAAGCAGGAAAGGGCATCCTAAATGTTTTCCTTGAGTAGATAAGGCATGTTATTCTTTTTTCGCCAGAGGAAATAATCACATTCTCTGAAAGGACTGGCAACTTCAAGTTATTTTTAAACAAAGAGCAGTTCTTTGTCTAACATGAGCACTAACTTGTTTTAGGAAAGCAATGGGTGAGACTAGATCAACAAAGTTAGCTTCACCTTTCACCAGACACTTAATGCCAACCCAGCTGGAAAACAGCCTGGACTATTTCAGGTTTAAGATTCACAAATGATACTTACTGCTCTCTCTCTTCTGCCTGAAATTCCTTACATGAAATTCCTGTTTAGATACAGAACTAAAAAATATCAATGTATCCTTCCTGGTTTTCCAACCTAAAGCTTTACAATAACATCATTTATCTGAAGCGCATTCAAAAACATTCCAATTCTAACAGAAAAAACCTGTACAAATTACAGAAATAGAGTGCTCTAGAAAAACCTGGAAAATGGTTTCTTAAATATCAAAAGATGATTTACAAAAGAAAGGAAAGCCTGTAGCTATTTGCTTAACAGACAAAACTAGAGATTTTTATAGATTAACTATTTTGGAGGAGGTCACTGAACCAGAACACAGTTCTAATCCTTTGGTGATACTCTGATACATTATTGCAAACAAACTTCATTTTATAAGTTCTAATTGCCAGGTAGCACACACCTGCTCTGGCACAGCAGGAATTAAAGTGACCCCAGTAAGCAAAGTTAGAGGGCAACCTCCTGGGCACTTCCATTCTTTTACTTCCTGTCCTAGTGTGAATAAGAAAAAGCAAAAAGCACATGTAATGTACCTGTTCTTAAAGGAATTACCATCTGAATTGCAAAAAATAAGAGAACAGTTTGGCCCAAATATCATTTAACTTTCTGTGGTATATTCCAAAAACCCTACGGTTACCATTTTAAGGGGTTATCACATAAATACTCCTATTCATACATTTTTCACAATCTGAGCTTGTAGTTGATGTAGTTTATAAAAATGTCTTTTACTAGCATAGATTTTTAAAGGCTTGTTTACAGAGTAGATCTTCTGAAATTCATGCTCAACCAGAAACCCTGTCTCACTTAAAAGTAAATAGACTGAAATGCTAGCACATTATTAGTGGCTCATTAAGAAGCAAATTAGTTGTTTTTCTCTTTGTTTAGCAATACTCAACAGGTACTTACTTTGACACCATTTTTATGTGAAAGCACATTAAATTAACATGTTCCATGGTTACAGGAAACACTTATTGAACAAAGGCCAATCCAGCAGCCTCACCACAAAAATGACAATTTCTATATTAAAGTAACATACGTTAAATTACTTAAGAAGCTTCTCTATATGTGCTTCTTGCCAAGCCATTGTATCTGACAAAAGCTGACAATTTCTATCCTTCTACTTCATATTTACAATGTACCTCAAATACAACTTACTATTAAAATAACTAAATAAAATCAATAAAAATAGTATACATGACAAAAAAGCATGACCAGAGTTCACCTTCTCTGCGTATGCGACCAAATCATGAAAATTGTGTATGCAAAGTTCAGCAATAACTTCTGTTATTTCTCTTTACTATGTATAGAAAACAAGTTCTATTAATAAATAGTCAGCCTAAATTAGCATTAGCATAATATTTATTTCATTTAGACTTTTGGCCTTTAGTTTGTATCATCTTAGATGTAAACAAAAAAAAGTGCAATAATGGCAAATAAAAATGAAGCAGTAAAAATAACATGATGATAGATTAAAATATATTGTTCTAGTCAGTAGTCAATAGGGCAAGTGCTTTATAAAAATTATGTTTTCCTTTGACAAAATCAGTACAATACTTGCTGGTACAAGCAATAAAAAAAAACCCAAACCACAACCCTCCAACAAAACACTTCCGACTTCGCTTTCCATTTTAATGGCTGCAGGCAAAATTCAGAATACATTTGTCAAGATGATATTATCAACACAACAGGGGCATGCCTGACTTGTTCTACATTTGTTCTGAAAGTTCACTTTTAGAGGCCATCAGCCAAGAAAGGAGAACACAGGAAATCAAAATCATTCATACCAGACAGACACAGGAATATACCTTCAAATATTTAAGAAAATTTTCAGTAAATATTATCACATATTACTCTGCAAGGCATCAATCACATTCAGTTTAACATTAAAGACCAACCAATCTGAAAATTAAAGGTGATTCGCACTCTCTCTTTGCTCAGTTTAATGAGACATCCTAGTCTGATCTGTGACAACTAGTGCCAACATCTTTAACTTTTTTCCTGACATCTGAAATTGATTTCAAAGACAAATACTTGAGAAGGCAAGAATATTACAGAAAAGGACATAAGAAAAGCACTGTAAAAGAGAAAATCAAATATGTAGTCTTAGCTTCCCCCTCCGCCCTGCCCTTTGGTACTTAAAAATCATCTGCATCATTAAGCAACTGAAAGAAAATTCCATTAAAAATTCCTAAATGTATCTGAACCTTATTCTTGTACCGTTGAAATGAATACCAGACAACTATATTAAAAGCAACTCTTTGCAGTTATACATTGTTCATGCTCTATTTTTGTTCTCTTTAATAATACCTGGACAAGGTTTTTTCACATACTTAGTGAAAGCCTATACTTTCATGAAAATACATGCCCATATGTATGTGGTTTTTTCTGTTTCAATTTCTTAGATTTCTTCTTTTCCAGACTAAAATTTATACAGAGCGAACAAATCTGTTACAGAGATCAAAAAAACAATCGCTTGAATTGTGTAATTCTATGATTTGCCCATAGATTGAATGAATGCATGGTTAGTTGACCTAACTGATAAAAACAATATTCACAAAATTATTTAAATGTCAAAAAAAAGCCCAAGTCCTTATTAAACATACACTGGCTGAAAATGCAATGAACCCTATGCACTGAGGCTCTACATTAAGAACCGCTACAGAAGACTATTGTAACAGGAATTACCGTATCATTTAATGGATTTCAAGGATAACATAGAATGGGTTTGGGCTGCTTAATTTTAATGAGGGCACAATGATACTAGGGCAAGAAGCTTCACTTTGGCACCAATACAATGCTTGTAAGAGAGGGATTTCAACAGCTGTCCTGTACAGATGGTTGCTTTTACTTACAAAGCTTTGAACTGAAGAAAGATTAAATCTATGGATGAGGGACCTTTACCTTGCTGCTTTGCTTGCATAGCTGGCAGAGAAAAAATAGCTAAGATAGATTATAATAAATGTCTTGTTTATCTTATGCACACAGTATTCCGTAAATGTACAAAACACAATGTTTATTTGATTTTAGCAGCCTGCAGTTTCCACTGAGCACCCTGGAATTCTTCCGAAAAAATAAGAAATTTCAGCTTTCCTGAATTCCCGTCAGAATGTCCAGTATTTAAAACAATGGGAAAACCAAACAAATACAAATTACACAGAGGAAAAGAATCCGAGCCAAAGTCAGAAGTAACCACTAAAAAAAGCAGAATGCCACACATTGCATTACTAATGGTATATGCCTTTGTTCCAAGGTAATCAATCCTATTTTTCATTGCAGGTTGGAAGTCTTGAAAGAGTCATTCCTGGGAAAACTGCTGGTTTTCTTTAAAACAAGGCATAATAGTCAAGGATTCAATTTGCTGTGTTGACATAACCTTAGCAAGCAGCAATAAACACTATTCAGTGAAAATGTATTTGTATAGAGTTCACAAAACTCAGAAACTACTGTGCAATTCTGACCCGAGGTTTCATTTTTGAAAGCCAGTCTCCATACTGACTTTTTAAAGATCTTGGTGAATTCCTTGGTTTACTACAACCGTTTACTGCAAATCATTGTCTGGTAACAGCTGTTCACATGTCACAACAATATCCGCATCACTAATAGAGGGGTTTTTGAGCCTTAAAATTGGATATCAACATACTAGATAAAGAAACTACAAAATCCATGGAAGCTATCACACAACTTCCAGCTTTTACTTCTAATGAGTGCTTCTATTGCACACCAACGTTCAAAGGAAATATTAATTAATTCTATTCTGGCAGCTACATGCTATTTGGAAGCCAAAATGCATGGAATCTGTGGACTTCTAAGGTGAAATTTTATTTTAAATTGTACAAGAGAATTTGAAAGCTCTAAATTCTCCCAAAAGATTTAAAACTGAAACTGATCTTTTGGTTTTATCAACCACATTTATAAGAGAAATACCTTTTTATAAAGAGAAGTGAAACAATAAAACACTACTGAAGCACAAAAACCAAAATTCTGGAAGTCAAGGAAGTTCAGCTATTTGTGTATTCTTTGGAATTATAAACTTTGCTGGAAACTCAAAACGATATGTTTCTCATCTTCTTACAGTAAACAAATATAAAATGCACCCAACAAGCAGAAAGGGGGAGAAGAGCAAAAGCTTTGAAATACAGTGTATTTCTTGGTCTCAGTGGGTCAAGATATTAGCATAAATGATCTTTAAAACAAGAGAGGCATACTAGCAATTTCTTTTAATTTATGATTACATTTCACGAGTAGATTCTAGATCAATTGTTTTCATGGTAATTATCACAGGAGGCCATATACTAGCCCCTTCCTTTTATAAAACCCACTTGGAGGACTCAGTTTGTGGTATCAGCCTATTGACAAATGATTTTTGAAAATGTGACAACTTATGGTTACATCTTCATGTGTATCCTGTAGAATACAAACCTCAACAGATCACATTTCTCCTCCCCTTCGTCCCTCAGGGGAATGCAACGCATTTCAAGATGGCCTGATTGTCAATCTTCTTGCTGAAGTCCCCACTTTGATATAATATAAAAATCTGAATCAAGAAACCATTCAAAACTACATCTTCTTCTCATTGTTCAGTGAAAGAATGCTGCATCGGTGGTTCCACATTTTCCTTCTGATCTGTTTAACTCAAATATGCTTTTTGTAATGCCACTGTGCCTTCAGACACCCAACTATTATCAATACAGCTACAGGATGTATCAAATAACTGCGCCTGCTTCATCTGCTGAGCATCGACCACCTGAGAACAGACGCCCACTTTGCATTTCAGTGCTTACTGAACACTTTTGAAAGTGAACTGAGAGAAACGGAAGGTACCAGACATCTTACAGGCCTAAACAAAAATACCCACAGCAACTATGCAAATAAAAAGAGCAATATCCTCTTTTATTCTGAAGGTGTCATCAGGGATAGGAATTATAAAGTATTTATATTGCACACTTTTAATAAACAGTGCTGGATCATTAATGAAAATAAGCTTCATGAGTTCAAAATAAGTCTTTGTATACTCATTATTTTAAACTGTCATACTTCATCTAAATTGATACAGTTTTTCATTTTTAATGGCAAGTGTTTTTGCCATATATTTCTCTATGCAAAGACTTGAACTACTCATTTTTGTTCAAGCTTTCAAAAAAAAATATTTACCCTCAAGCACAGATCAGCATAAAATATTTCAGCTCAAAATTCAAGCAATTAAGAAAAAGTTTTCCATGGCCAAATATGCCCTATAAAAAGTAAACATACATAGGCAAAATAAATTGGAGTAGCTACACCATCATAATGATATAGGTTTATGTAACAAAATACACATTTAATGCTTTCCTTCTTAACATTTGCTGTCTGTTTATTACTGAACACTGAAAATAGACTTTTTTCCTCCCTGAAAATTAGACATTCCAGTCGCTAAATTATAAATTTTATAAAAATTAATCATTTCTTTCATGGGAACCGTTGTTGGTCTAAACAAGCTATTTAATAGAAAATGTAATAACAGTGTATCAGTTCATCTTTCTCTCTATTGATACAATGATTACAAGTTACATACATATATATCTACAGCTATATATATCTCAATGGACACATTATGAATCCATTTATTATCAAGGGATGAAATTACACAGGAACTCATAAAGAAATAAATCAGCATGGATCAACAGGGTCCACAGTATGTAGTACTGCCACTGCTTGAAAGAAATCAGCAGTAGAACAAAAGATGCTTAAAAGATACCCATGTTTTGGAGAACACGTGGGCAAGCTGTAAGAAAACCAGCTCCATCTATTTAAACAGCAAAGAAAGAGCAGATCAGCAGAGACACTGCATACATTTAACACAAGAAAGGCATGGTAAGGGGGCTGACTGTGAAATACACTGGGTGAAATCAGGTTAGCTCAAGATCAGTGGAGAGATGGAAAACAGAACAAGAATGATCAGAAGCAGACTGTGTCCCGAAGGAAGCACTCATGTCTGAGATGAAAAAAGATCAAGAAAAGAGACTTGAATTCTTAAAGGAACATTGGTTCAAATACTGAAAATAATCCAAAATAGAGAGGAGACTCATGGTAAATTTTCAAAAGAATTTTGATTCTCTGTCTTTAATTCTCCTAAAATACACAATATACAACACAATTTCTCTTTGCTTTAACCTGAGACCCAGCACTTTGCATGGAAATTCCAAAATCCAAATAGGGTCTACTAATTCAACTACGTTCTGTTCATGGTGTCTCTGGTGAAAAAAATGGTGAAAACTAGTATGTCTTTAAAATCAGAGAAAAGCAAGCATGCATGAAATAGAAAATATGGATTTACAAAACTAAGTTATTTGTTATTTGCTACTTTTTTCTTCAAACTTTACAGACTCAGAATATATACACAGACATCCATTAGTAACTCCTTTAATTATGGTGACAACTAAAGGCGGACTGGTGGGGATTTTTGTTTGGTTTCTTCCCCCCCTTCTTAAATTTATTTTCCCCTTTCCCCACAGCTACCATAGCCAATGGAAGCTACTATGACCACTCCTTTCTCTCCAGTACACACCTTCAAATCCACCCTTGAAGACAGAATTTCCCAAGTGACTGTAAATTATTTCCAAATTAGAGCCAAAAACTGCACTGACATAAAAAGTTCATTTCCTTAAGCCTGCTTGAAAAGCAAACTTTCCTCCCTCTTATCTCTCCTTGCCACCCAAATAATAGATGACAGTCATCTGTTTTATGTTAGACTATCATTCCCAGAACTCTCATGCTGATTCATTCTCAGCTTTCACAGCACAGGCACAAGTTGTCAGGAAGAGCTATGCTGGCTTCATTTCCCATATGGAATCCAACAGCTGGAGTTCATTCATTAGAGCAAGCAAAAAATCCTGATATAAATTAAAGAGAGCAAAACAACACAGTGACAAATACATCTTCCTGTACCTGAAGTACAATGCTGAAAATTATTGTAAAGCAAGCACATTGTTCTGTCAGCCAGGGAATTAATAAAGCCCAATTATCTATGGACATGCTTGTGTCTTTGAAATCCCCCTATTTTCTAATTCCAATGACCCCAAAGTCTTCCCCTTCATTCATGACTCCCTAGGTACCATTTGTCCAGTCCCATACATAATACCAGTTCCCCTCCACATCCCTATACCTTCATTCTTCATCAGATCTAGTTTGCTCTGTCTCAACCCTCAATCCCCCCCACTGACACTTTACCAGGCTACTGAAATTGTGAGATGCAGCAGGAGGTTCCTACTTGCTGTTGGGGCAACTAGTATCAATACCCTGTCTGGCAAGCTACTAAGTCAACCATAAACGGTAATTGCTGAGATTGTATTTCATGGAAGCAGTAATTTGGCTCCCCTATACTACCCAGCTACCAATTTTCAGGAACTTAAGGAAAATTAAAATTGAAGCTTCTACCTTAGACAAATGATAATCAAATTATTTTCCTGTCTCTAGGTTATTTTTAAACAAATCCAATTATTTAGATTTTATTAACTGAACTATCAACTTTAACAGCTCTTTCAAATTAGCTACTATGAAAACTTTTATCCTCAAAATAATCAACCTTCTGCTAGTAACATTTAAACATAGTGTGTAATACTTCAGAGGTGATATTGATGATTTAATGGCTTAATATAGTAGCATGGAATCCTTTTCACAGTTTGGACTTTGTTGCTTCTGAAAAAAATAATCTACTTTAACATAAGATTTCAGAAGTTTAACTACTATCAAAATAATGAGAAAACATAATACAGTATTATTTAGTTTCAGGAGAGGAAACTGCCTAGAATAAGGAAGCTTATTAAAAGGGCCAGAAAAGTTAAACAGCAGGATAGAGAAGGCTAGCAAGAAAAGGTCCTTCAAAACATTAAAGTTCAAATGATAGAAAGAAAAAAAAGAACACAAAACCCTGTGTGGTAAATGTGAAAAAAAAAATACCGTGAGGGTATCCCCCCCCGCCCCACCCCCCCCCAAAAAAAAGTTTCAAGAAAAACTTAATAACGGGGGGGGGGGACAAGCAAAAAAACCACAAATGCAGTTTTTCACATCCATTTGGAAATGATATATATTACAGAACAGACCATTAAACCACTGGTTAATGCTTCTTTTACAATGAAAAGGGACTTCAGCACAAATAATAATCATGACCACTGACTAAATCTTCAATGTTAAACAGCACATTGCAAGACTAATCAAACGTTAAGAGAACTATTTAAATATAGATATTTGACAATTGGTGAGCCACCTGCTGATTTAAACTCTTGTGTCTGTGAACAGCAAAAACACTCTCCCACACTAGGTTTAGTATGATGTTTCAAGAATTTTATAAACCTGGAAACTGCAGTAGATTTTATCATCTGCCACAATACCACAAAATTTAAACAAAAGGTGGCTGTTTGGTGCAAGAAGCATAGCAAATACTATTTGAACCAGTGAACATAGAGAATCAACAAAATAACTTTTTGTTTTAATCAAGAATGGTTTTATTGTTAAATGGCCAAAAGAACTAAAAGATAATTTGAAGATTGTTTGATAAGCTCAGAAGCTAGGGAGAGATAGTACCACCTCAGTTTTTCACTCTGTCCTTCAACAGAAAAGTCATGTCTGTGTTTTAGGATAAAGAAGTTCTACTGTAGCTATATAGTTACTGTTATTTCTGCTGTAATAATTAATATATCCATATGAAAAATTTTACTATTGCACTGACAGTTACCATGGAGAAAACTAAGTTTGGCAATATTCCTCAATTTTTTACTCCTTTCTTCCATTTTTAACCTTTTTCATGAAATTGATCATAAAGTTTATGCTAGAGAAAGCTATCAGTATCTGATGTAATTTTTGGGTATGCTACTTCTTTTTGTTCCAGGAACAAGAATCTGAATATTAAAATTCAATGTACTTACAGTTTATTTAGGTGGAATAATTTGAAGTGGGAGATATCATTAGGAAGACAGCTCCTAGATGAGTCATAACTTTTACCTTAGCTGAGCAAAAACTAACATTGCTGTGTTGCCAAACAGATTAAATAAGCAGGATGGAAAACCATGAAAAAGTAGCACATCAATACAGGAACAAACAGAACTGCCCTTTAAATATGAAACAGAGAAGAGTGCACTATATTTCAGAGGGATATTGATCTTAGGAACACTGATGACAAAGTGTCCTAGTGCCTTTATTTAAAGGAAGGTTTCAATGAAACTGCTGGTCTATTTTTTTAAAAATTATAAAAAGAAGCTATAAGACCATGCATGATGAATTGAAAAAACTTCTGATGGATGTAGAGTATACTTGTGGATCAAAAGATTTAATGTAAGAACTGTAAAACAGTAACTCAGATAAAAGTCAGACTTGCAAACACCAGATACAACAGTTCAGATTTATCACCACCCTCCACCCTCATAATACATCTCCTTTGTCAAGTTTTAGAAATGACTACCATTAGTGGAGCCTTGGCCTTGAAATTGTATTAGTAATCAGACGTGACACTGTGAGTGACAGTCAAAGTTGACTGATTAGAAAGGAAACACACAGAGAATGGCATGCCCAAACCAAGTGGTTTACTACTTCTAGCAAGAGAGTTGAAAATAGTTTGCTTAATGGTAAATGAAAAGACCTGGCAAAGAAAGATTATGCTGTAAGAAAGATCTGGACCTGTAAAATCTTTTATGCTTTCTGGTTCTTGCTGTGTGCACTTTGTACCTTCAGAAAAGTGAGTAATTCATGCTTTGCTTTGGTGATGCTGGTTTTGAGTAATTTTCATCATGTTGCTAATCACAGACCTAAAAGTGAACAGCTTGCAGATGCCCAATATAATTGGGCATGTGGTAGTAAAACAGCTAGGAAAAAAACATCCTCTAGGAAAATGAATACAGAAGTTTCAACCGGAAGTGGGAAAAGTGAAAAGAAGTATTACTCAAGGTATGCAATGAGGGGAATCTGAAAGTGTAAGAAAGTTTCACCCGTCACCATGACACACCTAATAAGGAAAGACCTAGAACGAATGAAATAATTCTTTCTGCACTACAGGCAGAGAACCCTTTGAAATAGAATTATTTTATGAATATGCTGGATTTAAAGCCCATCTTCCCCGTCCAAGCTACCAAGGGGGTAAGAAATGCTTAAACATGCCTGGGGGCTTCCCAGGCCAATTTAGTTCAGTTTTGTAGCACAATCTTTTCAAGGAAGATATGCTGCCACTACAATTAAGCAAGTTACTTTTTCTAGTTTATTATTTATGATTTTAATACAACGTTTACACTTGTACTATATCATTGCAATCCATATCCTCGTATCATTCTGTCCTATGAAGCAAAACTGTTGAAGTGTTTAGCAATTTACCACTTTGAATTAAATTACAAATTCGCCTGGAAGTTGGTTTTTATACTTTGATCTAAAACTATTACCCAAGTCTTGTACAATGTAATTAAATAAATTAAACCAGGCCTTGGGGACCTTTTGCTCTAAAATGAAATTTCAGATCCAAAGAGTGCCTGTAACCTTTACTGTAACCATGTCTACAATGCTACTTGTAATTTCACAACTAATCAGATCTTGACAGAAAGGCAGACACTTGTTGATGAAACTCCTCCTTCCTGATATCCCCAAGGATAAATTCACCACATCATGATTGAAACAAATCATATTCTATCAGAGCCCATATTTTTAAAAGTGTATTATGAGTTTTGAAGCAAGTCTTCTGGAATACTGCTGCTCAGTTATAACACATGGATATCACTACCCCCTGCCCCTGCCGCTGGACTGGTCAGCTCATTGAAAACACTTCATATTCTGAGACATGTAACATTTGGCTTCCAATTCACACTCCTAAAAATCAGGCTGATTGCAATACCCAAGTTAGTAGTGACTAGCCATAATAAGTGAGTACCAAAAAAAGTACAGTTGAAGCACTAGTGTAAAAGGCCAGCTTTAAATATGAATCACTGACCCTGTGAATGAAGGCAAATATTTTTTAATCCTACCTCTCAAAAAATATCAATAATCACTAATCGAAAAGCAAGAATTAACTGGATAGTAGCTTATGTGTCATTATGAAAATACAAAACCAAAATATATGCAAAAAGCTATACTCATAATGAATGTAAGCACACAATAAAATATTGGCTCAAGACAAACACAAGAGCCAGTCACAACAAATTTTTACATGACAGCTGAAAATTTCACCTTCTTCTCCCCTCGATTTATTAATCGGGGTGCTTAACACAGTAGTGCTACCATGTGGAGGATACATGATTTTTCATCAGTTCGTACACAAAAGTAATAGGCAGATGATGACATACCAGCTGAGTGTAAGCCTGATGCCTTGATTCTTCCCTGTAGAAGTACTATGAGAAGCTCCAGCTGAACTCAGACATAGCACTGGAGCTGGGGTACCACATGTATGAATGTCAGTTCAGAAACGGTGACCTCCAAAAGCAAGAAATGGCTACCATCCCCTGTTAGCGTATCCTCTGATGTTATCTGCTACTACTGACACATTAGAGTTTAATGGCTGTCAGTGGCTATTGATCAAATACATGGTTTTGCAAACCTGGATATCATCAGCCAGAAAACTGCAAGAGTCAGTAATCACTGCTCAAGACTTTGCATACTTCACTTAACATGTTTTTCTTCTCATTAGAATGTCTTTTATATGAACGACATTGAGCAAGAGAATGTTCTGCCATCTGAAAAATTTGTAATTTTGTCCACTGAAATAGGATCATCATCTCTCAAGGGTAGCCTACCACCTTTCTGTCTCTGCCTGACAATCACCATGCTCATGTACTCTGACATTAGCAAAACGCTTGCCTTCAAGGTGTTCCTATTCAAGGTGGCACCATAATTACATAAGCATCAGCTGTACTCCTTGAAGCTCTGTAAGAGTAAGACCTGATTTCTCACCCAATATCATACCTTCTTTTTTTGCCAATTAGGCAATAGTTTGAAAAGCACAATAAATAGTTCTTTTACAGTCAATTGGACAGCTCATATGTTTTAACTTAAGCAAGTATTAAGTACTTTGCTGAACTGAATCTTCAGTGATCACTTCATTGTAACTAAAGACAGAATTTTCAATAAAAATATTGTACAAAAAGAATCTTTGTGGAGATTCAAGGCAAGGGTTTTAATGCAGGTATTTTTGTTCTTTTCAGCTACAAAAATAACATACTATCCATCCTGAAACACAAAGGTAACCAGTGAAGTATTATGTTATTTGCAAAAGATTCACTTCACTAGAGCAAAGTGGTTTATTATTTTTATTATTATTATTATTATTTAATTTCAGCTACTTCTGTATATTTCAGCTTTGAAAGCAATACCACACAGCATCAAAACATTTCTATGAATAATGAGCCTGTAACAAGAATTACAAATGAGGAGATATTAAGATGACATTAATTCCTCCATATGAGTACTTTCAAAGGTCATCTCTGGGTTTTTTTCATTTCTCCAAGCATGATCCTACCTTGTCCAAAATACCTCACGCTTCTATTCCATTTATTTGGTTTTGCTACAGACTAGGAAAAACTATAATGCTACACTAATTTGGTCTCCCTAGCAGATGAATCAATATGTCGGAAGAGCATCACTAATTATAATAAAAGTATGCTCATTAATAATATTCTGCATTTTCATGCATAACTGAATTTTAATTTTTCAAACACATACCCCAAAGAATATACCTTTGTGTACCTATATGAATACCACAGTATGATATCATAATCTCAAAGTACCTGCATTCAGGGAAGGCATATATAAACAAATACATTTGTTGCATTAGAGCCAGAAAACTACATAGTCAGCATGCAGCAAACCAATACGTTCAGGAAAATAGGTAATTTATGTCAAGCGTATAAACAACAACAGCCACTCAAAACCCTCTTGCCAAACTCTGCAGTTTGATTATGCCAGCCACTCTGTTTAGCAGTTGGGGGTACAGACAATCTTACTTATTTTGCATCTTACAATAAAGAAACAGAAGTCATCCCAGTTTCTCCATTATTTTAGTCTTTTTGTCCCCATAGTGAACTAAAATTTTGAGATATACCAAGTGTAATAGGAAGAGTTAGAAAGAGACTTTTTGATCTCCTAGTTCACTGCTCCTTACTGAGCAAAGCACCAGAAGAAATGACACTTCACCTGAGCGCCAATGAACCAGGATACTCCAGTATTTGCAGTCTTATCTTTATAGATACGATTCAATAATATGAGCATGCTGCCACATAGTAAACAACTTTACTGAAGGTCAGACATGACATAACTCACTAGGAATTAGAGACCTGAATGAAATAACTGCTGCTTCTTACTTACAAATCCATTAAATGGGTTAAAAGTGACTTAAACTATTGAGTCTCAGAGGGGGTTTTTGTATCTTCCAGGTGATCTTTTACTCACATGGTAACAGCAGGTAACAAGATGCAAAAATTTCTGTGTCTGTTCCCTCATTCTCCAGAGGCCTAGTGCCTCTGTGTGACTTTGTACAGGTTATAACCTCTCTGGATTTCATTTACCCATCTCTAAAATGTGAATAATGCTTAACTTCCTCCTGGGAATTGTGTGGAGGCTTAGAATATTAATCCTGGTAAAGTGCTTTGAAATCAGTGAATTGAAAACAGCACAAAGCACCAAGTTTTATCTTGTGAATCCATTTCTTATTGCCTTTACCTTGTCAAGCTCATACAGAATTAACTATGATCATTTAAATCAGCATAGCTTCTGCAATAATAACCTTGCCTACTTCAATAATTAAAAAAAAAAGATTATAAAGGTAAAGTAACTTAAACCAACACTTCAGGTTTTTCTACTTACAGATGTAATATGTACTGTGATACTACATACTGCATTTCTCTCATGCCAGTGCTGTGTTTAACACTTACAATGGCTTCTCCTCCCTGGCCTCTATCTAGATGAACAGTGTTTAAGGAGCCTTCTGAAAGCAATAATCTGTTTCATTATGAAAACCTTCTTTAAAATGGTTATGAAGTGGCCCTAGTGGATGATTTTCTATGTGGATATCAAAAAGCTTTTCCTTATATCTTTTTATGCATAAAATATATTAAGTACTTCAGTTCTGTGGAAGATGAAACATTTTGTTAAAAAACTTAGCAGGTATCACTATAAAATGTAAAATATTTTTCTAGCTTCTCTATAAATTAATGACCTCACATTCAGAGCTAAAGAACAATAAAAATCAATGTTTGCTAAAACCCTGCTGATGTCCATTATACATAAATACAGTGGGAATCTGTTTGATTAAAAAAAAAGTAGGAAAAAAGCTTAGAATTCACAAGAAGTATTTATGTTCTGAAGTGAGTTCAAAGGACTAGAAAAACCTTAAGTTACTTTCACGAGAACTACTTATATTACATTTGTTTTAAACAAACCCAACAGAATGTGAAATCCAATAAAACCCAGTAAAATATGGGGCAAAAATCCACCATTAACACCAACATTTGCAATATATATAGACAACTAGCTAGAAAGAAACTTCATGGGCTAAGCAAGCATCCAAATGAGCAGCTGACTTTTCCAAAGCTTATTTAAACATTTTAGTACTTCTGTTTCACTTAAATAACATCTGTTTCTGCCTGCATCTCTCCCAAAATTCTTGTGATTTCTGCATGACCAGGTCACGAATAAGCGATTTCATCTGCACTCACATCAGCTAGGCCTTGATCATCAGTATCCTGGCATCAGTAAAACCCTTATAAATGGTCATGAAATGTCAACTCTTTGCTGTACCCTAACTCCACCTTGATCTCATGGAATTTCCAATACTGTTCTTTTGCTACAAGTTAGTCTAGATAGTCCTCTTCAAATGTTCTCCAGAGTATAAACATAAGTAAATATGATTAAGTCCATTTTGTACTACATCATGAAAGGAGTTTATCGGTTATGACACCGCATTAGAATCTGGCTGGCTGACAAGAACAACCCCCAAAGTACACAAGCCAGTGCAATAATGTATTTACAGCAGAGATCGGGGCAGTAATTCGGTTGAAGTAAGAGACAATCCCCTGTGCAAAGGTGGTGGACCAAAGGGTTCTGTAACAGATCTTTCTCAATAATCATACATTTTGATCTAGCAACAAACAGTAACTAAACCACACTTTTACCATTGGTGTCATTCATTGTGTTAAAAAATAGCTTTAAAATCCAAATCTGCCTTTATAGGGAATGTTAAGAAAGAAATTGGGAGAATTTTAGAAGTACACTGATCAGAAATATGGATGAATTTTTGTGACAAAGTCACAAGTTTCGGCATTAGATTCAATAATAATAATTTGTTAAACAGATTCCTTCAACAATGAAAGAAAACAATCTAAACATTCATTCGCTGAAAGCTACACAGGAAGGCATTCATCTAAGTTTGCTGTAATATAATTTAAAAGCAGGCTCAACGTAATGGCAGTTAAATCTCTGAAAAGCTACTCCACATTGTTCTATATTGTTTTACTGAACCCATGGGAATATGCCTTTCTGTATGTTTTAGTGATGCACACAGCTTTGACGACACTTCAATTATCTCTGGCTGAAATTGAATCTGTTAAGAACACTGTAAACCGAATAATCCAATTCCTCCTAATACACCAGGCTGAATCCCTAAGCCCTAATGAACATTTTTCCTTTTTCATTCCCTCTCCCTAGAGCTAACTAAATTGTTGAGTCAAGAACCTAGCAATTACGTATCATTTAAATATTTTTATTTTATATGCATTTATCATTTGTGAGTGAGGACATGATTGCAGTAAGCTTCTCAACAATGCTATGTAATTTTAATTACCAGAAATCCAACACGGTAGGTGAAACAATGCCATCAATATCTGAAACAATGCACTGAACATGGCTAGCAATATTGGAATTATAGGAAAACAAGATTTATAGTACAGGCCATGTGTAGGGGTTTTTTTAAACAATGTATCTTTATGCACTCTGTACTTCATACATAAAATTTTATATGAAAAAGAACAAAACAAAAAATCAATGCCTAAAACTTTAAATTCCTGGTCAGCATATATTCTCCAACAAACCTAAGAGTCTTAAATACAACACAGTGTCAAGAACTTACTAGTTCTGAGGAGACTTCATATTACTCATTACTCAAACATTTTGTAAAACTCAGCTGGACAAAATAACGACCAACCAAAAAACAATAAAACTAAAAAAAAAAAAATCTGTGATGAGATCTTTTCTTGTGCAGTTGAAGAACTTATTTTAAAATAGGGTGAGTTAGTGATCCTAAAATAATGGTCACAATACATAGTGATCTCAATGTTTTTGAAGAAAGTCAGACATGTCCCAGGTTTCCAAAAATACTTACCAACTGTTATCAAAGCAAATGCACATTTAGTGAGTCAGTGTAATCTTCATTAAACATTATCAATACTTATTTATCTCTAAAAATAAACTGTAAATCCCAGTAAGTGCCTTTTCAAAAACAAAATGCATAGCATTTAGAATAGTATGCATTTGAAGTTACTAAAAGCCATTTTAAAAGGATGGGATCTCAAAAAGCATTAGCTTTTAGCTAATAATTTTCACTCTTACAAGTTTTCAAGTACTTCACAGTGTATTCAGTCTGAGCAGTAAAAGTCAGTAATTTTTAAAATAAGTAGCAATATTGTATCCAGGAGAAAAAGTTGGCTACAAAATGCAAAATCTTGGGAACCAAAATTGAAGAGTGGCAAGGCTGACAGGGATGGGCTCTCTTTACTGTTAATTTTCTACTTCAAAACAATTATGCTGTAGCTTTCCACAAATAATCAGATCAGCAGGATGACAAGACCCACCTGTTACTGCAAGCCTGCAACACATATACAGAATCAGCTTCTGTTTGAAATTCAGCCAAAGTCAGGCAATTAAATAGAATTGCTCTTGAAATGTCTGGTATAGCGCTATTTTGGAGAATCCTACAAACTGCTGTGGGATTTCAGGTTATTGCTTAGAATCAAGGTGATTCAGTGATACAAGTTACTGTAGTTTCTCTGAGGTCATTACAGATTTAAGCAAAAGCAAGAGCAAACTGCAATATTAATTTTCAAACAAGCAAAGCTTATTTTTATCAGTATTATTATATTGACCAAAATTTGATGATACTTTAAATACCTAATACAAACTTCTCCAGGAAGTAATTCCAATCAATATGAAAACATTTGATTTACAAGGCAGACATAAGTTGGGTCCACAGTAATTGAAAAATACCATCTTCCCAGAGCTATATTTTCCAAATTTCAATTCTGTAAGATCTTCAAGATACTCTCATGCCTTTATCCTTGCACATTACAAGTAAGCATCTCACTTCAAAGAACAGTAAAACTCTTACCTTTACTTTTGGTGACTGTATGGCCTATTTCAGTGAGAGATGCATCTTTCCCTGAACTTTTCATACTATATTATCTGTAAAATAAAAACCTGCATAACACAAACATTTAAGCCAGTCTAGAGTAATCTCCACTCCCTTCCTCTTAGGCAATTTGGTATACTTTGATTTTTTTATTTAATGCTGCCATTGGATAATCTATGTGAATTTCGTATTAGTTTAAATATCCAATCACTGTGACTAAGAATGCTCTTCTGCAAAAGAATTTCAAAAAAATATTTTTCTACTCTTTTTTCAATAGCAAACGTAAAGGTTAATCTGATGATACAGCACAATTAAAACAAAGTGTCACAGCATGGGGGTATTAGTTCCAGGCTTCACAGAACTAGAGAACCTTGAGTACAGGCAATTAGCAGACACCGAGGACAATAAGAGTGCCTTCCTATATGCTCATTAACTCTATTTAGACAAATGAGTTATGTCAGTAATTTCCACAAGGAGGCATGTATAACCTTGTTCAGGAGTGGACATCTTAACGTACTCTCATTTCTCTTTACCCAGAGCTAAGTTTTCCTCAGGTCTTGCTTCTTCATTTCAAAAAAAAAAAAAAAAAAGTAAACAAGATTTTTCAAAGGAGTCTGATATCTGGTCTACTTTCATATCATCGTTAATTCTGTGCCTTTCATACTTAAAATAATCTCCTTTTTTCTTAAAACGTTTCTCACTGAAGTTACATAAATGCTTTTCTTCTAGCCATTCAAGACATCTGAGAAACAAATACTAGTTTTGCAGGTTTTTTTATATTTTACTTGCAAATTTTACTCTGCATTTGTTCCAATATCATTCCCTTTGAAACCATCCCTATTGATGCTACAGTATGCAAATTTCAGTTATCTCCTTTGAAAAATTTCAGGTGCCTACACATTTTCGTGTGAAAATACACTGATACCATCAAGACCCTTGCACCTTTTTTGGCAAAACTATAATATAGTACAACAGGATTATGAGTAAAGGTGACCTTTGGCCTAGGCAAAACAGGTAACTGACATTTAGCAACTGACTCCTTGGGGGAAAGTAAAATATTTTCAGCATGTGACACCCTGACCACTTGCCTGTGCAAGAGGCAGCAATCAGCTGTGCAGCAATACTCTCCTGAACACTAATAAACATCTGCAGCACAATATTCTTTTCCCACTGTTTTCGTAACCTGACTCTTTATTTCCTATGTTTCTTCTTTCTTTTGACAGCATCTTAATATCCCACCTGATTCCTCACACCCACTCAAAACCTCCACTGAGATCACCTACCTCCTATTACCCACCTGACTCTTGCAGAGAACTTCTGGTTTTGCACAAGCATATCTTGCCTACGCTTCTGAGAAGCCTTTCAACAGCTCTCACAATGATGTCCTTTAGGACTATCCACTCCCTTTTCATACTGGTTAAGATAAACAATGTTTCCAGAGATCTCCCAGGTAACTCTGTTTCCCAAGAAAAACATTAAGCAGCAATAAAAGGACTGTGTTGTCATTTTTCAGATGAGACTGAAAAATTAAGCCCTGAAAATTGATGCCCATTAAATAACCTGGGGGTGGGGAGATCTTTGTAAGAGGGTGGTATTGTAGTGAATTAATATTTGGTGTGTCTAACACTTCAGGGTTTATCTGAAGCTCAGGACACAAGTCTCTCAGGCTTGTCTGCAAACGCTGCTATATTCAAGATTCATCACCTTCAGAGTAGAGGGTACTTTGTAATTGTCACTTTCATGTTGATTCATCCACAGCCTAATAATGTACAATTAATGCTTACTTAATTACTTTCACTTAAAATTCTCAATATGTGCCCTATCATTTGACCCAGACAGTCAAGTGTTCAGAATAACTCCATAATGGCTTTACCTGAAGCTAGGCATCCGGGATACTTAATTGAGACACTTCCCAAACTCCCTCCCTTCCAATTCAGACTTGATCTGCAAAGGATCATATGAACTGCAAGTTTATCAGTGCATCCAAGAAGATTCTTCCTGAATCTAGGGGGCCATCAATGCTTATTTCATTTCTGCTTGCATTCATCCTGGAGCCATCCATTCCTCATTCAAGCTGAACTGTTCCCACTACATAGTTGAGTAATGACTCCTTTAAAATACATAACTCATTGCATATATACTTACGTTATGTAGTATTTTATGTGCTGCCTTCTTTCCATTAGGAATACACGTAAAACGCTACTAAGACAAATGACACATAGTATTAAGCTATTCTGCTTTAAAATGTTTGAGACAAAAATACTCCCTTTCCACAGTTCTATCACACATCACAGTATCACGTACCTCAAGTCCCTCTCCAGTTCTCACAGATTTTCAAAACATAAAAAGGAGAGTTGCGTCTTCCCTATGTGATTCTGAAAATCTTCCCTCTGAAATTTCTGAAAAGTGCTGAATTGACACCCCTGGATGTTAAACTGCTTCATCCTCAAAAGAGGTACAAAAAGCAAAAAAAATAAAAAATGCTAGTTTCCTTGTAAATGTCCTCGTGGTGAACTTGAAGACATCATCCTGAGGAATGAAAACACAGTTCAACCCCCATGCCCATTCAGTTCTTTAACTACACTGGCTGCTCAGCTGCTTCAGTGAGATACACATTCTTCACTTTCTTTGGCAAACCTCTGGTATTGCATCGCTGTACAAGAGTAGCAGGCTCTGGAGACAGCAGCCTTTTAGTTCTCAGTGAAGTGATTCTTATTTACTGCTTAGGCATATTTCAGAATGGAAAGAATTTATATATTCAGCATTACATGGTCTCTCCATGACTGTCTCTGTACTACATATGCTGCAGAATTTCTATTGTAGGATTTATGCTTCATTAAAAGCAATACCTTTTTAATAGCATATTAAATAACATATTTAAATTACAAATGTAAAAGATGAAATTAATTATCAAGTTTTAATGTCAAATATATTGTAAATGTATAGAACATCACCCCTGGCCAGCAGGAGCAGGGAGGTGATTGTTCCCCTGTACTGGGCACTGGTGAGACCGCACCTCGAGTCCTGTGTTCAGTTTTGGGCCCCTCACTACAAGAAAGACATTGAGGGGCTGGAGCGTGTCCAGAGAAGGGCAACAAAGCTGGTGAGGGGTCTGGAGCACAAGTCTTATGAGGAGTGGCTGAGGGAACTGGGGCTGTTTAGTCTGGAGAAGAGGAGGCTGAGGGGAGACCTTATCGCTCTCTACAACTACCTGAAACGGGGGTTGTAGTGAGGTGGGGGTCGGTCTCTTCTCTCAAGTAACAAGTGACAGGATGAGGGGAAATGGCCTCAAGTTGTGCCAGGGGAGGTTTTGGTTGGATATTAGGAAAAATTTCTTCACCGAAAGGGTTGTCAAGCATTGGAACAGGCTGCCCAGGGAAGTGGTGGAGTCACCATCCCTGGAGGTATTCAAAAAGCACATAGACAAGGTACTCCAGAACATGGTTTAGTGGGCATGGATGATGGTTGGACTCGATGATCTTGAAGGTCTTTTCCAACCTAAATGATTCTATGATTCTACCACAACTAAAAAAAACCACATTTATTTACTTCTGGTTTGAAAATAAATATGAAAAATGTATAGGAATATACAGTCAATTTGTGCCTGTTAGTTACAGCTATTGAAATATTACAAGATATTGTTAGATTGTAGACAGAAGTATCTACATATGTATTACATTTACATGAAAATAGTGACAGTTGGAGAACCGGATAAAATATTTATCTTTTATTTGGAAAATTGCTGAAAAGATCCTGTCGCTCTTCAGGACCAGTGAACAGTTATTTGCTATCTCAATCACAGTGAACTCCAGTTCTGTTCTTATCTTTCTGGAATTTGAGTTGCCTCAGACATTTAAAGCTATGTTTTGGAAAGACAATAGCATTTTACTACCAGAAGACACATTTTCAGCTTATGTTTTACAAATCAGATTGAAATGAGAGAAAAAACACCCTAAAGGTTAAAGTCTCCAAATAAAATGTCTATTTAGCTGTGGGGTTTAACAGCACCAAGCTTTGGAGGATCACTTTCTTTAAATCAATTATGATCAATACAAGCCAGATGGCTAGCCTGTCACACTGGATAGAGCTGTCTGTATGATAAGGTCACTGCATCTGTCAGTGGGAAACTGCTGCAAAGGCGTCACATCTAAAACTCCCTATACTCATAGCCCATCTATTTGAGGAGAGTGCATCAGGGATTACGATGTGCAGTGAAGGAATTAGATGAGGTTACCACATTTGACAGCGTTTGTCAAATTATCTTTTACCACCTTTGTGGAAAGATACAAGAAATAAAACTGCCGTATTACCCCTTTAGTCAAAAGAAATTTCTAACAATTTTCTCCCGTGGGGAGGTATTTTCTTTCCTTGTATTTTCAAACAACATTTTGACGTAATCTCTCACAGACAGTATAATTTTAATGCACACCATACTGTGTATCAGCTATCAGTAAAGTTATTACCATAATTAAATGTCATCTCTTTGAAGGGGACAAAAATTGCAAGTTCCTGCTGTATCATAACTGTTATTGTACAGCCACTTGTAAAATAATCTCTCCTGCTGCTCCAGAAACTCTAGAATAGCAATGATTACCAAGCTACATTACTTTTATCATTTTTGCTACTGTATAGATGGTGATACACACACTATCACTATGAAGGAAAAAAAATAAGAAAAAGTTAAACACTTTTAAGATCAAGTACTAAACTGTCTTCAAGTAAGGTTTTAAAATAACCAGGTGTTTTCTTTGGTGTTTAAACATCAGGTTTGGTTATATATACCAAATTATAGCAGATTAAAATCTGCTGCTCTTTTTTTTTTTCTTTCTGATGGCCTCACTTAGAGTCTTACTTCACTTCCATAATACCATAATTAAAAATACCAGAACCAATATTACTCAACTGAAAAGAAACTGATGTATCTGGGGTTTTTCCCTAAGATATGGTTTAGAATAAGTACCTCTGTGTTGTTTAATAGCCTGAGAACTAATAAATAATTTAGTACAGAAACACTTTAAAATATTTAAACATTGTTTGATTGGGACACTTAGTCCATAATTTACATACAGTAAGTTACTAAATAAAATTGGTTTCCATTCATGTTCTTTTTTCATTGTTTCAAAGAACAAAAGAAACAATGAGAACAAAAAAATTGGAACTATCCATCCTCTGACATTAATAAATGTTCTCACCACATGTGAAGAAAATTAGAGCTACACTTCATAAGTATATGGGTGTAATATTAGTGTTTAAAAAATACAGAAGTATTTCTCTGCTTAACTAATAATGCTTTATGTGTGTTCCCAATTGTCATATTTATTGAACTATATGGTTTTAATAGCTAAGTAGGCACCTTCAATAATGAATGTGTTTGCAATACGAAATTTCTCAGATTTTCAGATACTGCAAATTTATTAGATTCATAATAAGTAATAAAACATGACTCTTAAACTTTAAGACATGCAAACTAGGCAGTTTTAGAGGAAATGTGTGAGCTAGGAAAGGCTATTCATTGTATGTCCTAATCTTAAAGTCTAAATTATTGTTTAAATCTTATTCTATGCTCAGCTGGTTTCTTCCTTGATAATGAAAATAGTGTATTCTTCAGGAAAACACATTTGAAGGGCCTAGTTTTGAGCTCCCACCAGAACACTGACAAGACAATTTTTTATTTCCTGGACAAGCAAATCTCCATTTCATCTACATTTTACCTACTAAAATGGTAAGAGACTTACGAATCTTTTTTGACTTCTCTGGAAGAATTATAGCAACACTTCGGTTAAACTCCAGAAAGTTGTTCATTTTTGTACAAAATAATCTGCTACTGAATTAGACCAGTGGTATTTTTCATTCCACTGACTTCAAACAAAGCTTAAAATACCTGGGCGAAATGAAGAAAAGTCATCCAAATAAACCAAAAAGTGTTCAAGCTCTCTGGCAGTCAACAGAATGCCTCCTACTGCATTAATATGTCTATACCATTTTATTCACACTGCATTAAAAGAGGCATGAGATGGTCAGCGTTTCTCAATGAATAAGTAGAAAATCAACTCCTTTTATCACTGACGTTCTAATTCCAAAGCCCTGGGGTTTGATACTAGAACATGTGAAGTTGTTGCCCTAATGTCTCTCCCAGTCCCTTAGTCTGTCATGAGACTGAAGAAAATCCTGGATATTGACTGCTTATTGCTTAACACTCATTTATATATAGAATTAGCACAGATATATCTGTTCCTAAATAAAAGCAGAAGGCATAAAATTGCTTATAGTAAGCACTGTCATAATACAAACACACAAACTCAAATTTCTCAAGTCCCATGCTCTGTATTTCTATTTAAAAATTTAAAATTACCATTTTTAAATGAACGAAAGACTTGCCACTGATACATGCTTCTAAATTTACACCTTCCCGAAGAGCTTCTATGCATCCCTTTAATTAACAAATGAGTCTGAGGAGTCTTCATGGGAGCAGGGTAGAGGAAGAGAAGATTAACAAATTAAGTACTGAGGATATGAAACAGAGAATGCCTCACTAACATCTCCCTTTAAGCAAAGGCAGGCATCATAGGAAAGAACTGGAAGTATGTAGAGCATAAAAGTCACTCGGAGGAATTTATGAAAATTATAGCAGAATATACAGCTTCATTCCTAAATTCAGTAGAAAGGTTTTCCTTCAATTTCATAGCTTTGAAATGTAAACTCAAGTCTAAACAAAGTGCATAATGTGCTGAGGGCTCCACACAGCACAGGTCTGCAGAAAGCACAAGAGATATGCTTGCTACTTACATGCATTAAGTGTGGTTAAGATTTGAAAACATGAGAAACACATTTCATGCTGATCTTCACAACCAAGTGAAGCTTCTGGTTCATACAATGATGGCCACTGATTTTAGTTGATTTTGCTAAAAATGCAATTTAACTTTCTCTCCTATTATTTTGGAAATAATTTAAAATAGCTACTTCATATTTTGGTAAGCATACACATAAATTTATTATTTCACTTCATATTTCCATTAATCATCAATGCAATACAAAGCAGGGATAAAGACAAAAATTTTCTATTTCAACTGGCTAGTTCCAATGACCCTGAACAAAACACATTGTTTTCTTTATTCTCCCATTTCTGCATGTAAAAAAACCAAACAAACAAAAAAAATGAGAATAATAATATAGAGAGTGTTAAATTTTTTTCCCTCAAGAAAGAGTTTTAAGTAACAGTCTGCAGGCTACATAATGGTCAGAGCACAAGTACTAGACAAACTGTCAGCATTAAGATACAGCATCTAACTTAACGGTAGAAATGTTTTACTCCAGTTTATGCTTGGAAAAAAAAAATCTTAAAAGTATTTCAGCTCCTCAGTAGGTATCAACCACAAAAGCCTTTTCAGAGGGGAAATGTGATTCTTTTCCAAGTTGCTTTCCTAATATAGTTCTCTCCACAGGATTGAGAAGTGAAGCAGGAATTTACGAAAAGAATTACTATTTTCTGTGATATATGAACAAAGAAAAATGCTTTAGTACTCATTCACAAGTGGAGAGTTCAGGTTCATGCACAAAAGATAGTTTAACTTTTATTAAATGGAAAGGTTGGGGATACATTAGATATGCAGGGAGACAGAAATGAAAAAGAAAACACTATTTTCTAGAGTCAATAACCTTATTCCCTTACGTCCAGCAGGTATAATCGTAAAACTCTGCTTGATAAATCTGCAACTTAATCATATTAAAAGACTGATGGGATCTTGAAATTTCAGAAAGGTTATAGAACAAAGCAAGCAGCTTGATCTCAGTCAGACAATCTGAAGGCAGGCAAAGCACAGCACAACACTCAGTGTCAAAGCAGAACACATCTGGGGAAGAGACTGTGCTTCCAACATTACTGAAGGGACTTCATACTCTGTCTCTCAGTTTTGCAATGTAAGAGGTGATTTACAAACTGTAATTGAAATGCTGAAGGACAACGGTAATACAGGGTATAATTCGCGCTACAGTGCTGAACGTGACCACAGCTTTAAACTTGCAAGCTTAGGTACCAATAACAGCATATCCATAGGAGCACAAAGCTGCTGTGATTTGGAAAATCTGGGAAAGACCTTGATGAAATACTCTGGTGGCTATCTTATGCAGAATATTGGGCTGCTATAGCTATTTATGGCTAAACTGGTGTTGTTTTAAGTTAGCTACTTTAAAATCGGACCCAAAAAGTCTTTACAGCCTGTGATGCTGGTCAGATCCTATTTGTAGCACAGGCATATCCTTATCTTACCTTCCATTAGTATTTGGTAAACTAACATACAGGATGTCTTTGATATTCACCTTGCTGTATTTATTCATCAATCAGCTCTGTAGCTTCAGCAAAAGATTATTGGAAGATATACTCCACAGCCTTGCTTTAAATACTGCTTTGTTTTGGCTCAATCTGCAGAGAACAATAGCATGGTATTTCTTGAACAGCTGGCAGTTAAAAGTTGGGGTCTGGCTGCTTTGGAAGACCTTCCTATCCCTATAGGTTTTTTTATAGGATGGGTTTTTAACAGCAGCACCTCTTTGAGTGGTTTACTTTCTGGGAGAAAGAGATGTCGGCCTGTAATTGGGGTATGGATCTTGACAAATACAATAAGGACCCTTAATGGCACAGAGACATTTATTTTCTCTAGGGATAAGTACTTGTGAATTTTGTTGGTGTTTAGGAGCAAACGAATTAGGACTTAAAAATATGATCTACAAGAAGTCCTTCCCAGATGGCAAAGAAAACAGGACAACCTAGAATAATTTCTTTAGATTCAACTAAGCAAACAAACAGACCATAAAAATAGTAATACAATACTTATTTTCACATTGGGATGTGATAACAAAAAAGTAGCAAACATCTCTAAAGACCTCAGCAAGACTGACAGCTGTCCTCTGAAAGATAAGGGAGAATTGGGGGAGGTAAACAGAATCATTATTCTTTCCTCTAATTGCCATTTGATGAGGAGGAATATTAATCTAAATTATTCCTAGTCCCTTTAAGAGACATTTAGTATCTCAGTTACTAAGCCTAGCTAAGGCAGCCTAGTGGCTATAGAACTAAACAGCTACTGACAAGCCCCACGCTATGCTTGTGGTAATTTCACAGAAGGCAGATTTCACAGCTAATTGGAACCTAAACCCCAATATCACAAGAAAAAATAAAACAAGAAGAAAATGCATCATATATCATTCTCAATTATTCCTTCAATACAAATAAAACAATAACAGCACTTACAGGAAACCATCCAGCAATTAGGTCTTTAAGTATATTAACCTTTTGTTTCTTCAGACCCAATGAATATAATTGGCTTTAATGGAAGAATGTTTTTCAAGCTTCCTGCTTAGCATATTCATGTAAGCAAACATTTTATGTGACTTCTTACTTTTGCAAAAGCTTCTGTTGTACATCTCTGGCTAGAAGACAGATCAATGTCTAATTTTAAGTATTCGTGGCTTAATACCCCGTCTTCATCAACTTATACTTACCAGATAAATAACTGATATGGCATTAATAAAAAAGGAGTTGCTTTTCTAAAATTTTCCCTACCTTTTATTTCAAATAATCAAAATCCTCAAACTATAGAATGCTTAGTGAAATACTATTAGGTATTTAGATCCTAATTTTCAGAATTTGTTTCTTCAAACTCAGGACAATGTAGAAGTGCAACAATTTCCTGAACAGAAAGCCAATCTACTAGTTCTTTGACCAAAATAACCCCCGAATCAACCAACTTCTGTCAGTGGTTCCAGTGTCGATACCTAGCAGACACAAAATGTACAGTAGTATTTGGAAAGAGATTTTTTAAAGTGAAGGACTGATGCGTAAGACATTTTCTCAAGGACACTACCGACATCCTATGACAGCTCTGGGCATTCACTTCAGAACAAGCTGTCTCGTTCTTACCTGAGCTATTCAGTGTGAAATCCTGCTCTGAAAAATGACGTGCAATGATAAGAACATCTTCCTCCCTTGTGTCTTAATCAGTTAGTAACAAAAGTAAGGTTAATAATTCCACTACAGTACAGTGTTGTCAGGCTGTATAAATTCCTTCCAGATGTTAGTAGTAATACGAGTGTGTCATGACCTCAAAAAAAAATTTATGTATATCTACCTACACCCTTAGTGCAAGCCTTTTAAGCACCCAAATTATGGGAGAAAGAACTTATTAGAAAAATTATAAATATACATTTGAGACTGCACACCTAGATATCCACAAAGTTCTGAGCATGGGAAAAAGTTACAAATTCTTCTCAGCATTCCTGAATGTATTCACATCATAGTCACACTTACTTGTAACATGATACAACAGTCATTACCTCCAAGATAAACTGGAAAAGTACAATTACAAAATCATCCAACTTAATACCCAGCAATATCTTCACAGCAACCTTCTCTCATATCATGTCTATTCATCAGAAAGGCTATTTTGAGGGGGCTGTCATTATTATTTTGGCATAACAGTGGGCTGAATCCGATTGCTAGACAGCACACAAAAAGTGCACAGATAGAACTACTGTGCTGTGCAACCTATTCTAGCTACCGATCCCTATTATACTTTTTCTTTCAAACAGCTCCTGCAGCTGATACAAAAAGCTGCCTTGCCAGCCACCCTACAAGCAGCATCTTAAAAACTATTTCATAGCTGCTCATACATCCAGAAAGCTTCACTGTATTCTGAACATGGTCCTAGCCATGGACATTCTTTCTCCTACTTTGTATTAAATATCAGCAGTTGCATGCTTCACTAGTTAACAGTGGCTTTAGCGGAAGTGAAGTACACCATGAAGAAATGCTGCTATAGTACTAACTAGGAAAAATAATGGAGCATTATTTGTACAGAAAGGTACATTTCAGCCAAGTTACCACTACACAGCTAATAAAGCTAAAAACAATTGATCGCAATTCTATTTCTTGGAATGGTAACTTTTATTATTATTTTTTAACATGAGGAAATTTGAAGAAATGTAAATAAGAGGCAATCAGCATGAAACCTTATTTTACCATAGAGACCTAGATGGAGAAGGAGCAAGAAAACACAAGATGTGCAGTTCTTACGTATAAGAAGAATACATTCAAATTTGAAGTGTGGAGGGTAGGGTAATGCTTAACTTTGTTTACATAGTACTGTTTTAACTTGCAAATCCATATAATAATAAAAAAAAAAAGATGCAAGTTATTTCTCATAAACCTCACCATATAAATGATGCAAACAGAATGAACCAGAACAGGAAATGCGAAGTTCTTGTTTACAGAAAAAAGTGAATTTTAACAAGCCATTAATCTACCATTGCATATCGCAAGTCAAGCAATTTGCAACTGAACATGAGAAAAACTTGTATAGGTCACACCTGCTACTTACAAAGTGTTGACATTCTTGCCATGTTTCACAAATATACTGTCAAAATTTGAAAGTACAAGACAAATTTATGCAATTAAGTTTTTGTTTGGATTACTAAAACAAGCCATAATTGATTGCTCATATTCTTTATTTCATTAATGACTCTCTAATTAGCAAAAACTTATCGGTATCTGTGGCTGGAGGGTTAGCAGTCAGTGATAGAAATACAGGTGTGAAATAACCCAATTTACGATATCAGATGATGTTAATGATTTCACACAAAGAAGTAAGGTCCCATGAAATACACTCTCAATTCCTATTACTACCTACTGACAATCACAGTTTTATATCATTAAAAGATTACTATACTTATCTTCTCATTAGTAGCTAATTTCACTCATTCCTCTTGCCAAACTAATTATAAGAAAATTTTTCAGGCTGAAATGAATTAATAGGGCACTTGGACCCCACTCATTTTTCTCATGATAAAATAATTAATAAGCACTTATACACAAAAATCAAAATAGTTGTGTTAACTAATTAGTAATGCTAAGGACAATAAAACCTGTAATACACTAGAAGTAATAAAAACTGCTTTTAGTGAGTAATAATCATAAGATTTCCCTAACTTGCAGTTGTATTATTAAAAAAATCAGAGAAATGAAAGCAAAAGATGGCTGTTTTTATAAAACTATTTCCTTTTCAAAATCTCAGTAGCTGTTCCCCAAAATGAAAAATGTTAGTAACAGTGTGCCCCTGAAGTTAGTACAAAAAACAGTGTTTTCTTTGAGGTATTAATGATTTAGAGGGACTGATTAGCAAGTTGTTGAATTTCACTGATTAAATTACATTGGTTTTGTCAGAAAAACAAATGGACAATATTTTAAAACTCCACAGATACGTTGTAAAAGCAGGAAGACAAAACCTAATATCTTTGAGTGATATTTACCTCCTTCTGTAGCTCTACTAAGACTGTTCCTGCTATATTGCATCCACATTTAATATACACGCCACTGTGCAGAGAAGACTGGTAAATACATGGTGATCAGGAATGCAGGTCTTACAAAAAAATAGCCTTTAGAGTGTGAGACTGTTTTGCCACCAACAAAACCAGCCTATAGCTAGTTGAGTAAAGGCATTCTATTGAAAGATGAGGAAACTCGAATTGATACATTAGGACTTAGAAAAGAACTGCATCAAATGGCATGGTCTATAAAGTACCCAAACTGATTGTGTATACTGTCCCTTTTGGTAAACCTTAAACAAAGTTCTTGTGCCTCTCTTTACACTCAAGAAGAAGTTGGATTCATTTGTTCTGAGACATTGTTTCTGAGACAGAGATATTGTGATCTCATCAGTAATTAAAATAAAAAGTAATAATGAAGAAACTGTGATAAATAAGGCATTTACGGAATCTGAAAATAAAAACCAGACATTTCAGCTTACACAGACCAAGTAGCTCAGAACAGCACAACTGGAGGTACCAACACTCAAATGAAATGCACAACATATCTGACTGGTAGTGGCCACATTGCAACAATGGGTAAATATGTCCAAAGTACATAGGCTGTAATAAAATTTGGGGATTTTTTGTATGAAAAATACCTATTTGCAAAGTATAACTATTAAGTCAATCATATCCAGAAATCACAATGCATTTCTGCTGTTTATCCCTGCTGAACTCTATACAAATGGTTACATTACTTTAAAAATCCTTCCTCTACCACCACCCAAGCAGATACTCACAACTACTGAATGCAAAGTGACTGATTTAGGGGTCTAAAACAGGAACATGGATTATTTGAAATTTCAGTACAAATATGTGGTCTCAAAGGAAGAAAAATGTAAACACACATTTTCAAATTAAAGGCACTGGAGGTACACAGCTGCAAATTAATGTATCATTTAAATTTTTTGGATTATAGTACAGTCTGTAAACACAGCAGATTCTGTTTTTAACTTGCATAAGCAAATTTTGATTTATCTGAACATCAGCACCTCAATATAAAGTCAAATTCAGATTACTTAGAGACATAATCAGTTTTAATTAACCTATTGGAATCAAGCCCCTTGTAAGTCTTTTTAAACATAATTTTGTCCAGAGGGTACTAGATTCATCATCCCTCTGGATTTTAACTAACATAAAATGTTCCACAGAGGGCTGGTTTGGTTTTTTGGTTTTTCTTTCCAAAGGGCACCATACACCTTGCATTTTCAGGTTTTGTATAAAAAAAAAGCTATGATCACAACTCCAAATCTCAGTTCCCTAAAAACAAACAAACCACCACACCCCACCCCACCTCCAACCACTATCTGACTTGAAATCATAGGCAGTATTTTCATTGGGAAAAAATGCCTGATAGCTTTCTTTTTAATCTATCTTTACAAAGCTCTCTGAAGATGAAAGAGGTCTCACTCAGACAGCTGCATTTTCATGCCAATGGCTAGCAGAAAGAATAGCCTTCAAGGAAACTGCTCAGTGAATCCCTAAGTAATCAGGCAGCAGAACAGACTATAAAAACCTTCAAAAAGGTCAACGGATATGGGGAGAAAAGAAAAAAAAAACACCCTTGACTTAACTTTAAGGGGTTTTTGGTTCGGGGTTTTTTTTGTTTAACTCCACTACCCTGGATTTAACCGCTAGCTGTGGAATTTAGCCATATTTGGCAGTAATTTCTCTAAAATAAAGAAATGTGTTAATGAAAGAAACAACTGCTGAGAAAGAACAAGAAACATGCAAAATTCAAATCACTGCACTGTTTCTGTTCAAGATAAAATGCCTTTTGTTTCTTATTTCTAGCACTACTGCTTAAGCAAATATTTAAAGAACAACAGCAAAAATCCCTCAGGATATTAAGAAATCAACTGAGCAGATGATTAACCTCACTGTGCATTTAATATAAACAATTAACAAAAAAATATACAGTGCTTCACAAAAATCAATTAAAATTGTCTTTTTGTAGTATAATGGGAATCTAACAAACTAATTCTAATCACATATCCGCTATCACAATCTGAACATATCTTATTCTTAACTATCTCATACATATTGCACTCATTTATCCTTAGGAGGCTCACATGTGTTGTTTACCTACATTTCCACACAAAATTTCCATGCGAGCATTTATGCAACACTCGTGTCATGATTTTTGAAGTATCTCAGACTTATCAAGCCAATAGCAATTGTATTGCATTAATGGCCTGGTCACACGCAGTAATTCTGAATCAATTCTGCATATGCCATGAAGTTGAACTGAGCATGGACAACTGCCAAAATCTTTTTCTACAAAAACATAATTTCCAAATGGAACAAGAGAACCAGTGCAGTACAACCAAGCATGTAGAATGCTAGAATGAGTCCATGCCCTTCATATGGAGCCAACAAAACAAATGACATTGAGATTATCCTTAAGAAGCTTATTAGCTTTCCCTGCATTGCATATATTATTATATGTTTATTCCTCAACTGAAATAATTTGCAAGTTTTCATTTTTTTACATAATTCTTTTCCCCAAAGTGATTTCACACAACTTACATGCCTGTGATTTATTCTAAAGCTCTGTCGTGATGAAAGGTGACCTTAAACCTTCAAGATCAGCACAAGAAGCACTGCAGTCATATTAGCACTAATCATATGAGCACTTCCAGCTTCCTCACCCCTCCGCCCTTTTCCTGTTTGGATGTATTGTGAAGGGTCCTGCAGCAAGTTTTTCATTGAAACATCAGAATTATTTTTAAAACATTGAACTGATATCTGAGTCATGAGCAGGAGTACTTTTTCTAGCACCATTTAAACTGACAAACAGGAGGAGACAGCTCTACAGGATGCCTGACAGATCTTCTTGAAACTCTGTACTACTGGTTTCAAATGAAGACAAAGCAAAGTGCTTACTAAGAATACCTAGGAGTTTTTAGACTACTTTGTATATAGGCCAAAATGTGCTTGAGATTGCAATTCTTTACATCAATCCTAAATTAAAAAAAATACTCTATTACAACAGGTTTAAATAAAACTTCCTAAGCTTACCTCAAGAACTTTAAAACAGTGGTTCCTCCCTTCATTCCACTGCCCATACAAGCTTTAGAGATGAACAAAGCATTAAGATAATTCTCTCAATGAATCTCAACCATGTAAACAGCTTACACGGCTTCTATAAACTCTGGTCTTCAGATAAAACACTAGACTTGACTGTCACAGTACAATCCACTCAGGCTTATGTCTGGGAGCTTAACCAGAGGGCCAGGTCTCCTTTCTGACTATACTATTAAACGAGAATGGTCCAGGGACCACAGCCCTGAAAGAAGGTGGCACAGGCTGGCTCAAATCCTTACTGCATCTACAACACATCTCTAGAGCAGAAACGTTATGTTACGCAGTAATGGGCTGTGAATCTCCCTGGGCTTACTGCAGATGCTTTAAAATATAATTTTCTGTGTATTTTTCTGGTCAAAGTGTGTGGAACTGTTTCAGAGCATTGCTTTTAGAACCTGGAACACAATTCTTTTTTGCTTGCCTGAAGTTTGAAATAAGGACATGATGTGAGGGCTTTTGGACTGCTGTATTGCATTTTACTCTGTTGTGTTAGTGACTGAGGACAAACCAAGTCTGGCACAACGTAGGGAGGACGTGAGGAGAAAAAGATTTAAACAAAAACCCTACTTCTATTACTAGGGAAATCCAAAAAACTGTGTATGATGATTCAGGATTAATTGCAGAACTACTATTTATACCACATCACTTTCATCACAGATGCACTCCTACATTTTAGAATAGACCCAAAGTAAACATTATGCTTCACAGTTAATTTTAATGGCAAGATTAAACCTCATTACTGGAATAGCACTCAATCTCAAGTATGATCCACAAAGTACAAATTCTGTAGCTGCTAGGAAGACTGAAAAATCTAGGTGCGATTCAGTCAGTTTTGAACAGAAATCTCTTCATGTATCTAGCATTCAGTTCTTCTCTTCTAAAATATTCCTTATATCCAAGGTGAAAAAAATTGTCTTTGTCTTCAGAGGTATTTCACAGAACTTGCACTGGCTACGCACTACAGCACTGGGAAACCAGTGGGGCCTCCTTGTTTGAAAGGTTCTTATCAAGACTAACCAATGTTTTGAGCAAAAAGAATCTGTACCATATGCACCACTGACTTTGTTGTTCACTTTTTAATATTATACATTAACATCAGCTCTGCAAGACAGTTTGCATCCTCGTTCGTATGCCAGTAAAGTAAGAGAGAAATTAAAGCAGATGCTTAATGAGTGTTCTCAAGTTCAGCAAGGACAACATTGATATTTATTTTACCTTCCAAATACTGTTCCCTAGCTGTAGCTGCCTCAGGGCATGTAGCACGTGTTCTTTGACAGACAGGATGGTGTGAGCTTCAGAGGTGTGACAGGCAAGAAAGTTGCCTTGGACCTTCCTGAAGTTTGAAGAAACTATCATGGCACTGAGAAGAATCTTTGAGATTCTATGTTTTCTCTGGTTCTGGAGACTGCTAGTTTAAAATAATAAAATGTATACAATGTATGTGTGCCCCTCTGCTTTCCACAGCTGCTGGATTCTCATTGTGTGTTTGCTGTAGGGCAGCCCCCTTCCAAGTCACAGTGCTTTCTACTAATGGCACGCCTCAAGCTCTGCGTCATCTGTCTTTTCCAGTGCTCCACAATCCAGTCATCAATCCACAAAACAACTTTTTCATAGCCCAGTATGAAACAGTCACAGTCACACGGCTACTTCTCCCCCCAAATTGATAGCATTTACCCCATTACATCACATTTCAACTAAGAACTCAACTTCCAAGAAAGAGACAGCAAGTGTGAGAGAACAAGAGCACACTAGAGAACAAGCGTGAAAGAACAAGAGCAAATGAAAGTGCACAAGAAATCTCGGGGGGGGGGGGGGGGGGGGGAATTGTAGCTAGATTAGGAAACAACTGGATGCAATTATGTCATTAAATAACTGATACAGGACAGCTGATTTTTTAGGGGTTTCAGACCATCTTAACCAGGATCAGTCAAATGAGTACAGAAAGGGGGGAAAGAAAAAAAAAATCAGCAACAGCTCACTTAAAGAATTCCCAAAACAAGCAAACAACAATCAAGATAGCAAGAAAAAGCATAAGAGAGAAGTTTCTTGTCTCTTCCAGCTTGATGTGTTCCTTCTGCATTCTAATACTGAACTAAGTCTTAAAGGAAAGGATATCACAGACTTCAGCTAGGACAGAAATCCTTCCTGGGCTGGGAGAAAGGGGAGGAGGCACCATGAGCTTTCACTGTCTTATTTCAACATATTAATTCATAATCTCCTTCTGATAACATATCCCATTGCTCATCTTCCTTAGCATAATACAAGGACCTGAATTACTATCTCCCAGGGGACCGAGCTTGATTTAACTTCTAGTACTCCGTACTTGTGGCAGGTGCTAGGGCCACTGTCAACTGAATGAAAATTAGCTGCTGCCCTGACCACCAGTACAACAGAGAAGGGAAGATATCTAAAAAATCCTTTGAAGAAACATAGAAAAATATTCTTAAGAAAGTGGGGTAACAGGCTGCTAGTGAGTGAACTCCAAGTTGATGACTCACACTTTTTTCCCTTAGATTAACTTTTCTTGATGTTGAAAAACAAAAAATGTATTTTGCTAAATTACTGATTATTGCGATCCCATTACTGCTGAGTCAGTTGTCAGCTCAGTTTTTCTCAGACAAGCACAAATAAATCAGGAATATATAAAGTAAATCAAAGAAAGGAAGCATAAAATAGCATGGGAGTAGAATTTACTGTTCTCCCCTAGGAAAATTCTCTGCCATGATTTTAGGCAGGCTACAAAATAAAGGAACTCAGGAGTTTTTCTGTGATGTTCTGTTTTAAAATTGCTCCCACAATTTAAAATATGATAATCTGAGTTTTTGAAAGCTCGAAGCAACATTGCGAAGTTTGTTTGTATACTCTGTAATAAATCTGACAGTAGTTTGACTTTCCAGTTACTTCCTTTTAAGTTTTAATCAAACCATCTTAATATTTTAAGAGTTCAGCTGTAATGTCATCTTGTCACACCAACATGCATTTCAAAATGTAGATAAGTAAAAATTATTCAACCCTTGGATCATACACATCTCAGCTTGCTTGATTAAACCTCTCTTTGAAACTTACTCATCTTTTGTTCAATCTCCAGCGAGCATTCCTCTAGTATGCTGTGTAAGAGGACACAGGTAGCCATTAGGGAGTCTAAGGAAAACAAAACAAAAGAAAACCCCAACACAAAAAATACTGAAATACTACAGGAAAAAAGAAAAACAAAAAAACAAATGTACAAGCAACTGCAAACCCTTACCCCTCAGCATTCTTAAAATATCACTCAACTTCCGAAACCCTGAAGAATATATAGTGGTTTTCAGTCTTTGTGTAGGGAATACTTCACGGCATCCAGAAAAAGGCAAGAGAAAAGCAGGTGCTAAGCATGCCATTTCTGAAAGGAACAAGAAGAGCTGAGAACCACTGGTCTAGTAAACATGTCAGACATTTATTTCAGGAAAATACCAAATTTGAAAACTAGAATTTCAATTGCACATTTCAATCTGTCATTGTGTGTTTGTCAATGAGTATGCTCAAACATTAATATATGCCACGTTACTAATACAAAAGAAACTACCAAGACTTAATATTTCACAGAGAAAAAAAAAGCAGAAAAACAACACAACACAGTTCAATGAAATTAAGCTCCATAAATACATTTTGATGAGTTTCTAATGACAGGCCCTAAGTCTAAGGGGTCATAACAGCCCCATGAAATTGTCACATAATTCATTTGCACCAACTTGGATCCCTCCAGCTCATTTAAAATTAACATTTGTTAACTTTAAAATCTGTAAAAAGCAAAACCTGTGGAGAACATACCACTGCCATAACAGTTTATACCAAAGGTCAAGCTGCCCTCAGACCATGTCTGTCTGACACTTCCTGTGAGCAGGGACTACAGCTCACAGGTCCCATAAATGTCTGCATGCCTGGCTGCCATTACCAGCACTATTATTTTATCTTGAACAGCTTAGTCGCTCTTTATACTAACCTCTGCTACATGTGCAAGATGAATAACTGTAGGACTAAAGGATGAAGTAATTCCTTTTTCACTTCACTGTCGCCTACAACCTAGAACTGTGCAAGTCACAACTGCCTCCAATATCACCACATTTCTTCCTCATAATTCATAAGGATATTAAATAATGCCCTGAGCCTGCTAGATAAATTGTGTATTTCTAGAATGCATACACATTCATAAAAGGTGAAGATGCTTTTTGTCCTTTTTAATATGATAACAAATATTCTCATGAATCACTGCTAAACCTTACACAAGATCAATGGCAATAATGATAAGCTTATACCAAAATATAAAATATAAGTTTAACCAAGCCTATATTCCTATTTTATATTACCTTATGATCAAAAGAAATGAGAGCCACTTGAGTTTAACTATGCATTCTTACGTATAGCCTAGTTAATTCATCATGAAAGGCCAACAGTCTGAAAGTCAGGAAGACTCAAGAAGAAACAGTGAACAACCCATATGTACCATAGTGTGTAAAATACTTAAACCTAGAATTTCTCATACTTTCAATATTGTGTATTAATTGTGGTTCTTTTAACTGATCAGAAAAGGAAAGAAAATACATCCTTATTTATTCAAGAACCATTTTGGTTAAAAAATTAAATTTAATTCTTAATGGTATACCACCTTGTCTTAGCCGCATGGTGAGACACACACTTCAAATTCACTTGAATTTCTCCTTCAAATATCTTGTAGCTAGAAAGATTCCTTTGTCAGGAAACAAAGGCTTCCTAAAGATGAATGAACTCAGCACCAAGCTTTTGATTTGGAGATATTTACCTACTTATTAACAAAGGGAAACAATAAAAAGCACCGATCAACAGCAGCATACAAAATATCCAAAGCCAGCTTGCTCATGACAGGAACAATGCAAGTTTTTTAATGCAAAAGTCTTCTCAGAAAAAAAGCCTTACACACAATTTGCTTCAACACCAATAAAACTAATAATATCTAATGTTCATAACATCTAGGGTCAGTTTTTTCACTCTCTTTGTAAACTGGAATTGTATTTACATCCCATTTCCTAGGAAAAGAGCAAGATCTTATAACCTATCAAAAAAAGTCTAAGACACACATTTCTGTTTTGAACAAAACCAAATGCTGCCAGCCGTAAGACCTGTGCATCTCCACTGGGGGATTCCAGTGAACTAGATAGCGGACTAAGTATATTACATATCTCTCTGATGCTTACTTATTTTGTTTATAAAAATCAAAGAGCACTTTTTTTTCCCCCTGTTCTTACTGTAGGTTATGGAGTGACCCTCCATGGTGGCTTGACCCCAGACAGCAGCTAAGCACCCACACAGCCACTTGCTTGCTCCCCCCACAATAGGATGAGGGAGAGAATGAAGCAAAAGTGAGAAAACTCATAGGTGAAGATAAAGACAGTTTAATAAGTGAAGGAAAAGGGGAGGAGGAACAAACAAGTGATGCAAAGACAACCACCCACCACTTCCCACAAGCCGACTGATGCTCCCCCAGTCTCTAAGCAACAACTACCTTGGGAGACAAACCCCCCCACATTGTTTGTTTTTTAGGTTTGATATCAGGATTTATTGCTGAGCGTAACGTTTTATGGGATGGAGGGTCCCTTTGGCCAATTTGCGTCAGCTGTCCCAGTTGCATCCCCTGTCTACAGAGTAAGAGAAAGCCTTCACACTGGGCAAGCACTGCTCAGCCACAGCCAAAACATTGGTGAGTTATCAACACCAGTTTAGTCACAAATTCAAAACGCAGCACCATATGGGTTACTATGAAGAAAGTTAACTCCATCCCACTACCCAAAAGCATGGGGCATAAGTTATTAATATATAATACCAAAGACAAGAATAGATCTGTTTAAAATCCTCTTTCCATCTGCCTTCTATACAAATGTCAGTATTTGCTGTGAATTCCACTTGTCATAGCCAAATTCTATGAGAATTTCTTAAATCCAAAAAGAAAATTAGGGTTTTTTAAGTAAAATCTTCTATGATTTCAGTAAAAACCTCCATGGCTAAAAATGCTTTTAAAACATCAGGAATTCTTTCTGTTATCCCTCTGATTTTACTCTTCCTAGCAATGTAGATTACAAATATTAACTTATTTCTGTATCCCAAAGACGACCAGTAAAATTCTCTATCAACCCCAGAGTAACCACAAATTTAACATTCATGCAAAAGAAATGTGGACACTACAGTATTGAGTCAGGTACAGTATATTTATGTTAAGCCATTAAAAAGCATTTACTGTATTTATTTCTGCAAATATCCTGCCTGCCTACACATTTCGAAACTTTATGCTCCTATATGCAGGAAATATATGTAAATGGAGTATCTACTGTAAAATACTCATTTTCTGCACTTCTCTTTTTCTTGGTTGGGGGAAGAGAGAGGAACTAAAGATTCTATCATCAGTTTGAGACAGAAATATTATATACGCTGGGTTAACTTGAGGAATTAAAATGTCCCTTGGTTATCATATTCCAAAGCAAAACCTATTACTCTTATTCTGCATATATTATGAAAGTTTTAAATCCCATCTGACATAAATTCAATTAAGCACATTCTTAGAAGACAGTTGTACAGGTAACAGAATGACTCATAAGGATGTTTAAAACTTCATTAAGGGATACAGGTAAATTGTATTAAGATTTATTCAACTAACTCAGCATTAAAACAATTCAAATACACCCCTTTAACAGGAATCGTGTTAGCTGACTAAATCTGTCCTTTCTGAAAAGCAAAGGAAACATTGGGGAGCACCCAGTTTTTACAATTCCTTTAGGTTTTCCTTGCACACAGTCTAAATGGCCTTAACCTGGAGCCATGTCACCATGAGGACACAGAGGCCACCATCGAACAGGTATTATACAGACACAGATCCATATAATATCAGCCGTACTTTCACACCCTCGTATCCTCACACACACAGTGCCTCTACGTTATTAACAAACATAGCACATTTTTTTCAAAAAAAACATCCACAGCACTTTTATTTATAATTTTATATGCGAGGTTGGCTAGTAGTTGAGAACCTGCCTCTTGGGAAGTAGCTCGAACACCTTGGAGCCAGGAATTCTCCATACAAACAGGAACACAACTAACATGTTTTTGCAAAGGCCACGAGAAAACTTACATATATATAGGTTCCTCAATAGATAGGTCACCTGGTTTATATGAAGATTGAAGGACAATGCTGTATCCAAGTTATAAAACTGTAGCAAGTCTAATGCCATGCCACAGATAGGAACAATCAGCACAGACAATGAATGTTACGAGGGATGAAAGGGACTGGCAGTCAGATATAGACAGCAGGATCCAAAAATCAGGATAAAAATCTGAATAATTTCAGTGAGATTACACACATGCAAATGAGAGAGATGGGATTACTAAACTGAATTTAGGCATGTGTTATTAAGTGAATGAAAATAAAATGGGAGTATATCACATTACCTATAGAAATTCCAGAAATTACGACAAAAGTGCTTAGGTCACTAGACTCATGTGTCTACTGTCTAAAGCATAGAGTCAAGCAGATAAACCAAAAAACCAACCCATCAAAAAAAACCCTCTTAGCTCTGAGAAAAGCATGTTTTACAACATAATCCTTTCAAGTAAAGAGTTGTATACAAGTTCCTTCAAAACACAACCGGTGATTTCCCACTAATACTGAAGAAAAGTGATGCTCTTGATCCTTCTCTGCCTTTTTAAAAAAGGTCATAATTACATATTGCTAAACAATATAATTTAAATACTTTCATATATACAGTGTTTTTGGAAATAAGTTTAATATAACTGTTTTCAAAGTATTTCCACAATTATAACAAAAAATTATCTTTAACCTGTATATAGAAGCCATCAACAAAACTACCTTAATCCACAAAGCCAATCATTTACAGAAGACTCTTTTATCAAAGGCTGGCTAGTTTGACAATACTGTTGAGGTTTATAATTAAGTACTCTATTGTCACTTGTATATGTTAAAACATTTACGAATACACTTCGCTGGCATCCAGTTTAGGGTACTTTACCATTTTTAAAGAAATTTCATCAGAGATCTTAAATTGGAAGTACTGTTCAGGTAATACGGTTTCTTTCTTTTCCTCTACCCACTCATTATGGAGAGTATCTTTTATCAGTATACAATGCATCAATAATTCTTTTTACCAGCTCTCAGAAGTAGCATATATTTGATTTGTGGTTAAATGGGACTGAACAAATATACTAGAAAAGACCAATGAGAAAATGAATTGAATGATTAAGGTCAATTTGTAACCACTTCTATTGTCTGCAAAATATATATATAAAATATTAGTAACAAAACATACTAAAACATTTTACTAAGCTAATTTAGCAGTCAATCAGAGCAAAACCCATATTTTTTATAAAGTACTAGAGCTACTTTTCATATTCTGAGTTCAAATCTCAGGAACAATTTCAGTATATACATTCACAGTGTCTCAAAATATATCTTTTCTTTATGAACTGTATAACTTCAACCACCCTGCCAAGTAACAGAACATCCTTTTCAAATTAGAAAAGTGCATTTGGAAGAGAAAAGCTCTGCTACTTAACTTAAAGTTCTGTATCTTACCTCAGCAGAGCAGCATCATTGCCTTATACAAAATCTGTAAGAAGATTTTTACCCTATATAATGTATTGATTACAGAAACTGTGCACTGGCAGCTGTATCTGCCAGGAAAGTTCTGCCAGACTGGTAGCTTCGTCTTTATGTAAAGGATGGGGTTTTGTCACAATGATAGTTATTGCGATTCCTGAAATTCACATTTGTTCCTGTAGGTTATTACAAACTACTTGAACGCTTGTGAGAATATATATGCTTAATCTGAGTTTTCATTCAAATTAGTTTCACTAAATGTTAAAAAAAAAAACCAGAGTTTTAATGAGTTCTAATGGATCTGTCTTTAAAAGTTGTTAATACACTACTTTCTAAACTTTTTTTTATTTGTTTTAGCTATTTATTTTGCCATTCTTGGAAGTAAAGTGAGTTTATTCTGAGAAATAACAATTTTCTTCCTGGTACAAAGACAATATATGGATTATCTGTAACTTATTATACAAGAAATATAATTTTGTTGAATATAAGTGTACCATAGATCTTTTTATCTTTCAAAACAATAATTTCACACTTGTTCACTCTAAAATAAATTCTGATTAAAACAAAATAATCGGAACAATGGCAACACGCACTGATATAAAGTTCAAAGCAAGAAATTACTTTCAGTTGTCTTTTATCAGAATATTTACAAATATTATTTTTAAACAAAAACAAAATAATATCTCCAGCATCGAAGCATCCTTTTCTTAGAAGCTAAAATGAAGTCAAGTTTTTAATTTACTTCTTAAACAATCATACCAATAAGATGCAACAGATGCACCCTTTATCAAGGCACAAAAAACATCCTGCTGTGCCTATTCATCAAGAATATGAGGCTATTACAATGTCAATAGTTTAAAACTGTTAAGTTTAGTCTTGATTATGCTAGTGGAAAGTGAAAAATGTCTCATCCTTCCCTATAGCTGGAGCCCTTTTTGCTGTCTTTCTTTCCTTTTAGGGAGAAGTAACAAGTAAAAAGTAAGACTACTAGTTAGACCATAGCCAGAAGGTCAAGGGATGTAATTATTGCTCTCTAGTCAGCACCTGGGAGGAACATCTGGAGCACTATATCCAGCTTCCCATATCCTCACACACAAAATACATTGACAAAGTTGAGCTACTCAAACGGAGGACCATCAAGACAGTGAGAAATTGGAGGAAACACTGTATGGAAAGAGGCTGAGAAAGCTGGATTTGCTGTACAGACTGAAGAGAATGTTCAGACAGGATGTGATTGTTTTCCTTGACTACCCAGCAGCAACTGCCTTAAAACAATGTTATAGACTGTGCTAGAAGGACCAGCTGCAATATGTGTAAAATTCCTGAAAAAGGCAGATCTGCTGACACAGTGAAATTAAAAAGAGTATATATTGTTGACTTCAGTATCATAAAGTAGCTATGCCTTAACCTTTTGAACAGTCACTCCCAGAACACCAGCTAAATTAATGCTTAGGAGTGTATATTACCTAATATGTATGAAACGCATACGCAAACATTTTGTGTGTGCTTTCAGCAGCCACAAAGGTTAATAAACTTGATCTTCAGTGGGATCATTAATAAACAGGGCTGTCTCTCAAAGCACAGGAGAAGGTTCTCCAGTTCTTGTCCAAAAATTCATTTGATATTTATCTTTTTGAAAAGAAAAACTAACAATTCCATTTCAGCAGTGATAGATGTATTTTCCACCAAAGGAAATAAGAGAGGAGTAGTGGAAGACTAAATGTATTCAAAACTCAACATAATTTTGTTCAGGCTTTTTGCTCCATTTAGTAAGTATGATGGGAAGAAGTAGAGCCCTTATTAATAGTACAGAAAGCATAAGGTCCCCTGAAAAACTACTGCATAGAGTTAATTACTGAAAATGGAAAATGTCTGGTTGTTTATTGATTATACTATTGTATTTAAGAATACCCTTACATATAAAGTACCAGTCTGGGAAAGTGATATTGACTTTTAGCTTGATAATTACAACCCGAATAGTCCCTTTGTAATACAAAGCTTTATTCAATAAAATATTTACCATGAAGTTCTTTGGGCCATACAGTACAGTCAACTACCCCCCATGATCTCTTATAGCAGCAAAACATTAACATGGATATTTGAACAAATCTGGTGGCGGTTTTTTTGTTTATTTGGGCTTTGGTTTGTTTTGGTTGGGAGGGGTGGGGTGTTAATTCCTAGGGAGAATTCTTTTTATTTGCTTAAATAACAGAAAGCATGAATGCTGCAAGGAAATGTAGAACTATAAAATACTAGTCATCACCTTCACCATGGCAGAGCACAGTTACATATTACAAGCCTCCTACTTGCATTCAGCAAATAATCAGCCTCAAAAGTGAGACTTCCAAATCCTTTTGAGATTAAAAGGTACAATTAACATATTAAATATTTAGTACTTTTTAATTTCCCAGTAGCCTACACTTCATTGCCTTTAAATAATATTGCACTCAGTATAGTGGTCTCGGTATATAAATACAAGAGAAATACAGATACTAACACGGGTAAACAAACATGTAATTTTATCGATTTTATTCCTATTACAAAGTACTTTTTCTGAAAGAACAGTTGATAATCTAATTAGAATGCACTAAAAAAGAATGATTGATAACTCAACTAAATTTTACCTTTTCTTTATCATCATTTGCTTTATGATTACCTGTAATTAGAGATGACTTTCAATCAATTTAAATAAATCTGCAGCCACTTAATGAAAAATAGTCTGAGAACATTTCTCAGTCTCTGTTTCTCAGCAAGGAGGGCCTGCAGGCCATTCGAATCCTAAATCTGAATGGCTATAAAACAGTATTCAGGGTAAGAAAGAATATTTTATTTTTATCCACCATACCAACAATGAAATGAAAATATACTCAGTATATTAATTCTCATTCAAAATTGAAAATAAGTTTAAAATAATGTATTCTAAGATAAGCTTTTCCAGTATAGGATGGATGCACAGGTCCAAATAATAATTTCTTAGATACTATTTGTCAGAGTTCAGACAAGGTCAGTTACCATGAATCTTTTTGGCAATAAAATATAACAAGAATAGATGTCTGTATTAAATATTAATACTCTTTATACAATGTAATTAATGTACAATGCCTTGTAAAAACATAAAATACTGACATATTTACTCAAAAATTATGTACATCGTCTTAAGAAGTTTGGTTTTTTTTCCCCTCCTCATTAAATCACTTTACTCCTTTAATAGGGAAATGTAATGCTGTAGAAATAAAAAAAGCAGAGATAGCCACGACAGCATGCTGGTCTGTTCCACTATACTAGAGGAAAACCTAGCTGCATCTTTGAAACCACACATTGTAGTCGAACATTCTCCTGAAAATTACATAAAGCAAAGAACTGGAGCTTTGTCACTCCTCAAAAGCCCATTCTATACATTGTTAAAATTGAAACTTTAAATCTTTAAAAAAGGCAATATTATGAAGTCTGTCACTTGCCGTCACCATAGGAGTAATTTTAACTTTTACCAGAACATTGTTGGCACCCTGAGTTCTACCCACAGGAAAAATAAATACAATTTGTGACAGAAACTAATATTTCTAAGTCAAAACCATTTTTCCATGGTAGTTGCATGAAGTAATATCAATATGTGTTATTTTATAATATACATCATTTGGTAAAGATCAAATTGGAATGGCATATGAAGTTTCTCACATCTTTTAAATTTGTTCAGTATATTGACTATTTCCCTGATTTATGTACTGAGAGGAAATGCTGGTGTTGGCTACATAGAGATCTTCATCTGTGGTACAGGAAAACCTCTCAGGTCTAATGGTTCTATTCAATAATCTCTGCAAATAAGCATTTACAGGTAGAAATGGGAAACTATGAATCTACAAATTAAAAAATGCTCACCAAATATTTTGTAGAAAAGTGGCACAACAGTATTTGCCTCTGTTTTATTTCATAAATTCTAATGAGAGTCCTTCAAAAGGAGATCTGAACACCATTTTTATGCTACCAACAGAATCAAAAGCTACGTGGAGAAGCATTTACCTTTCCAAGGTCTTTGTAAGTTATTACATTACTTCTATGGTTATTAGGAATCTTGCATTTAACAAACCTTTTGAACTTGAATTACTACTTTTAAAAATCACACAGCAAAAAGCTCAGAAAAAGCCTATAGTATTGCAGTGTTGTAGTGGTACTCGTTAAATGCCCAGTTAACTAGAAAGAAACCAGAGTTTGTGAACTGTACTTAGGTTATTTCACTGTTGACAAGAACCCAGCCAGGATTTTCAAACATTTGTGCCCAAGCTCAAGAAACCATATCAAAATATACCTCCACTCCTCCAAATACTTACGTATTTTGATTATCTGAGAGTGATCATCTTGAAGTGAAGTATGTACATAAAATGAGGAAATGCAAAAGTGGTGATGCCTGTGATTTCAGTTCAGCACTTCAGTCAAGGTGAATTCTTATTGTGCAACATTAAAAATCCAGTCACTCAGGCAACTGTATCTTTATTTGTGTTAAATTTAGACAGGCATGTATTTATATGAACATTATAATTTGTCTCTACAATGTTTGCTTCTAAGATGCTGCACAGTCAAAATTTTAAAAGTTCTACTCCTGTTATATTTAACATCCCTGTATTTTATACAAAAAAAGAGCTGCTGTATTTTGCGTTTCCATGTGTTCATAAATTATTTCAGAAAAGATGAGACAGTACGCCTCCAAGATGCTAGATCAACCAAGAGTTCATTTCTTAAAATGATTACTCTTTATCAAAAAAAAAAAAAAAAAAGCTGTAGAATATCCTATTGGATCAGCAATTATAAACAAAACCAAAAGACATACAGACTCTCACCACGTCTTCAAGTAGAAGCCAAAAGGCAGAACATCTCTCTCTTTCTTTTCTGCTTTCAGTTGAGGATTTTTTTACTGTTTAATACATATTCGCAGAACAGCTGCTAGGTTTGTCTTACATGAAAGACACAGTAACAAGCTCACTCGATGTGAAGTTACTGAAAGTCCAGTACCGGGTCCTCTGGGATGACAAAACCTGTGAAGGCATCAGTTTATGGCAAGGGAGAAGTGCATAGGCTACCAGCCTCCCTATTGCTGCAACAGCAGTGCAGATAAATCTCATTTTATCAGCTATATTATACAGGAGGTTTCAGGTACTACAGCAGTATACAATAAAGAAAAGTTCAGTACCTATGGAGCAGTTTCACCACACCCTTCATGGTACTGGGCCAAGAGATATAAAAAGACATGATTAGCATCTGAAATCACCCTTTCAATATAACAGCCAAACATATAAAACAATCTTTCTACTCTCTTGGTAGCAGTTTGGTATCACTGCTGTAACAGCAGTGCAGTTTTGAAACAGCATTTACAACTTCACTGCGTCCTTGCTAATGCTTGTGTCAAGCCATAAAGGTATAAGTAGGTTCAGACAGAGAACAGAGAATTCTCTTTGTGAGGAATGCAAGCAGACAACTGCTACCACAGCTTCTTTTTGTCCGAAAGTCTTTGGAAAAGTCTAAAAACTCCTGCCATGGGTATTACTGCTTTTGGGGGCTTGAATGACTCTTCTCTAACTGGTTCTTATGCAATTAGCAGGAATCTTCACAAGATCATGGTATGTTCTTGTGTTACACAAAAACACCCAGATCAAAGTTCAGAGGTTATTACTTCCAACAGACTTCTATTTTTCCAGATTAATGGATCCAGTTTAGAACAGGACAAAACCAGTAACTCTATCAATTATTTTAATTTATCTTTTTATTTTTATGGTCCAGGCTGAACTTGTTGAGGTACATCTAGTATTCTACTAGACAATGCATTTTAACATGGATCTTTATTTTGCCTCATGTCCAGTAAACAAGATAGGCTATTAAAAAGACTACAGAGGCTATCTCTGTATGGACAGGTATTCCACCTGTGTTCCGAGCTAAACATAAACCCATTCCAGTTTGGAACTACGCAGGCGGATTAAGGCAGTGCAGACTTTCTGCTTCCACAGTTTAAATGATAGTAATTATTTTAGTTGTGTATCCTTGCTTTTGGATGTTGTCACTTTCTTTTCCTCCACTTGCTAGTTCCACATGAAGCCTTCTTTCATAGTCAGGGGTATATATAGACACATTTTATTACGTGTTAGAAACTACAAAACTCTTAAAGAAAAGTCATCTCCAAACCTATATTCAGTTAATAACATTTAAGAATAATTCCAGAGAACCTGATAACTTGATTGAATGAGTTCATTTTCACTGTTCCTTATCTTGGCTTTAACCATAAAAGAACATGTCTTATTATGACAAGAACAGCTCTTGCACCTTCAAGCTTCCATAATTCTTCTTTGAATTGCCATCATTCTTTAATATGTCCTATCATATATGCCTGAGGCAATACAGTATTAAACTACCATTTTAAAAGTTTGAGTTTGCCATGTGTATTGTATTCAGTGTCTGCACTAATGTGAACCTTTTACTGAAGAAATCACATGCTGTATAGGATACAAATTATCAGCTTATACAACTGTATCAAGCATCAGTATTCTGGACATAGTAAGGATAGACAATATTTATTCTGGAAACTTTAAAAAAGAAGAAAGTGGCAGAGAAGCCTGACTGAGAACAAAGATAAGAGGCACTATGTTGATCTTCTTTCAGCTCCCTACAATCCAATTAAAAAAAAAAAAAAATCTATATTAAAAATGGTAGTTGAGCTGTTGCTTACTCTACCAATGTTTGGATCATGTATCAAGAGTCTAGGGGATGCTGCTGCCATGGTCTTCACAGTAAGTTTGTGAAGTTTTATGAAACAGACTCAGCTGGTGCATAGAACTTAGTCTTGTTATTTGAATGCATTGCAATACACTGTAATCTGTCTGTTTTCCAATGTATTAGATTAACATTTATCTCTTTAAGCACACAGCTTATCTGTCAAAAAAATCCTCTACAGTGTCTGGAGCTATGTCTCCAAACAGAGTGTCCTAGTTCTGCATAGACTGTTATTTAGTGTCCCAATTTTCTTCACTTTGATAAAGAGGAAAACTATTCATTTCTGACAAGTTGATTAACAACAATCAGTATTATTTTCAGAAAAACAGATCAGCTATTCCCAGAAAAGCTGCAAAACTATTCTCCTCTATTTTTTGACATGGCAGAAATCTATATCAATTCCAAATATGAATGGCAGTGATAAAGTCAAAGCAGAATAAAAGTAGGGTTACTTGTATAAGAATTACACCTGCTAGCAAGTATTTTCATGCCCCAAATCTGTGACTTGACCCCAAAATTGTACTCTGAATGGTGAAGTATTTTCTACAGATCCTAAAGCTTTCATTTCAAAATAAATCTTTTTAACCTTATAACAGCAAAAATAATCTCCAAAAACTAGGTTGAAGCTGTTTCACTATATTAGCAAGAGTAATAAACATACATTTGTCTTTGCCTTTCCTATTTCTATTCTCTTCTACCATAAGAATGTGTAACACAAGCCAACTAATCTCAGGAACTGTGCGTGTTCTCATCTACTTAACTATGTTTGTTTTTATTGCTGCATCATGAATTACTAGGTCGATTTTGACTTCCACGTTCCCATACAACTCCACTGCTTTTTCAATTAATCCTAGAACAGGATTCAAAAGATGTGCTGCTTCACAGTAAATCTGTTTCAAAACCATATAGTTCTGCACTCTTACGTGTTTTTTCTATCTAGCTGATAACTGCAGAGTTTCTCCATCCAGAATTGGATATTAAAGATCAAAAGGAATCGTATCTAAACTCCTGAACTTGTTACAGACATAATCATCTGCCCACAGAGGTATAGTTACAGTATCAGAATATATATATTTTTGAACACTTAAATTATGTAATATTTTATTGTTACTATTAGATTGTTATAGATTAGATTGCTATATATTATATATCATTGTATTATATATTATTATTAGATTAGGGTTGCTACTGAAAAACTAGAAGACTATTAATAATAAAGAATACTAGTAATAATAAACTGAGGAATATGCAGCACATGATTTTTGTTTATGAAATTATATGTTCGGATTGAAATTCAGGCTATTGCTATCAACTTATATTATGCCATAACCTGTGTGAAGGCTAATGAATTCTTATTTACCATGGCATTCCTGGCTCTAGGTTGAAAAAACAAAGGATTCTATGACAGGAAAAAAAAAGAATCTGCAGGTAGCTTCAGATCAGAGGAGCAAATTCAAGTAGGCCCTAACTTCCTATGCCTTATGGTTTAATAGCATTGTTCTGCTGTACCATGAACAACTGGGTAAGTCTTGACTATCATGATTACATACATAGTATTCTTCTATGAGCTGTATTCCAAGAAATTTTGTACTAATTACAGTAATGTATTGCTTAGTAATTTGTACGCAAATTTCAGAAACATTACACCTTTGTGACTTACATCTCAAATAGATGTACAGCATCTTAACCAGAAACAGAAAGTGATCGTATAGAGATATTTTTTCTTTCAAGATGGGGAATTTATTGAGGAATTAAGTACACTAATAGTAACAAAGAATATTTGACTTCAAAATTTCCAACTTTGTCCCTGTTACTCAGCAGGAGATAACTTTCTTCTTCAGAAAACATTCTTTTCTACCATTTGCATACATTTCCAGTGGATTAATAGAATACATGGTACACATTCAAAAACTTTTGCAAAGCAATAGAGAGGGATTAGATCTGATGACCATTATAAGTAACTCAATGTGTTCAAACTGGGAGGCCTTAAATTTTGAGAACAAGCAACATAAGCTTATTAATAAGCTAAAAAGTTTCCTTCAATGCACAAAACTAATGGCAGTACAGGTGTATTTACTGGGGTTTTTTTCTCCTACAGCGATGGGTTTTTTCCTCAGGAGTTGGTCGCATAGAATACTTCTATGGCAAGAAAGATATGATTTGAGGACACTACAAAAAAGATGACCAAAGGACTCCAGAAAGTACTTAGTAATTAGCAATGATTCTGTCCACAGATATCATTGAGAAGTGAAACCCACCCATTCCAGATCAGCATGCTGTAGATACAAAAAGTGTTGCTTAAAAGTATCCTCTATTCTGAATGCCCCCCATCTGCCTGTTTGTGTTCAGAACACTCAACACATATCACCACAGTAATTTAAAGCAATATTATTCAGGTTATCTTTTAGATTATTATGATCAAATATAAATAGGTCAGTTCTACTCTGCTTCTTCACTGATGGAAATTTTGGAAGCCAATTTTTATTTGATTATATACAGAAGTCACATCTTCAAACATCATGACACTCTTTGAATATCAGTGTCATAAACAGGACTCAAAAATACAAAGATAAAAATGAAAAGCTAGTATGTGAATTTGTGCTGAAAAGCTGGAATCATATGCAATCCTAAACCACAACAGGAGGAAGACAGCTTATCATATTCCTTTGTCCACATTAAAAAGTCACAAAATAATACAACCTTGCTGGTAAGCCGTGATCTTAAATATAATTTTAAAATATCCCAGTTGGGTACAAATGAAAATGATACAGCAGTGGTACTGTAACATTTTAAGAAAGTTATGACACCAAACTGAATACAAAGTGCACTATACCTGTCATTAACCAGTGCTACACATTCTCCATGTTAGTGATCACCATAATTCAGTTATAGCTTAGATGTCACAATCAATGCCTCATTCTATAAATTAAAGTTATGATATGATTGATTTGACTAAGAGTTCCTATTAACTTTCTTAATTTCACGTCCTCCAAAACACTTGCAAAAAACACTTTTTTTTTTTTTGGAACACCACGTTTCAAAGGAGTAGTCACAATACGTATGACAAGATTTACCTTTTAGACCTTCTATGAAAGCAACTGGGAAAGGATAACAGAACACAATATAGCTAATCCTGCATAAAAAAAAAAAAAACAAAAACAAATTCATTGCTAAATAAAATCACATGCTCCATAAAATGAGATGTAAAACTTGTACAGTATTCATAACATACTTCCACTATGTTTTTTACTAGGTAAGTGAGAAATTTTGTCTTAAAAAAAAATCCAAAAATACTTGATGAATTTCTTAACATGAAAGTAAAAGTACACCAGTATAAACCATCTCAGTTTCAATGATGCCAAAACCCTGCCATAGCCTTGAGGCAAAAAAAATGTAATTCCTGCTTCAAAAATAAACTTAGACTATCTGGTCTTACCAATAACAAATTGAACAATCTTGAAACACAAGTAGTTGATGTAAAATAAAAGTAGTTATATTAACTGTAACAAAATTACTAAATAAATTTGAGGAAGCCCACCTCTCCATATACAACTGCCTTCCTTTCTGTATTAACAACATTAAAAAACATTGTGGTTGTGGGGGTTTTTTAATAAATGCAAGTTCCACAAAGGATCAAAATATTTTTTTGCCAGTAATAATTTCTCTCATCTAAATCCAATACAAATGAGAAAACTAATACCACATTACTCACTTAGTAAACAGAAAGTTTTTAATTGAACTTCCCCTTCATTTGCTTGCAAAACTGGAGCTGAAATCTCTTGCCAGTTGAACCACCTTTTTTTCCATATGAATACTTTCAATACTGAGAATCCACAGAAATATGATAAATATAACTTAAACTGACAAAATCCCCAAAGAAACAGCGTTTTGCATTATTAGCATTATGCACATAATCTCTTGGTGCCATTGGAGTTTTCCTCTTATTCTCCTTTGGGGTGGGGGTGGGGGGAGTGGGGAATCCATTCTTTTCTATCTATCCAGATATTTCTTTTCCTACTGGAAATCTAAAATACCTGAGCTGGGTAAGTTAGCCTTATTACCTCCCTCAGTCACCTTATACTCCAGAATTCATTGTTACTTACAAGCAACCAGCTGCAAAATCAATTGCCATAAACAAAAGGGAAATCAGAAGCATCATGTAAATTGCACTAAAATGGAAAAAAAGCTATAGGTCGGATATCTCCATCCTTTAGATTTGAAGTGTTAAAGGACATTGCCTGGAATTAGTAATGAGCCAAAGATTGTAAACCGCCAGTAGTATTTGTAGCAAACCAAGACATGAGATGGGAGTTTCTTTCTACAAAAGAAAACAAAACTCCATCAGAGAAGAAATGGGCATTGCACACTGCCAGGAAGGCAGGCAGATATTAGACACAACTTCCTTTTTTTTTTTTTTTAATTTTTATTCTTTTAAGCATAAAGACTCTCAAACAAACATACTTTGGGAAAATGAAGTGACAGTGAATTATTGCACAGCCAGACCACGTGCAGGAATTCCCTTTATCTGACTTCAGCCATCTCCATTGCTATGTTTTTCCTCAAATACCAATTTCCTGAAGTCTCCTGTTTTCCAGAAAGAAACAGGATATGAAGAGAAAACAATATGAAAGAAGTTTTGAAAAAAAACTCTTACTATGAAACAGAAAGAGGACATACAAAAAAAATAAAAATAAAAATATTTTACAGTATTTATTATTTTTATTTTAAGAAGTGAGCAGCATTATCTGTGGAAGATGAGCAGAAAAATCAAGTAGCAATGCAATGCAGAACACCTGGCTCTGCAAAAAGAGAAGCATATGGTTTAGCAGAACATCTTGCAGTGGTTAGAGAGAGAAAGGATCAAAGATCATGTATCAGCACTGTCAGTTTCCTCAGGATGATGTTTTTCTACTCAGTACACTGCAGATCTAAAGTACCCCAAGCACTAAATTTCCAGAGCAGGCTATAGAGATGCTTGATTTGCTTGGAAAAGGGGAGTACCTGATCCATACAACAGCACAGAGCTTAAGTGGTAATTTCATTTTTCATGAGATTATTAAAGACCATGAAAAATACATCAGTTGTCTTCCACAAGGACAACTGTAACCATCAGTTTTTAAAATTGTTTTTTAAATGTCATAGCATGTTAAACATAACTGGTCAGATTCCCCAGTCTCAGGGGAGCACAGCAAACTGAAAGGTTGGCATGGGAAATAGTTATAGTTTTCTGACCACTGTGTAGTCTCACAAGTTACAGCATTTTAGAGACAACATTGAGCCAGCTGTCAGATGGAGTGCAACAGACTTCAAAACCATTATTTTTTCACTTCATTCATGATCTTTCTTAACTGCCCAATACAGCCTGCATGAAAGTTGCCAGCATGCAGGCGGTATTTACACCGGCAAGTTTATACACCAATTCTGATATTTTAGGCAGTCTTTTCTCCCTTCACAGCTCCACAGCAATCCAGTAAGAATCCTCACATCACTAGTTCAAGTCTCCTTTATTTTAAAGGGAAGTGAACTGTTTCAGGTTCTTGCTATTTATGCTCACTTAGGCTCTAATTCAATGCTTTAAGACGAGAATCATGCAACCATAATGCAATTCAGTGGAAAGTTATACAAACAAATCCAAATACACAACCTTAACTTCCATGACCAAGTTATAACACCCCTCAATACTAAAAGTGAGAAGGCAGGATCACTTTAAGATCTCGCGTAATGAATACTAGAAGTGTACGGAGCATTTTTGAGACTAATTCATAACTATATAGAAAGCAGATTTTCTAGATAGTTATATAGTATGCCTGTTAATCTGTACTTAATAGACTATGATCTTAATTTATCTCAGATAAATCAGCTATCATTAACCTTCTGACAATTTTATAGTAGAAGAAATTCAGTCATCTCCTGTCTTAACTTTTTATCTAAATAATGTGGTTTCTGTTCCTAACGAGGTATGTTCAGCTGAGCAATATTTCACTTTAACAGTTTGGGGGAAGCAAGGTTGGTAGGCATGCCCGCACCCAAGTACAATGACATGCATTGTAAATCTGAATTATTTATATATACTTGAGAACACTGTGTGGAATCTACTGACTTGTGAGAATGCAATAGTGTTATACATGAATTCTTTGAAATGTCCCTATTTTTTAATCTATCTTAGTCATAATGGTACCCTCTGAAGTGATTTATAAAACATATTATATGACATTTTAATCATCACTGGCAATGCCTTTTCAATCTGGCAAGCAAACCACCCACTCAACCAACAACTCACATAAAATATACTTGTGCAACACAAAGTACACTGCTTCTTTCATAGCTTCCTGTCTAAGAGCAAGACTTGCTAGCACGTAGTCTACCAAAATCAAAAGTTTTCATATATTCTCTGTTAAACCTGTTAGTAACATGTATCAAATATTACATATCAAATATTATTTTAAAAAATACAGAAGAATAGTATACAAGACCAGAGATTCTGAGTCTTACTAGAGACATAAGACTAAGAATTCTGAGTTAATTGTCGGTTCTGACTGTCATTAATCTCTAGTTTTGGTTGAATTGCCTTTTTTTTTGGCCTCGGTTTATTTCCACAGTCCATTGAAGGATTAGCTCAAGCTTATAAACCATTTTAAACAAAAAGGGATTTCCCTATAATTGCTAAGTAATACAATTACTGATGTCTTCCTTCTGAACTGAAAGAAAGGAATTCTTTTGAACAAGAGTTGGCTTTTACAGCATGCTTGTTCTGATTATAGTTTTTTATGGCCCTGTAACAATGAAGAAAGCATTTAAACTGGCTTTACCATTTATATTAAGTATTTTTTAATATATGTAATGTACAACTCCTTGGGGTCCAATCTAGTTTTCTTTCTCACTCAAAGAAAAATAAAAAATATTTTGAAAAAAATCTTTAAAAAGTTTATGGTAGGCAAAAACCAAACAAAAAACCCAAATCAACCAACTAATCTTTGCTACGACAAACGGCAATCAAGAGTCTCAAATGAAGAGTTTTCCTAAGGTATTTTTATAGACAGATTGTTTTTTCAGCTTGCTTAAACAGGGTAACAACATTTTTGTCTGAATGTTGTCTGAAACTCAACCCATGTCCTTAGAAACATTAGCAGTAGACTACTACTAACATTAAGGTACAGTCCACTATGTAATGATGGCAAAAGAGTAGCTCTCCATCTACTTCATCAGAAATCTTGGCAGCCACAACCCTAAATCTGTGCCAAACATAATTTGCATGGAGAATCTTCTGCTAGTTTCAGATAAAAACGAGATGAAGCTGCATCGCAAAAAAAAGAGTCAGCCAGAACTGTAGTTCTTCCTCATTTTTGAAAAAACAGATTCTACCCAATGACAATGTATTTACTGATTTAGCATATATCAAAAAAAAAGAAAAAAAAAAGAAAAGATGAAAGGAAGGATAAAAGGACTTCCTGGCTTTAGGATCTTACCAATTTATTAGAATAGTTTGTTAGTGAATATAAAACAGAGTGGAAAAGCACAAAGAAAATCAGTACTTATATCAAATGACCTTGGTCTATTCTTTCCAATAAGGATTATAAAACAATGGTACATGAGTAAAAACAAGAGT